>NC_140205.1:19108728-19613183 GCF_965226575.1 Pagrus pagrus | reverse complement strand
GAAGAGAGATAACTTTTCTGATAAAAAAAAAACAAACAAAATAAAACTTACATTACAACCTAATGCGGTTCCTTCATACAAAAATCTAAAACACAGGAAGTTATGTGTTTTGCATTTCTGGTTGTCATGAGGAAAAGAAAACAAAAACAATCATTTTTGCCTGGCATGAGTAGTGCACGGCTGAACAGATGTGGAAAGGAGCACCACCTGCAAAGAACTGACTAAAAACCCAGAAAACTATATTCACTGAGAGTCCAAGGAACACCTCATAGTCCCACCCACACTGTTTGATTGACAGATGGCGCATGGTGATTGGCATTTAATGACTGGTTAACATGTTTTTACAGTGTGTGGCAGCACCTGGGTCACTGATGTAACCGTGTCAGCACAGATAACTTAGTAAACACCCGAGCAAACATTCAGAGGAGCCAGTATTGTAGATACTATTGACCTAGTGTATTGAGGACAATGTGGTGAAACGTTTGCTTGGTTAATATGACTGATCCATTTGTTCCTGTGTTCCATTGTTTCATAAGCCGGCACCTTTGGCCTACTTTGGCTGACTACCTGAGACTAACAACTGGGAAAAGCTACCTGCATGAACTGTGCATATAATCCAAACATCATACAAATATGGCATTTAATTTATTAAGAAACATAAACATCTGCGTCTTGTGTTATCATTTTCTCACAACATGGCCCTCTGAGTGTCCATCCCCATTAACATCTTTGGTCAGTGGCTGGTATTTGCTCTGCAGATAGCCTATTAACTTCAACTCTGCAAGCAAATTCCACTTACTGTGGTAATACCTTGAGATAAATTGAATTTGATTCAAAATGTAAGTGGTTTAAATGTTTGTGTAACCAGGTCCTAGATCTGTGCTCAGACCAACAATAGCAATCTATCCAGATAACAGCTCATACCGCTCATTGTTCACTCGTTGGGAAAGAAAACACAGACTTATTCTTGCTGGTTGTTGAACCCAAATATAACAGAATGACTCATGTTTATATTCTTTTAAAAATGCACTGCATCACAATATTAATGCCTCAGACAATCATCCTCTGGGGATCAAAGCAGTACAACACTCTGACTCATTCTGTCAAACTTCAGGTTCAACTTGATTTCTTTGGTCTGTAAATGTTTGCAGCATGTATGTATTGGGTTCACTGACGTCCACATTGTCTGACTACAAATTGCGTGCAGTGAACTAGACTCACACTGACTCAGAAGTACGACGCTTCGGTCACAACAGGTGTGCAGTCTTTGACTGACGGGGAACACCTGCAGTGACATCACTGAGTGGGGGTGTGGCCATATACACACCATGTCAGTGCTGAATTAGAGCTCTGTATCCCCCAAAGAAAACTGGGACAAATGTTAAATTGTGTTACACTGACACACTTCTGTTTGTTATACTATCACAATACAAGTATTACTGATTTTATTATTGTGGATTTAATGGGTTTTTACTTTTACTCTAATTATTTAGAGTAAGGACCACACAAGCATCTAACTGAAACCAATTGACATTTGCAGAAATGTTAACATGCTGTTTAATGTGCTGCATTTTAGTAGGTAATTGGCTATCTAGCCGGTAAACTGAAGTTTCCCTGGTTAATGCTTGTTTGATCGCTTGTTAAACAAGCTGCAGCTGTTTACATTATGCATGGTGATGAGGTAATGTATCTATTCGTGGATATTTAAGATTAATAACTGTAATGAGATGTAATAAGATGCTGGTGTGAAACAAACTTTGTTTTAGTGCAGAACCAAACCACCAGACTGCAGTGCAGCTTCTTTCCTCAGGCTGAGACTCTGTGGCTCCACCATAAAATACACAGGAGACATTAAAGCTGGGGTTTGTAAGATTGTAGATACCAAGCTAAATTTTGGAAGTATCAAACCAAATTAACCCGTGAACGCACACTGCCTGATTACACAGTGCCCCGTAGCGTCCTCTAACCAGCTAGGAGATATGTGTTAGCTTCTAATTCACTACGTTCAACAAGCTCTCTTAGGTTTTGAGACTATTAAATACACAAATAAACAACCCTGTTGTGCCACAATAATTTAAACACAAGCAAAATAACCACCATGAACGTACCTCAGTCTGAACAGGCTATCCAGCATCACAGTTACTCCTTAGCCTGTTGTTGTAGGTGTGTGCTTTGTTTTAACGTTAGCTGCTGAAGGAGGCTGTTGCTGCCGCTGTGGCTCTTTTCTTCACCTCAGGTGCTGTGTGCTTTGTGCTAACTTTAGCCGCTGAAGTGTGTTGATGCCACAGCGGCTCTTTTCTTGGGCTCAGGGGCTGTGTGCTTTGTGCTAACTTTCGCCGCTAAAGTGTGTTCATGCCACAGCAACTCTTTTCTCGGGCTCAGGGGTTGCTGCTTATTATTATCATAATGAACGTAAACAACAAACATGGTTATTGTTAGTACTCACCACTGTCAAGCTAGTATGTTAGCATTGGGATTTTTTGGCTGAACTGTCTCTGCCATTCTTGTGCCATTAGCTTGCTAATAGCTTTAGCAATACATTCGTAGCCTTGTGGAAGTTGGTCATGTGCAATGAGTGCAAAGGGCAGAGTGTGTGAAGTTATGTAGGTAGACAGACATGTCCTGTCCAGTCTTTTCAGACAGGCTGAATGATACAATTGATGGGCTTATTTGAGGCCTGCAACAACAACACTTACTGTCGGTATGTTCAGATATTTTCTACAAAATATAACAAAAAATGCTTTTAGAATAACTCAACTTTAAAATAACTGTAATAACTGTATAGAAGTAGCCAGTGTTCTTGTTGATCAGGTCATGTAGAGGCATCAATACTGAGACTGTTTCATAACCAGTTAAAAACTCCTTGTCCTATGTTTAAATAGGTGGTACTAAATGGAACAGCAACTCAAGAATAAGTATTGGATTAGTGCCTCTTTCCACCCACATGTACCTACTGTGTATTTTGTACATTTGTATATTTATCTGTGTGTGTGAGAGTGTGTGAAGATAATATGTGTGTATTTGTGGAAGTGCTTAAAGAATGATTTCAGCAGGGGGTTGTACATACAGTAGCGGGCCGCTGCTGTGATAAGCCCCAGTCTAAGCGTCCAGTTTGTTTTTAAGCACTGGGTTCACAGCAGGCTGCTATTGATAGAGCCCGAGCACTTTGGAAATGAAAAGTGCATTTGAAGCCCCCTTATGAAGCTGCATTCCTGACTAATCCAGAGGAGATCTGCACTACAAGGCTCCCCGATCTCCACTGGCAGGGCAGAAAAACAGACAGGGAGGGCCGACGCGAGGGGAAAGAACCTGAGTTAAAGAGTAATCCATTATCTTTATGTTTATACACAGTGCATGTTTATGTCAGGTAAGAGCCTATATCCAGATACATCCCAGGAGCTAAGGAAAACACTCAAAACACTTGTTTTGTGTGACAGCCATGTATATTTCAGTTTATCCAGTGGGTAGAATTTTGTCAACTCTTAAGAGATTTTAATGTGATCCCTTATTTACAGTTAAATATTGAAATCACAGTGTTGGGGTTTCCCAAGACTACAACAATGCATTCATTATGAGAAAATCTCTATCTGAAATCAAACATCAGGGCTTTTTTAAATGGACATTTAAACTGAAGCAGCTCATGTCAATGAAATTATTGATTTTTGTGCTTTTCTTCTTGTGATGTGTCCAGATGTCTTTTGAGAAGAAATCTGTACTGTATCATTTAAAAACTCCACAACTTGTTACAATAATGCATGTTTTTAGATGAAAAGCACCTCATAGACTCACAAAGTTACAAAGCTAAATTTCATGTCAATCCATTCAGTTGTTGCTGAGATATTTCCCTTTATAACCCATCACTAACTTATAAAGTTACCCCATCACTAACTTGGTAGCTAACGGCAGGGCCGCAGATAGTCTTGCTTATGCCCGGAACAAGATGATCTCCATAGGTCCGTACAGCAGTTTATTCTAATGGTCACAATGGCTCTTTTGGGCGCTCTCATGACCTGGGACAGCTGACATGGTGCCACCACCCCCCACCCCTGTCAGCAGCCTTGGCTAACCTACACCTAAACAAGCTAGCAGCTCCTACCTTTTCTTCTGCAGGTATATAGCCATTTTAATGCCAGGCCTTGCCTCCCCAAAACCCCAAAGTCCCCCCTGACGGTATTTTACGTGGGCACCATTGCTGCCTACTGGGTTTAGTGTTGCCAAGATGATTGCAATTGTTTTTTTTCCCCACATACCAAAATGAGCACTGGTGCAGCCCGCACAGCCGCTATGCGAAGCTATTCCTATGTGTCTAAAAATGTGTGTGTTCGTTTATAACTCAAAATGCCAGCTTTTGGATTAATTATACTTTAATCTAATTCCATATACACTAATATAAAGGGCTTACCTTTAACTGATTTCAAGTGCTTGACCAGCAGACATGTGATCGTCTGTGCTAATTGTCTGCAGAGATAGTTCCCTGTCTAGACCAATAAACAGAGACCAGTCAAGATTCCAAACTTAAAATCACTTTACAAATTGCTCACAGTTTTTTTGTTCAAGGCCAAGAGTTCAGTGAACCATGTCTCAGACTTTAGTCAAAGGAGCCCCCCTAATGGCTCTGACACAGGATCTCTGCTTTTATCTGTTTTGGCTCATTCTTTCCATCTCAGCCCGGCCTAACAATGATACTCCTGCTGCCTGTGATGTTGACACAGCAAAGCCTGCCTTTGATTTTCTGTCAAAGTGGGTCAAAAGACAACACACAGGCTGAAGACGGAGAGGAAGGGGAGAGGAGGGTCTGAAAGGCAGGCTAATGGAGACAGAGACAAGAGGAAGAAAACTGAGGGGTAACTGGGTTTTTACTGCTGAAACTTGCTCTCCGCCCTCTGCAGCTCATCCTGGTGTAGGCCTCTCTTGTCACGGAGTGCAAGCGGCCACGTAGACGGCGCAGTTGTACACGAAGCCACCCAAGCAGCAGACATGCAGCTTTTTAAACCCCAGAGTTCAGCTTGATCCATCTGCAAACAGATGACACTCCTGTAAACAAAGCCGGGGGGAGAGAGATGAGGTCTTTCAGACCCTTCAAAGCCTGTAATACAAGGAGCTCACGTGAAACACTGTAAACTGTATATGCGGTTTGCAGTTAAACAGACCTTAACTTTAACTGATGTCCTGTTTCACAGGGACCTGGTCCGCATGAAGAGATGTTTTTCTGCATCTCAAGAAAGAAACGGACCACCTAACCTTGCGTCCTCTAATAACCCTGATTCAAATATCTCAAAATCGGGAGATTTTATTCAACTTGTTTCATTACAAATCAACATGCTTGGGTATTGTTTTTTTAATCAAGTCATTATTTTAGATTGAGTGTGGGATTAAATGACTTTTTTTAATTTAATGTACCTGGTCAGACTTGAGATTGGCACACCAAAAGTCATCTGAAAGTAGGTGGTGGGAGGGTTAGTAGGCAGACTGCTGCAGGTGAGGTAACCAGTCACATGCTAACCAGCCAGGAAAATGCTATCAGTAGCTGGCAGCAATAGCACATAGTTCTGACCCTTATTATTTTTTAGGAAAAAACTCAAATATTTGATCAGATGAAATAATCTAATCAGCCTTTGCAGAAGCTTAACCTCTCACAACGTACAGCAAACCATTCCTCGTTGTGCAGCAGTTTAACCTCTAACAGCGTCATATAAAACTGGATTGGAACTAAATTAACTAAACTAACTCGAAGGCACTGGCGAGATGGTTTTATCAATGAACAGGTTTAAATTCAGTTACCAAAGTTCACCATAACTGAACTCTATGCAAAAGCATAGACTGACTTTGTCTCAGCCGGTGATTGCACTGATGCAGCAATTCCACTAAAAAGTATTACTTTATTCTAAAACTTGGCAGTCGTAAATGCTAGCGCCTAAACACTACTGAAGTTTAAACCTACTTTTCGTGGCTATTTCCATATTCTTCTTGATCTTAACCGTTAAGTACAGTGGGTGAAAATGTTGTAACTCGTAAGTCCTTTCAGCTCTGTATGACTGTGGTCCTGACTGCGCTGAGAACGCTGACACAAGAGAAGAGTGCCAAATTTGAAAGTAGTTCAGCGCAGAGCTTTAGGAAAAGCTCTCTCAGCGTTTTTCACTAAGCCTCTCTAAAAACCTCCCTGGCTCCTGCACCTACAGAGCTGTTGTATAACCTTTACTCGCACTCGAACACGCGCACACACACACACACACACACTGTTGGACCATGTGACGAGGAAGCCTTTGAGGGGGATTTTGAAACAAGGGAAAGCCTATTTTTGAAAGTCATCCACCACGGGACTCAATTAGCACTTCATCTAAAGGCCGGGCCGCGGGGTCGACGTATGCTCCCTCCCTTCCTGCGTTTCCTGAGGAAAAGCTGAAGTGAGTCGACTCTGCGCAGCGGTGGTCTGGGTCTTTCCTCTCGATCCAGTTCTCTCCAACAGAACCCAGAGGACGAGTTTGACTTCTTTTCCTTTTTTTCTTCCTCCTCTTCTTGAGTTCCAAGGCCTCAGACAGTCTTCTCGGTCTGACTGTGTCTCCTCCGTCTTCACTCACTCTTGCACTCTAATTTCCTGCACGCTGTCCTGAAAATAGCCTACATTTGGCTGACTGATGTGCTGAGCCTTTGTCTGTCTTCACTGCCAAAAATCCCATATGTTTAAGCTCCGCTCATACGTCTCGGATGTTGACTGTGCCGACTGCCTCTCCTTCTCCCTTACTTTCTCTGTAATGTCTGGCGTTTTGCAGACATATTTAGCAGGGAAATCAAGCGAGTTTCATGCTGTTCAAAGCTCGCCTCTTTCCCTCATTTTAGCATAATGGCTGACGGTAAAAGCCTGAGCACCTGCCAGAAGCCAGTAAAGTAAACACGCAGCTTAAAGGCCAAATATGTACAATACTTCAATCACATTTAAGAGATTTATCACTCACTTTGTGGCAGTCCTAATGTCCTTGCACTCTGAATCAAACACCGTGTGCACACCAAGCTTGTATGGATAGTTATACATGAATCAGGGGAATGACTTTCTCTACAGTATCTGCACACTCAAATGCAAGCTGTCAGAAGAAGTGCAACATTTTCTACTTTTATCTCAAGTTTTTATGTGAAGCAACAACTAGAAAATCAGGAATTACCTGTGCACTACTCAGCGGCAGTAGTGGAAAACAACTACAAAAAATAATAAGAAATACACAAAACTTTTCCTCACGAAGAGTGTTACCGTCTGAGTGACCAAATACTTTATAGAGATTCAGTGGCCATGCAGAGGACAAAGATGTCCTCCCAGAAGTGAATCAAGAATATTATAATTATTGTTGGATTACTGAATATTACCACTGTAGTCATTGTGACCCTCTGAGTGACCTGCACTGCCATTTTGTTGCTCATCTAATCATTTTGACCGAGATGACTTTCATGCTACAGCAAGACATATTCACGTTATTATGACATAAAAATCACATTATAACATTAAACTTTCTTCTTGTAATAATGAGAAACATTTCACATAATAACAAGATAACTTATTATTACATAAAACATTTCATCTTGTTACGAAATGAAAGGTTTTATGTTATAAGAAAGATAATTAACATGTTGTTGTTATTGTTAATGTTCTTACTCTGGAGGTAATTAAACAGCACAAAGTCTTTAAAGTGTCCTCACGGCACAGCTCTGTTCCCTGGGAAGACTGTAGAAGTAATTGCGCACCGTGCCCTGCAGATAAAGAACCTGCAGAACACAAGCAAGAATTAATTTCCTACTCTTCTTAACCCTGGCAAATGTCACTGGAGATAATCTCCATCAATCACTCACATGTGTCACAACTGAATTATTCACAGAACAGAAAGTCATACAAGCACTGACTTCTTGGTTCTTTGTGTTCACCATCAATTTATCCCGAGGCCTGAGGCATGTTTACACACTCTCTGCAGAGCAGCGTGTTGCTCTCCTGTCTGCACTGAGTTGTTCCAGATCCTCACACTCTGTTGTTTTCTCTCTCTGTCTCTCTCCTGTGTTGCAGTCCGTCATGTGTTTGGCACCTCTAATCTGGCCAAGCTCAATATGGCAATGTGTGGCTTCTGACATGCTCTTTCTCTCACGTGCCGTCCTTGCAGCAGGAGTCTATTTCTCTCCTCTTGTCTGCAGGAAGTGTGTGTGTCCTTGCTGTAAGTAGATCAGTTGCTCTCTCTGCAGGTCGAGGTGACCCCTGCCCCCTACACTCTGACCTGCCAACCTGCCAACTGCACACATGGACCCTCTCACCCCTCCGTGTCCACGCACACACACATGTTGCCTTTGTTCACTCATCGGGGATCGCGACCTCTCGTGTGGGGGTGTACGAGTATTCTGAGCGCCGCTCCATCCATTTAGCCTAGAGAGGCGCATTACAGGTTGTTGTCCCAAATTTAACCTTCTCACCCTCCTGCTTGCTCACTTCACCTCACCTCGCCATGGCTCCCATGATTCACAGGCATGTAATGAAGGGCAATTACCTCTTGATTTAGCCCCAACACGAAACAGTAACACCTGCCAAACAGGACTGGCGGATAATAGCAGGATAGAGCAGAAGCGAGGCTCAATGTACTTTTATTTCACTGGTAGTGCTCCAGTGTAAATATAATAATTACCTGTCAGGAGACCGCCTCAATCAGAGCCATCACTTTGATGTCAAAGTGTTTGGGAAAACACAAAGCTCGTGATTATTGGTTTTTGGATTATTCAAAGTTTGTTTTGATTTTTCAGGTTACGGTGTATTTTCTTGCAGGGATCAGGCAGCCAAGCAGAACGTGAACTCTCAAATACGTTTCCTCTTTGCACGTCATGTTGTCTTTTTACAGCAGAGCATCCATTAGCTTGGAGAGTGTGTCATTTCAAGCTAGTTTATGACGTGGTTAACGCAGAAATGTTGCAATTTGTGTTTCTTATTTGGTCACAGTGTTACCAAAAAGAATAGTACATCTGAGTTATGTCCCCCCTGACAGCAGCCGTCAGGGGGGACATAGTTGTTTGCTGTTGTTTGTAGTCCTCCTTGTAATTTGACCTCTCCACAAGTTACTCAGTCCTTAAACTGGCAAAGAACGACTTTTTTTGCTGTAACTTATCATTCTAAACACAGTGTAATGGCTGCAGAATAATGACACCATCTGTGTAGAGACTGGTTACCGATAAACCTTGCTTTCATTACTCTATCCAGTCTGCGACAAATTACAGCACAAAGGAGGCGCATCTGCCTTTGTGCAACCAAAACAGGAAGGGGCATTGTTTTCCCAGATCACTATCCCCAGGTAACAGTGGACCAACTGGAATAACTGTGGAGACTGTCCACTGCAAAAGACAAAGAACCCCACTGATGGAGGATCAGACGAAGGCGAAAAGAGAGAGTGACGGAAGCTGAGAAAACATAAGAGTAAATGGACGGGCATTGATTTGATGGAGGGCATCATTATATATTTGTTGACCCTTAATGGGACATGAGATGCTTCAAAATTCTTTCTACTAGATCTGTAAGTAACAAAACCTGCCTCCTACTTATTAATACAACCAGGTGTTTCATTCTGCCTTTTATAAGCACTGAGACTGGGGGTTTCTAGATCACACTGGGATTCTTACAGTGGTTTGTTGGACAGCAGCCAGGCTGCTAGCAGTAGCAGCTAATGCTGTGTTTAAAAGTTGTCTATTTCTGCTTGGATGTTACTCTGTAGCTACATTATGGTTGTTGTTTGTGATTGTGACTATGGATTTAAGAAATCACTTCAAATTTGCATCCCTATTCTGCTGCTTGGCAGGACTGTGGGAGACACAACATGTAGCATGCTGGAGCTTGATAACGGAATCCAGCAGGTGTAAAAAAAAAATAATAATAATAACATTAGCAAACTAGGCTAACTAGCTAGCACTTCCACTAAGTAAAAATCTACTTTAGGTTGGTGGCCTCTACTTTCCGAGTACAATACATTGCATTACTGTATGATAGGTCAAAATGTTGAGTGTTGTAACAGGGAGAGTCGACTTAGATGGTTGAAACAAAAACTGTTGTATGCTCTTAAAAATGGAACAATAGCTGCAGCATCATTATAGTTTATCTCCTCCAACAAAAAAGGAGAATAATTAAAATTTCAGGCAGACTTCAACATGATGAATGTGGTAAGTGCACTTCACCTCCGTGCTTTTCTTCCACATGCATCTTCAAGCTGCACACTATCTTTGCAAACTACCGGGAATCAGAGTGTGTGCTAGTTTTTGTTCATCTGTTCTTGCCAATTGTGTAATGACCTGGCAGGCAGCTTTATCTGATAAGCTGCATTACTCCATACCATCTCCCTGATCGCTCCCTCTCTTGCTTCACTCTCCTGGTTCCCATTGGAGGCTGTAAACCAAGCAGGGAGCTCAACTCCTCGCACAAAATCCTCCCTTTGTGAGCAGCTGAGGCAGGTGAGCCAGAGGTACCATTTGTCTGTTGCTGCACAGATTGTGACCTGCCAAAATACCTGGGCAACAATGGCCTCCCTCACAGAGAGCTTGGACAGGAATCAGAGCAGAGAGGCAGGTTACAGCAGCTAATCTTTAGACAAAGCTGTAATGTTATGGACTACCATGTTTTGTCTGTCATAGCCCTTTAACAACCACAATGAAGGCCAGTGCAGTTTTATAACATATAAAAAGTGTGTTTTTGTTCAATCTGCCAACAGACTTGCACACAACATCAACGGTCCAGTGGTTTGTATGTATTTGCCAATTCACTCCAAATCCTACACCTTACCTACATTTTACCTTACAGCTTACCATTTTGCCATTGATGCTGTCGAGTTATGAATAAATGTATTCTGTCTACCATTTCAAGTATTCATGGGTTCAATTTAAAACTAGAAGAGTGCAATAACTTGTTGGTTGTAAAACACAGCCAGTGGTTGAGCTGACGCAGTAGATTGAGAGCTGTCGTTCCCCTGGTAAACACACCAACCTCTTTGGCTGTCGCAGCTGCAGAGTCTCTGGGCTAGCCATCCTCTTAGAACTGCAAGAACAACACATAACCAGAGCTACATGAGTCAACAGTTTGAGTCAAGCATAGAGAACGCAACCGGTCAGAGGCCGAGCAGGGAGGGTCTTGCAAGAAATGTAGCTGGATCCATGGTAACAGGAGGAAACGGTATGCATCCAGAAGAAACAAGATCCCAAAATGAAGCAGTCACATGCAGCCCCTGCTGGCCGATTAGCATTCATTTGAAGTAGCGTTTTTGGTCACATATTGGAATTCACTCTGTTTTTAGATCCGTTTTGGTCTCCACCAACTCCTGAGACAAACTTTTTGCACTTAAGCTGCTTAATGCTCCACTGTGTTCACAAGAGAGCTGCCAACGTTGTACGCCTGGTAGGGCAGAGTGCGTTTGTATAGCGGGCCATTAACCATGACAATAAAATGTAAGTTGGACGAGAGCTCAATGTTGGTTCAACATTATGAGCAACCTCTTTGACGTTACACATTCAATCCAAAGTTGATTCATTGAACTTAAATTTTTATTAGAAACGCCTTTTGTATCATTTCCAAAAATCCATTCTGATTATTTCCTGCCTTTGGATACTACTTTGATGGAGCAATGAAACGATCTTCACTCAAGGTCCACTCACTTGCTTATACAGCTGTATACTTGTTTGCTCAGTTGTCAGTTAACGTGTGCTCTTTGCGGTTACGTTGCTTTTGCCAAAAGTACGAATAAAATGAATAAGTTATGATTACATGCAGAACCAGAATCTCAACCAAGTACACAAGCTGTCTTTGGGTTTTCACTGTGTGGGCTCTTGCGTCAATTGAGATTTTTGAGGTCAGCACTCTGAACCGCAGCTACACAACAAACCTTGTGCATCTGTAAAGAAAGTGCACGTGTGTCATTAACGAAGCATACCAGCTTTGAGCAGCTTCTTGGTTTTGACTTTTATCCTCACGTGACATTACCCTGTTTCCCCTGATCAGCCCTGCCTCCCTCTGTTTTACAACAATCAAAACCTAACATGTCAAAAACATTACATGTCTAACTGATGAAGGTTTTTGTGAGTTTGATTCAAATAAAAGACTTATTTTGTGGAGGCTGGCAACTCCGAAGTACCCCAGAATACACTTTTCTAAGGCTGTCTGAAAAAATAGCATCCTGTGGCTATTTGGAAGCAACAGAAGTCATGAGTTGCTTTTATTCTTCAGTCTGAACTGTGATCCAAACCCTGTCAGTCTGTTCCTCTTCTCCTCTGTTCATTTTAAACACACGTGGCTCTGCAGAATCAATGTCTAGGAATCCTCCCAAACCCCAGTTGGTTGGCTTCAACAGTCGTTCTAATCTGCATCATCTCTCATGGAGCACAGCTTAATGTACCCTACCCTACTCCTTGTCCTCCTCGCCGTCCTCCCTCTGGCCCTCAGTTAGTGTGGCTTGGCACTGTGACAGACAGAGCTCATGCAGCACTGAACAATGGCTGGCGTCCGACGAACTCTGGCAGTCTGCTGAGCTGTAATCACGGGATGGAGTCATTTTTTTGTGCATGTGTGCATAAGCAGTCATTTACAAGCTACTGTATCCGCTCGTGTGCTAACGTGTGTGTGCGGGTGTTTTAACTCCGTCCCAAAAGGTTTCTCTAAGTGCTGCTAGAGGTCGGCACGGTCGATGATCCAACGCGACCGCAGTGACGACCGCTTCTGACTGGAATTCTTCCTCTGGTCCGTGTCTCTGTCAGACAGTAGCCAGTTGTAACAGCAAACCCTAAAATCTCAAGCGAGTTGGTTAAAGTGATCTCTGGTGGCTGGCTGTGCAGGGCGGACGGCCAGCACTCAGCCCTGCACACGAGCCAAACAACATGCTGGACTCCCTCAAACGCATCACCAGGGATTGTTAGATTTATTCCTCACGAGCTGTCAGCCAGTCAGGTTTATACTCCGCGTCACGTTCTTGTTTCTTATTCTCAGCTCACATATTCACATCAACTCATTTATCTTCTCAACAAGCTATTGCTATAATGCATACATCAGGTTTGGGGAGGCGGTCTTGGCCTTTGGATTGAAGCTAGAGTTGGTAATTTATTTTAGAAGCGTGTTTTGTTCTATTTGTAGAAAATCTCTTAACATCCCGACAGCAATCAATAAGTCAAATGCTCTGTGAAAAGAAAAGAAAGGAAAAGAAGAAAAAAAAAGGCACATCCAGTCAATTCATATGATTCAAATCCTACCTGCCCATGTAGCTGCCGTACCTGCGCTCATTCTGCCCCAGCACTCATTGTACATGGCCAGAATCATCCTCAAGTGGCCAGAGAAGGTTCTCTTTGGCTCGGTGGGGATGAATTGCTAAAGCTAAGCAAGCTAGTCGTGCAAGAATGGTAGAGAAAGTGCAGCCAAAATGTACCAATACTAACATGAGTGCTAACAATAGCCCTGTTCATGGTGATGTTAGGGCTTATCTTACATGTGAATGACACATGAGATCGTTGGATCTGGTTAGCGATGACAACGATGTGCTGCACTCACAGTGCACAGCCCGTTGCTCAGCAGCCACACACAGCAGGGAGCAGTAACTGCCAGGCCAGGAAGCCTTCCCGACTGAGATATACTTGTGACAGTTATTTTGCTTGCCTTTATATGATTGAGACGATAAGCAGAGTTGTTTATGTATTTATTAGACCTTGACCGGGGGACTTTTTCGCTTACATACTTTCAAAATTGAGAGTCGGCATCACCCATGTGTCCCAGGTTTGTATTCAACGAAATGTGGTGGATTGGTTCTAATTTTCATAACTTTATACAGTATACATTCCAAGGTTCATGCTAATTTATTTGTCACTATACAACACAGGGATGCATAGAACAATAAACATATGTACCTCCTTCAAATCCAAGCTGGATTAGCATGACTTTTATCTCGACTCTCTTCCTCTAATCCCCGAGGCGGTGTTGAATGAAATGAAAAATTAACAGTTAAAAAAAAGTTAAAGGAGCTACCAGACGCTGCATCTACATCAGCCACCGTTGTCATGACGTAACAATGCATTATAACATGACTGTGATCACTTGCTGACATCTGGAAGCACGGCAACATAGTAAGAAACACGAGCAGTATGAGGTAACTTGCCCCACTTTACCATCCTGATTATTGTTGCTGCTGTTAAACAGCATTTTTTTTTACTTCATCTAATGAACAAATATCTTTGAGTTTCTGTTGAGCTGCGTCCCTGCTGCTGATCCAAGCTCCTTTTCACACTACACTCTGTTTTTCTTTCTCTCCAACACTCCCTGTATAAACACAGTTTGCACTAATAATCCTGACACAGCCCAGTTTAATGAGCTTTCATTTCCTAAGCAGGGGAACCACGGACACACACACACACACTCACACACACACACACACACACACACTCAGCACTAGTTCAGAGGTTATTTATTTGACCTCGTTTCTAATGCATGCAGCAGACAGGTTTAAAGGCCCTGGCCGTTCCACATGGTAAAATGACTTACAGCAGCCGTGAAAAGACTCAGTTCCCTGCTCCTCAGAGAGCAGCTAATAGACCCACAGATCTGGCACATCAAACACTCTCTCACACACACACATGCGGTCCTTTCGTCTTGTACGTTGGTTACGTGCCACACCACATGTACCACTGAGAACTTTCTCCTCTTTTCACCAACCATCTCTTTTTTCCAACACTAGCTTCCAGTTCAACCACCCTCCCCCTTCCCTGAATGCCCTCGGTAGTCCCGCAGATGTTCCATCACCCTGGGGTGTCACGTGCCCCACTGTGTCCGCTCAAAATAAAATCTTGAAGATAGAGTCTTTATTTTCTGCCTGCTGCCGGTAATGAAAACACTGTCAAACAACTGTAAGACAGAGTGAATAATATGGACTGTATTCATGGCGCTGTTTATAAATGCCTGAGGGATTGTACACATAGACACTGCCACTGTAGACCTCCAACTCCATGAATTTGTCCTCCGTTATTTTTATTCAGCACATTGTAAAGTAGGTAGAAGAGGCTTCTTTTCTGACGCAGCATTAAAAAAGTCTCAAGTGAAGCCTGTAATGTAAGTTTTTTATTATTTAAATTAAGTGGATGGATTCGAGAAAATAACAAATGTCTCATATCTCATGATGATATTAATTTATCAACAAATTTAGAGCCAAAAGCCAAACATCTCTCTACACTCACTACAAGCAGGCTGGACTGAGAGTTGGGAAATTAACCTCTAGTTATTATTATAGGACACACAACATTTCACAGACTTGTGGAACACGAAAATGAGCTGATTTCAAATACCTCAAAAGTTGTGTGTGTTATTTTCAAGTTGATACCCGCCCACTTAAAGCAGCAACATGTGACTTTCATTTTGTGGTGGTTCTGGCAGCCCCTGTGGAGAAACCAGATAAAAGTTAATTGTAGTACATCTGACATTCTTGTTTTGCTCTGTAGATTAAGGTTAAAGGTGCTAGTAGAATTTTCTTGTGAACAAAGTTATGTCTGCATTGACCCATGTGTTGATCCTTGAGGCTGAGTTAATGTGTTGAGTGCATCCCCTTCCTCATAAAACAATTGTGCAATGGATTTTTTTGAATACTTCATTGTTTGGCTCCATGTCTTTGTGGGCACGGTGCTACGTTTACTTGCAAAGTTTCCAAGTTGCATCCCTGTGCTTATACAGGATACAAATAAAATGAGGTCACGAGTAGTCCTATTGAGGACCCTCCACAGGTCACACAGGGAACCTTTGATATGACTTTATCTGCCTGAGGGTTTCTGTCACAAGTTTAGTGAGTGAACTGAAAACTTCACTGAAGGAAAATTTAAAAAGGTTAAAGACAGTCAATAGATGTGTGATAGTGTTTGTCATTAAAGGTTCATCACACTCACTCACATGCATATCACTGAATTACTTTTTCTTTTGTATTAAAGGAGAGGAAAAAAGTAGCCTGACATCCTTAAACTCAGACTGAGAGTTTGTGATGTTGTATTGGACCCAGAACAATATTTACTGAGATTACAAACAGAAAAATGATGGCGACATCTCCATTAAACGTAGGCCGACTGGGAGATGGATGAAGGTAAGTTGTGTAAAAAGCTCTTGACATGTATCCCACCTATCAGACAGTGTGAGTCATTCTCTCCAGATCCACTTCTTCCTCTGCACAGAAACATGAAGCCAGCGTTCTCATGTTTGTGTTTACCAACATCCTGAGACGGTGTAGTGTTACACCGTGTCCCCGGCTGTCAGTTTGCTTTAAAAGCCACGCTGGAAGTTTGCAGTATAGTATCGATACTTGTGCTTGAACGATGCATTAAAATGCAGGAGGAAAAGTTAGACATGACGAGAAATGTATTCATCTTATGTTGTAAAAAGTGGAAATACATAAATACATCCAAAATAAGATATTTAGAATATATCATAAAGATGATGATTAATGTCACTATTTACATTTCATATATCTTAGACTAAAAGGCTTAAAGGATAAGTTCACTCAAAAATGTAAATTCAGTCATTATCTACTTTATCACCCTCATGCTGATGGGAAGTCTGCAAAACTGTTGCAGCATTCTCTGCAAAACCTAGATTATCTAGTCTTGAGTTCAGTCTTGACCTTGGAAACAGAAGCCACTTGCAAGTTCTTAGTCTCCCTCTACAGTGTTTGAGCAGTACGATACAAGGACAAAGCAAGGGCCCCCAAACTAACCTGATGCTGCCAGATGGGATGTTTCACAGAACCATCTGGAAAGGAGCAGCTACAAACAGGTGATCGGATAAACCACCTGTCAATCACTTTAACGGGCTAGCTCCTACCAATCTGATCAACAGTAGGAGCACTACCGCTAGCGGATCTAGAAAAGCCTTCAGTGCCGTTCTTTGCTCTTACTTCATGAAATATACTCTTCAGTTCTAATAGAACTGATGCTATAGCAGCTACACCAACCTCTTCACCACCGAACAGTCCAAACTCACAAATTCATAAAGATAAAAACTGCTTTTGGAGAACACTATCTGTTGATGTTGCATTTCTTCTATATTAAATGAATCTATCCTGGCAGAGTACTTTCCAAATTCTGCTTTCGTCCTGTCTGAATCTTCATGATCATGTTCAGCAGCAGTTGTACATTGCTGTGTGTTTTCTGGCGTAGTAACACTGATGTTAACCTGCAGTCAGACGTAAAGCTGAGACGAGAACCTGCCTGACGCTGCAGTGAAAAGCCTCCTTTGTCCTGCAGCCTCAGACTTTGTCCAGCCTCATGTTTCTAATGGCTTCTCCTGGAAGTCAGAGTGTGTGGCTGACGTAACAAGTGAAATTAAATGTCTAGCCAAAGCAGATGTTGGACAGAGGCTTGCTGAAAAACGTGTGTGTGTGTGTGTGTGTTGTGTGTTGTGTGTGTGACTAGAAGTAAAAGTTTAAACAGGAAAGGGGAGAAAATAAGGTGTGAGACGTGTGTTTGTGCATGCAAACGTTTTAGTCTGCATTGCTGTTAACGTACTTGTGAACTCGCGGGAAACACTCAGACATGTTTCACCACAAACTGCTGGGAATAGGATGGTGATGCCAGACGTTCAGTTGGGAATCAATTAAGTCACTGAAAGTATTAAGGAGCGTGTGTGAGTGTGTGTTTGTATAGTGGGGCTCCGGCCCCCAATAATTTGAACCAAGCCCACTTCATCAAACTATGTTATAATTCATGCAGACTGGAAAACCTTGCGAGTAAATTTCATTGTCGAGGAATGAAACGTTGAATTTCAGGATGAGAAACTGTCAGAACTCGCATCTTGAATTTATGATGATGTCGGCTGACATAAAGAAGATAAACGACTGATGGTTCATTTTAAACCGACTGATCTATAAGGTCGAACTCTAACGTTGGTAAATCATCTGAGTTGGACAGGGTCAGGCTCGTGACTCATTGAACATGATTCTCCATTAAAGTGCTCTCTGTAACTAATGAGATTTGGAAAGCAGGCCTCTGTATGTCTGTGTGTGTATGTGCACAGTGAACACACCTTGTGCATGTGTCAGGCATTAGGTGCTAAACCCTGGATCAAAGGGTCTGGACGGCAGCAGATCTGTCTGCGTTCTGTCATTGTTTCCGTCCAGACGGCGGAGTGTGTAAAGCTGCAGGTGAGGCCTGTCAGGCCAGGGAGTCTTCCAAAGGCGAAGGGATACTGGGAAATCCAGGAGGCAGGCAGCTGTTTTCCATCTTAAAGGTATGGACACGGTGGGGCGGGGAGAGATTGAACTGTGGAAATACCAGATCAGACGGAGGGAGAGGTGTGAGGCCAGGAAGGAAAGAAAAGTCTCCCAGCAGGCAGTTGATGGAAAGTGACGGGCAGAAGTTCAATGTCAACATACACAAACACAAGGGACATGAGGAATTCCTGACCTTTATTGACCTCCATCTTGCTGTGATGTCACAGCGCCTGATAGTCATCAGTTCAGTAGTAAATTCAGTGTCGCTGGATCAAACTGCTACTTTCCGCTCAGTGTAGAAATAGGCCCGAAAGAGTCGTCACATTTGGCAGCTTGGTCAGCGACCTTCAGCTTCAAATCATCACGCTCTACCTACCCCTCGTACACAGTTTTGCAGTTGAAGGGCTCTGGTCAAGTTAGCAATAATACGTCATATGCATCGCCTTATTAGACTTTCAAAATAAAGCTTCCTGACAAACAGTTCTCATATTGTTGTGGCGAGTAGTGGTGGGTTAGGTTGTTAAATAATTCTTATTTAATCAACAAAAAGCATTTTGCCATGTTCAGATCAAACGTGAAGAAACCACATCAGTATGAAGATTGATGATGAGATGAGATTTCTCCGTGATCTGACTGCAATAAATGGATCCGAAGGAATAACAACATCATGATGCCGTCTTGTAAAAAGACAGAATTCATGCTTCGTCCGGTCTGTCGGCCAGACGACAGGCAAACAACTTTTAGAATGATTGTACACTTGTTTTGAGATGTCTTAGTTCATTCATGCACAAACGGCCCTATCAGAGAAGTGACTTTACTATCTTGTATTCTGTTGCTGAGTAGCTGTAAATAAGACCAAGGAAAAGAAGCACGTGTGTGTTTCCAAAAACTGCATTGCGGGAGGAGTTTGGGCCAGAAATTGAAATTTGAAAACCAGTCTTGGATTCAGCACTGCCAGAAAACGAGCAAAACTGTTTTACAAATGGGACCTGAGGTGCTTTTAATGACCCTTTTGGCCAAGTGTCGGCAAACTTTTGGTCCAGTTTGTTACCGCAGCTGTAAATAGATTAGGTTGAGTGTTTTCTCTTCAGATCGTTCTCAAAGGAAAATTGATAGCGAAGGTTAAAGTACATTTAGTGCTGCTAAATGTACCTTTGGAAAGCTGCGATTAGACTTTGCCTGATTTACAGTAGCTCTACAGAAAGAGCAGGGAAAATGAGTGCTGGGTCTTTAATCAATTTGCACTGAAAATCTGCATTTAATTACTGGTTGATTTATGAAGTAGCAGCTCGTTACACAGCGGTGCCTGGGTTTGCCCTCCAGCAGACTGCTACCACAGCCGTACTGTTCCCATCCTCCTCAGACCTCATTAAAGTCCTGTTAAAGACTTTACATGGCCAGAAATTTGTTTTGTATTGCAGAACCTACCTACATGTGGTAATCAGGTTGTAACCTGATAAAGAATGCAAGTGTATTCATTCTAAGCATGCTATCATTTTTTTTTCAAGAGAAACCTTTTTTGCACAGACCAGTTGATGTAGACTGGGGAATCAGGACTGAAATAAAGGTTAGGCCAGGTTTACCACTCATTACCTCACCTTAACGCTAATTTTTGGAACAATGGGTTGTTGTATTTCAGACAGCGGCAGGCAAAAGCAGCCTTCTCATTTCCTGCAGATTCACTGTTGATTTTGCAGGCACACGTCACTTGGGGGCGTAGCCTAGTTAATTATCATTATCATTAGCTTGAGTTGTTTTCACACTGTCTGCAGCTGACTTGTTTTCAAACAAGAACCGACTGAAAGTGTCTTAAATATGCTATTTATTAGCTACACACATGATATCCCTCGGAGGCCAAAGCTAGATATTCCCCATGCACAAAGTCATCATCCTGTCAATGTCAGACATGGAAATAACTGCATTATGTCACAGAGTAGCTCTCGTGTTACAGTACAAAATGATAAGGGCAATATTAGATAAGGTATTTTGTTCCAACACATTCCTCTAACATTAGGCTTCTCTTAAATCTGAGGGTTACTGGGGAAATGATTATGGGTGATACTTCCAGTCCATTGTTGGCCGAACATGCTTTTTGCAAGCAGACAAATACACTATTTAACCTATTCCACATTTCTGCTACAGCATGTGGACAAATACTAAGCTCAACATGACTAGTTATGTCTATTGTTGAATTTAGTAAGTTAATTATATACTAATCTACTGCTTACTGACCAGTTAGTACCATGTAAAAGAAGGTTTTTCTGAATAAATTGCTACATGTACAGTATTAAACACTTCAGAAGCACTGATACTGTATGTTTTGCTAAATGCTGCAAAAACTCACGTTGTACTTGGTTTAAGGTTACGGACATTTATGGAACTCTCCGAGTCTTAATTTGATTATAGTCAGGCTGTTAAGATTATCTGAAAATTCAGTTGAAACATGAATTTCTTATTCAGAATCGTGACTCAGTTAACGTCAAAATACAGCTGTCCATGTTAACACAGTCACTGGGTGAGTACAAAGATGGCAATCTGTAAAGAATAACAAAGTTACACACACACACACAACAGTCTTAGCCAAGCTACCAGACATTTGCTCTGTCAGAGTGTCTGGAGAGGGGTTATATAACCAAAGTAACAAAAGACGGATGTGTTTGGCGGAAAGAAACAAAGTCTGTCATTCCAGGGGCGTCATAACCCAATCTCATCTCCTTTAATAACCATTATGGGCACAAAACAGACAGGGGGACCTCTCAGTGTGGGCATGACACGTCAGATCTGTGCTGGTTTGTTATATAAGGTCAACCACATGTGGAAAAAATGGTTCTTTGTAGGATGGGAACATATTTAAACATGTCACTTACAAACATGTCACTTAATTAAAGGCATACCCAGACTGTTGATCCTCTTTATTAGTGGTGTTCAGTGTCCCACTGGTCTCCTTCAGTCTAATTGATAAGTACTGTCCTCCAGTTCTGGAAATATCTCTACATCATGTCCCATTGTCTACATTTGGTCAGTTATCTGAATAGAATTAGAGGGCTGCTCGACTACAAAGAGGACCTACAAATGCCAAAAGCTATTTTTCAAACTCCTTTTGAAGTGTTTCCAGGTAGATTTCCCCTCCAATATTAACTCGACATCCTGAGTCTATTTAGGTTTGCAGCGGATGTCAGCTGCGCTACGTTTGCAACTTTCTGACAAGCCGTCAAACCCCCTGCCACTGGCCTGCTTTTTAAGAATTTGACCTCTAACCTTGTGTTGCAGGGCCTGTAAGCCTGAGGACAGCACACCTGCCTGCCACACACTTCCATTTAGGGGACACACAGATACGACTCCAAAATATCTCTGTCAACAGTTTCTTAACGCGCGAATGAATTTCCCTGAAACTGATCTGCTTAAAAATCCCCAAAGAATTTTAACTGTCTTGTAAAATATTCACAGAGGGTTTTCCTTCAGAAAGCTGACACTTGCTAATAAACTTGCAGCAATGCTTAATGCTGCCAGCTGGCAAAGCCTCCTCTGTGCTTCTCTTTCTGTGTTCAACACTTTTTCTGCTGCATCTTCAATACAGCAATATGCACTTGACTATATGAGAATAAGCAGTTACACTGTTACTTTAACTTTGTTTGTCATGACATTTATTCAGAACACTCTACTAATCCGTCTCAATCCATTTCAAGTGAGGCATATGCACACAGTATTGTATTTTTAGCTGGTTGGTCAGCAGATTGCAGATCTTGACCTTGCAGCCCTATGAAACTGTGTGACATGATTAAGACAAGTAGGACATGTTCCCTTATCAAAATCCCACACTGTGCTCCAGGAAAATCACTGCAATCAACCAATCACAGCCCTCTGAAATCATCAGTGTGCTGCTCCTGTGGTTTCTTTTTTTTTTTTTCATTCCTCTGAGCATCTTCAGAGGAAAGTTTTCTAATTAAAGATAGCAAAATTGAACAAAATCTTCAGGAAAACTTAGCAAAATCATTACCTGTGTCCATGTCTTAAAGTCATGAATATTTCAACTTTATCGTCTAATACCTACCCAGAGCCTTATACATATTATACAGGCTACTGCAGGTTTAGCAAGTTAGCTTGCCAGCTAGGTAGGCTACACTGACAAGTTGATCTAGGAACATGTCCTACTTGGCTAAATCAAGTCATGCATGAAACTTGACAGACATTCGTGGTCTGTAACCATGTATGTGTGAATCTTAATGACTCCCTTAACTTTTCACAACCGGTACCAGTTGCACCAAGTGGTCTTTACTAAGACTGGTCGTAGCTGCTAAGTTGGTCTTAGTTAAGACAAGTCTTCAGGATTCATTCTCAGTCGGTTGCAGCCTGGTCTTAACTACGCCCAGTCTTAGTGATGCACATTCATGTGAATGCCAGGTGACGATATATGTTACCGTGCTACAGTGGGTGTTACTAGAATACACTTGTTATAAGAGTGGCGTGGCTCCTTTAAGGAATAGCAGCATGTAATTTGTGTGCCTAGCGTGTGTGATGAAGCGAGGGAGAGCAAGCGACAGAAAGGGATCGTGAATATAAACGGAGCAGAAAAGAAAAGTTAGGGGTAAGCTGTCATTTCGTCTGTAAGTGATAAAGGCTGCAGCTTCTTACTCTTAATCTCCTGTGTTGTTTCACAACTGCTGGAAAAGTGAAGACACATTGTTTACAATCTCCCACAGCCCTGCTAATGTGTTTGTGAATGATCAGAGAAAAAGAGAGGCAATTTCACACTGAAGAATATTAATAGAGCTGTATAGCCACCACAACAAATAGTGCGAGGCAGTCCAACATATCACCAGACTCCCTCTTAAAATCAAAGAGTTTTGTGAGTTGTTGAGTCAGGGGGAAATCAGGGAATCGCCATCTATGACAAAACTGTAACGAGGAGTAAGATTTTCGACCGGTCTTGGCGAGAAGAGTTGGTGGTGCAACCGGCATAACAGTCAGGTCGGTCTTAGAACGCCAAGTTACGACCGACTCATGACCAGGCGTCAGCGCTGTTAGTTCAACCAGCCCCAGCAGATCACAAGTGGTCCACTACTTTGGACAACTTGAAACTGACCTGCAACAAATGAATGACATTCCCATCAGCCTCAGCAGTTTTGCAAAAAATGTTGCATGCTAACATGTGAGCATGGTAAACATTATCCCTGCCGAACATCAGTTGGTTAACATTGTCATAGTGAGCATGTTAGCATGCTGGAGTTCGCATTTCAAAGCTCCACTACGCATTAATATTGTTAGCCTTATAAGCTATTAAATTCGCTCTAAGTTTGAATGGAAGTTGGCCTATGACAAGGAGCACCAAAGCTGTCCTGGAGGCTGGAGGTGGAACAACACCTTAATGCTGCTTAACCCTTCTTTCATGTTTAGCCTGCAATCTGATGTCACTGTGTGTTGTGTTTTTGCGTGTCTCTTTTCAAAAGAGAAACGCAAGGAACAATTGTTATTACACAAAAAGCTTAGAAGGATGAAAGAAAAAAAAAGAAAGGGAACAGATGTATATTTTGCAGCACTGCGTTAAGTATAGGCCATGACTTGACATACACGCATGTTATGGGCCTGGACTTGTTCACACACTCACACACTGGAACACACGCAAACACACACGCTGAAGTTCTCATGGATTCATGCATTAACACCCGACTCTGTCTTCATTTACCAGTTCAGACACACACACACACACACACGCTCCAGCTCTTATTACATGTGTCTGCTCTCAGAGCACTCAGCCCCTCTGTGCAGACTTTTAGCACGTCGCCTCTGATGGAAAACTGCAGCCCGTTCACATCGTTATTTCATATTTTGGCTGCGGCGATCCCAATATCTTTCACCGCTGTGACAATTGCCTTAACAGACGGCCCGCACAGCACTGCATGGCCACAATGCAAGGAATCCAGACATTACCCAATATCCGCGGGGATACATGCTGCTCATTTACAGACATGCCAGTACACTGTGTGACTGGTCGACAGGTCTGCGGTTTAAAGGCACTGGGGAGATTTGTCAGGCTGGACATGAATGACACATCAAAAGACATGTCAATGTTTTTCTCTGCGGAGAGGACTGCAGATTGGAAAAGTCCACTAATAGTCATTTACACTAGTATATATCAATCATCTGTGACAATGAGTGCACGTCTGGAACTCATTGTGTGATTACATGGTAGAATTTGTACTCTCTGCCAACAACAACAGAGGGAGTTGTCAAAACAGTTACAACCCTTAACTGCATTGCATCCCGGTCTATTTTCCGCCACAGTGATAGTAGAAAAGGTGTCCTCACCGCTCGTCCAAAAGATGTAGGCCTGGATAAACAATGGTGAAAAAGGCAGTTCAGGAAAGAAGGTCCACAACAAACCTCAACATACAACATACAACTTTTTTTGTAGTTTTGGTCGTTGTGCCTGTTGTACTCATCAATTCAGACTCTTAATTCTGGGAAGACCACAACATCACCATGGTTCCAGATCTCAGCATTTACAGTGGTGAGCGCAATCTGGTCAAAGGCCTCATCTACAAAAATAAGATGATGCAAATAACTAAGAAAATCATCAGCATTATGCGTAATGTGACAATTATCAACCAGTTCAGCAGTCCTTTGCAGCTCTACAGAGCATTTTAGCATCTTTAAGCTCCTTTTTTTGGCTTTATTTTACTGTTACGGTTCATTGTCACTGCTCTCATCAACCTTATGTCCAGCCCAGCATGCAGCTGTTTTTAGTGTAAAAATCTGATAAACCCACTGTGCTACACCTGCTCAGCACCAAACAGCAGACGGACAGAGTGAGCGACACGGTGGTGCATCGAGCTGCTAAAGAGCCAGATGGTTTCCTCGGGAGCTGGTGGAGACATAATGGATCTAAAAGAGACTGAATAACAGCCTCACAGTCATCATCTGGACACAAAAAGGACTTTAAATGAATGTGTGTACATTTTGTTTCCTACATGAATGTACATAAAAGTTTATATAAAAGTAAAACTGTTCTTTGTTCAGCTTTGTTGTCCTTGTGAACAGCTCTGTTTCCATCTTCCTGTACATTTTTCTTGCAACAATGTGTAACTTTGACAGAAACTACACATACTCGGCCTGAGTCTGATTCATAGCCACATTAACGCACACTGTCGCACACAAATTTCCTCAGAAATGCGAGATGCCTCACCAATAACTACTTTCTTACCAGTATTTACGTGTTTGATGGTTTCCCTTTACGCCCCAATGAATTATATTGTGATGGAGGGTGACAGTTGAGCTGGTTGAAGGGTCAGGATTTGCAGCAGAGGATGGAAAAGTGACAGTGAAGAGTAATGTTTGAAAGCCTTACTGCATGAGGTTTGGTTTGCTCGCACTTCCATGAAAAGTACTACGTGCGTATTCATGCCCTTTGCGGGGCCACTGTAATTGAATGTTCTCGTTTTTGTGCTAATGCATGCAAACAGGGACATACTGTATGTGTGTGTGTGTGTGTGTGTGTGTGTGTGTGTGTTTGTGTGTGTGTTTGTAGGAATGTCATGCAAAGAGCAGATAGCCCCCCAACAGCTCTCGTGATGTCTGAGCCAGCTGGCTGACCCACTCACCTCCTCCACCTCACACCACTAACTTGGTGTCCTTTCACCTTTAACCTGCTCACACACCTCACACACACATACACACAGCCCAAGGGAGTCGTACCAGATCTGGGTTAATGGCGGGTGGTGGCGGTGGTGGTGGTGGTGGTGTGGACAGTTTCCAGGGATCACACTCATCCCCTTCCCTTCCCTCTTATCCTTCACTGATTTTCCAGTTTTCACAGCCAGAGTCTGGAAAGTGTGAGTAAGCGTTTCCTGTGGAAAATTGTACTTTCAACATAGTAATTTGGCTTCTGCAGCCGTGCTACCGTTAACAGAAAGAAGAGACACCGAAAAATGCTGCGTCAACTGTCAGATGACAGATTTGCATTTAACTTTCCTCAGAGTGATAATAGAGAGGGGCAGAGGGAGATGGACAGTGGGGGGCAGTGAGCAGGTCAGGGTCTCTGCAGCTCAGGGTCAAAGGTCAACGTTGTGAGGACACTGCACAAGGTCTGCAAAATGAAAAGATATTTATGGAGCCGTTAGCCTGAGTGAGGCATTAGTGCACACGCCAAAGACACAATTGGGACGCACTGGTATGCACAATCAGATATAGTGAAGACAAGATAAAAGTAGCACACACAAGCAGGTCAGTAGTATCAAAAGTAGAACAGAACATGAATTAAAGCCACTATGAGTGCATGTGTTATACAGGACATGTGCTCATATTATCTGTCAAATTATATTTCTTTACTACAACATTTTTTAATTAGTTTTATTTTGTATGAGATTACCTGTGTAAAAACTGAGCAACCTGCATGCTTTCAACCCTTCATTTTTCTACTACTCTGGGGGAGGGCAGCAAAGTTTTTAATTTAATTAAAGTTTCATACATTGTGGCTTTAAAGGAACAGTTCACAGTCGTTATCGAATTAACTCCATTTGGAAGGTAGGGTGAGGTGTCCTAGTCCACAAAACATTTCTGGAGCCTCACAGCGAAAAAGAGTTGCAGCATTCTCCTAAACAACTGAAGTAGATGGGGACAAAAAACATAAAATGTTTCAGAAGCCCGAAAGTGATTTAAAAAGACACTATTTACACCCATTTATTTACGTTTCTTGTTAGGCTGCGACCCCTAGTGGCTGTAGTAATTAATACAGCTGCAAAGGAGGAAGTAGTAGGAGAAGTAGCAGGAAGTGGTATGAAGAGTGAAAAGTTTGTATAGGGAGGAGGTCAGGAATGGATGGGCAGGTTAACAAGCACACAACTGTCATTAAGGAGACGGCTGTTTGTGTCCAGTGTCAAATTAGAAGTCAACAGTGAGTTCTTTCTAACGTAGTGAATTTACGTCACGTACATAATGTTACACAAGTAGGTGTTTTATAACTGAAGTTACAGAAGTAATATGGTTATTTATCCCAAACTTGGATATTTTCCTACACCTAACCAGACTGCGGCCCTATGATGAAGGTCCTTTACACCTGTCGCTGGTACGCTGCAATGGTCATGTTTCTTTGGGAACGATGATATATGTCATTTTGGCAGTCACTATGTGTGTAGAGACATTGTGGGAATTTGCTCTCTAGCTGAGAGTTAGAGGAGAAGATCGATACCACTCTCAGGTTTGTCTGTAAATATGAAGCTAAGCTAAACTAAGTGTTAAGCTAGCTGTCTGCTGGCTGTTGCTTCAGATTTAGCCTATAAAAATGAGTGATGTCTATCATCTCATCTAATTCACTGCAAGAAAGCAGTAAACGAAAGAAGTGTATTTCCCAAAATGTGGAGCTTGACTTTCTATCAGATAACCAGGTATGTTAACATAGCTGCTGATCTTTTGTTCTGGTAAATCAACCAGGAGAGTTTATGTACTTCAAAGCCTTTTAAGTGCTCCAACTGTAAGTCATCCAACCGTCTATGCAGGATGTGAACAGGATTTGAATCATGGTGCATAAACACTTTACATTGTATAAACTCGTGAAAGACTTCAATCATTGTCAAAAAAAAAAATGGCACGCTGCGACTGTACTGTTTGTGTGACATTAGACTGCTGTTAGCTCCTCCTCTATCACTGAGACAAAGATGAGCCGTGAGAGTTTCGTGCTTCAGTACCTCCAGGAATGTTCATCACCCAGTTTCGCTGTGTTCCACCTTATCACCGACAGATAAACACACCAGACAGTAAATTAAGCAGTCAGTCTCTCCTGCCTACTCAAAATAGAGAGGCACGTGAGGGTTGAAAGCAGAGCGGGACCGCCACAGGTGTAAACTGTTCTCCTCAGCACCTCACAGGCGCCAGGCTGATATGTTCAGGCTAATCTCACTTTCCTATAAACTATTATTACAGCTTAAAGAGCAGGGCTGATTTAATGCTGACGAGAAAACGCTTTGTTGAATCAACCGTGAATCTTTGTTTTATTGCTGTTGCCGCACGATGTACAAACACACACACACACATCTACAATAACTACAGTGAGGGATCAGTGTGGTTTTCCTGTAAATCCTCTCACGTGCATTGAATCTGTCACTGCTGCCATGTAGCTTTTCTCTCTGACATGTTTATGATCTATAGAAATGTTCTGAATGCATGTTCATTCACGTTCCTGAACCACCTTCCCCTCCATGTTCTGTTACAAAACTGTAAACACAATTAGGCTATGGAATAATCGGGTCAGTTACAGACAGGTACTGAGAAAGAGATTCTCCCAATGTCTAGCTGAGGCTCTGTTTTCTTTGTAAATGAACTAATTTCATGTACTGTAGGTTTTTCTAATACTTTTCCCACTTCATATTACAAAGACCGGGGGCAGAAGTCTAACAATACATATTCAAAATACAAATCAATTAAGATTTAAGAACTCATAAAAAGCCATGTGCCATCTGCAAAATACTATTTACATGTTAGCGTGCTAATAGTTGCTAATTATCACTCAACACAAAGCAAAGGGTAATGGGAGTGTCAATAGTTTTGCAGGTATTTCAACCCAGCCTCATACCTAAATGACTGAATGGATCGACTGCCAATGACTTCCAAAATAGTTAGTCACCAAAACTAATTGGCTAGGTTTATGAAAACATCCTGGCTTGGGTTGAAATAACTTTGTTACTTATGTAACATTGGTTACGATCGTACATATGTTATGTGCGTGACTTCACTTTACTACTCACCGTTGATTTTTGGTTTAACATGGGACATGAACAGCTGTCTCCTGACTAAATGTCCTGTACTTGTTTACCCCAACTATCCATCCCTGGCCTCTTCCCTATTAGGACTTCTTTGCTCTTCATACTCCTTTGCCTTACTTCCTCATTTAGCTGCTGTAATAATTGTTACGGCCTAGAGTTTGCCGCCTAACAAGAAACGTCAATATGGGTCATAATAACCAGCTTTCTCTGTCTGCCTATACTGTATTGTGTTTTTCTGATGAGGATAGTCTTAAACCAAACTCCTGGACGAAAACAAAATTCTGGCCTGATGAGGGTTGATGATCAAGGATTCATCCTGAGGCGACCATGAATGATGAGATAATTCTCATTCTCAGTGTCTCATTACCAGGCCCACACGGAATCTCTGTTGACAACTCCGCAGATTATAAAAGAGTCGCTGCTTGTCAAACTCAGAACATTAACACATCTCCTGCCCCGGGTGCATGTGTGGGACAGTTGTGTGTCGTTTTCAGTCAGCGTTCAAATAAAGTTTGTGGTGCACTGTGACAATATGTCAGAAATTGGATTTACGACCGAGGAAGTACATGATGTTTATTTCAACCTGCTCGCGATAATTTTATGTTGTTTAAATGTAATATGATTGCTTATTATAGCCCCAAAGCAATCTTTGTTAACTTAAATGAACATTGTCCATAACTTGACACGTAAAGAAACATTCTGCATTTTCATTCGGGATCACCGCTGGAAACGGTAAAGAAGAAAAAACAGATTCTGTTCTGGTGTGCTCATTACTCTGGATAATACCCAGCACACACTGTAAACAGATGTCTATTTCTTAACTTTAGTAGTTCTAATGTAAACTGATCACAGAGAGGCCTGTTGATTGATCACCATAGGCCATATTAAACATGTTCGGTTGAAGCTCCTGACCCAAGGGTGATACTCATATGGTTGCAGGGTCACTGAAATGAAACACTGAATCGTTCCTCATTGCTTCTCTACGTTCACAGGAGAACAGCGCCTAATGTTTGACATCATGAAACACTGGCTAGTGCCCCACACCCATTGTCATTATTCAGCTCATGTTGTGTAACCTGAATTCAGCAGTAGCCACTACAATAAACATACAGCATGTTGAGTTTTTTTAGCACTTACAGTGAGTCCAATATGTATTTGATCCCTTGCTGATTTTGCCGGTTTGCCCACTAATAAAGACATGATCAGTCTATAAATTTATGATAATATGTATTCAAACATGGAGAGACAGAATATCAAAAAGAAATTCCAGAAAATAACTTTAAAGAATATATTTTAATTAATTTGTATATCATTGAGGGAAATAAGTATTTGATCCCTCTGGCCAAACACACTCAATACTTAGTGGCAAAGCCTTTGTTTGCAAGCACAGCAGTGAGACGTTTTTTGTAGTTAACCACAAGTTTAGCACACACACCAGGTGGAATTTTGGCCCACTCTTCTTTGCAGATCCTCTCTAAATCATGAAGGTTGGTGGGCTGTCGCCTGGCCACTCTGACCTTCAGCTCCCTCCATAGATTTTCGATCGGATTGAGGTCCGGTGACTGGCTGGGCCATTCCATGACCTTGATGTGATGTTTCTTGAGCCAATCCTTTGTTGCCTTTGCTGTGTGCTTCGGGTCATTATCATGTTGGAAGACCCAACCACGGCCAATTTTCAGCTTCCTGGCAGAGGGGAGGAGGTTGTCCTTCAGGATTGTACGGTACATGGCTCCATCCATCTTCCCAGTGATGCGGTGAAGTAGCCCTGTACCCTTGGCGGAGAAACACCCCCAAAACATTATGCTTCCACCTCCATGCTTGACGGTGGGCACAGTGTTCTTGGGGTCATAAGCAGCATTTTTTTTCCTCCACACATGACGGGTAGAATTGAGGCCAAAAAGCTCAATTTTGGTCTCGTCCGACCACATAACTTTCTCCCAATAACTTGGTTCATCTTTCAGGTGATCATTGGCGTACTTAAGGCGCGCGTCCACATGTGCCTTCTTGAGAAGGGGTACCTTTCGGGCACTGCGGGATGTTAACCCATTGCTGCGCAAAGTGTTGCCTATTGTTTCCTTGCAAACTGTGGTCCCAGCTGCCTTCAGGTCATTTGCCAACTCCTGCCGAGTGGTTGCAGGATGATTTTTGACCGTTCTCAGAATCATTGCTACCCCACGAGGTGGAATCTTCTTAGGAGCACCGGACCGAGGTCTGTTGATGATCATGTTATGCTTTTTAAATTTTCTTACAATTGCACCAATGGTTGTTACCTTCAAATCCAACACCTTGCTAATCTTTTTGTACCCCATTCCAGCTTTGTGGAGATCAACAATCCTGACTCTGAGGTCCTGAGACAGCTCTTTGGTCTTCCCCATGGTGAACAGTTTGGAATCTGTCTGATTGTCTGATTCTGTGAACAGGTGTTTTTCACACGGGTGATTAGTGAGAACAGGTGGCTTCAGTTCAGGTAACAAGTCGATTGGGAGTGTCTACCTGGTCTGTAAAAGCCAGAACTCCTAATGAATACTAAGGGATCAAATACTTATTTCCCTCAATGAAATACAAATCAATTAATATATATTCCTTAGGTTCATTTTCTGGATTTTTTTTTTGATATTCTGTCTCTCCATGTTTGAATACATATTATCATAAATTTATAGACTGATCATGTCTTTATTAGTGGGCAAACCGGCAAAATCAGCAAGGGATCAAATACATATTGGACTCACTGTATATGTGGAGCTCCATAAATAATGAGCACTGATTTAAACCTATAATTAAACCATTTACTGAGAGAATGTTTCAACTGTGTCATAATACAACCAAGCAAACAAAAACAAGGACACAGGCAATAAAAGAAGCCTTATGTAAGTTAATGAAAACGTTGCTCCAGCCAAGGCATTTACAACCTGAACACTCTCCTCCTCCTCTCTGTCTGACTGTCCAAACCACTAACATACTTCTCCCCTGGTATGGAGAGCAGGGTGGCAACATACTAGGTCTCTGTTACAGTCCAAGTGTGTCATCACCGAGGTGAGAAAGGTCTAATTAATAGCTGTAAGGGAGCTGTCTGAAAGCACGGCACTACCTGCGGCACATTCTGTACTTTACCCTTGTTTTTCAGGCTGATGGATGACCTTCCATCATCCAACACAGACAGATAGTACAGCGTTACATATGCTGGTGGAGGTCATGAGTTACATGATAAATGATAAAATAGATAGCAAAAATAAATGGATGAATTGGGAAGTAGCCTTAAACCTTGGAAATATGAGCATCGGCTAAAAGTAAAGGGTAAACAATGAAATATTTAATTCGGCTCAACTGATACATGATTGACATAGTTCAAAGAAAAGGAGACAGACTTGCTTAAAAGCAATGGTTAAGTGGTTGAAACACCGTGACACACCACAAAAATCCTCAGGAACAAGTTCACCCCCAACAGACGGGACTCAAAGGGTCCACTACAAACGTCCCCGTGCCAGACATGGTGTCCCAGGGCACTCCCAGAGGCCCTATGACCGTGACAGGTCAGAGCTGTGTTGGCTGCACAAGAGTAACCTGTTGTGGCTGATGTGTGGCTGGTGTATGTTGATTTGTATGAGTGAATAGTTGCACCTAAGGTCAAAGTGCAGGCTAAAATCTGAACTTCAGCTCTTTTTGTTCCATCCATATCTGCCCCTGGGGTCAACCCTTAACTGTGCAAACACTGGAACATTGCAGCATATTTGACTAATATCCTTTTGACCGTCAGTGATTTGTCTTTTTCATTCCATAGGTTGTATAACTGTTCTCAGGTTAGTTACACAACTGACCTACCTCGCCTTCAGCTGCCACATGAATATTTGGTTTTGATGGACTACAAAAGGGAGCTGCGTAGTACAACATTAAGTGCAAGCAGGCATCCAGTCTGTTCAGATGCTTTGCCTTTGATTACTCAGGCTGAGTGAGTGTCCTGCTTCAGGGCGTAAATTTCACCTTCAGCTATTCCATCAAACTTGACTGAAGAAACAAAGTGACAGCCAGCGAATGTTCAGGAAGACTATTTTCCCTGCTGCTGCTTCCTTAAGATTTAATTTGCCCCGAAGATTGTAAGTCATCTTCTGTAGAATGACTGCAAGTTCACTGAGTTTGGAGTCAAGTGTGATAGTAATTTCCAATGAGACCCATTTACATGAATAATCTCTCCGGGCTTGTGACCAGAGTGTTGTCACTTTTGATCCCTGGGCAAGCTCAAAATTCCCTGGGGAGGAGCCTCACACCCCCGTAAATGTGATTTTACATTACATATAAAATGATTACATTTTATATTTGTTCCCTGTGGGTCCACAGGGTTTCTCATGAGTCTGGGTATTATCTCAAAATGTAAAACCTTTGAAGACGGATTCATGGATATCAGGGTGATATGGTGTCTACATATGAGGATAGTTGGTGAACAATAGTACTTTAGCTGAAGGGCTAACATGCTACCAGGCCCGACCCATGAACACTAGTGGATTTAAAATAGCTCTCAGTCACACTAGCTTAGTTGCTAATGGGACAATAATTTCCCCAGTTTATTCAAGAGACTCTTGTCTTACACTGACTATGAGTTCAAGACAGTTTGCTATTGGTCAACAGCAGAAATTCGTGGTGCGACTTTGCTCAGTGAGCGAATACAATGATCACTGTAGTTTCATTGAAATCAAGTGATTTTGCAGTGAAGTTTTGACATTTTAAAGGTCCAGTGTGTAGGATGTATTATTATTATTATTATTATATGTAGTAGTAGTAGTAGTAGTAGTAGTGGGTAATATAATTATTAAAAATAAAAAAGAAGAATTCCATTTCTGCCAACATATCCCTCAAATGTTGGCAGAAGTGGAGAGGGGTATTTCATAGGGCTTGGATCCTGTGCCTATCTACCAATTCAATATCATCACGATACTTGGGTGCCAGTTCGATATATAGTATGCTTTGGTTCCGCAAGAATTACAATTCAATATTACAATGGATTGCAATTTCTTAACACTTGACCATGAGAAAAAGGTGAAGACCGTACTCTTGAGATTGTATATCATGAGTCAAATTTCTAATGACAATGCAAATCACATGTCAGTGATGAGTGAGTTGTATTTTGGCAGTATCATTGCTGTACAGCATGTAATAGTGGTATATATAAAGTACTTTTTGAAGTTAGCTGCTACATTCAGCTGTTTTTGCGCATCAAGCTAGTGCTGTATGATAAATAAAATAGGAAATTGTGAAGTCAGTAGTTGTTAGTTAGTTTCCACATAGCATATGAAATATATGCCTGAGTTCAGACATGTCATTTTATGTTAAATGTGAATTAAAATGAATTATTTGTTAAGATAATATTATCGTGGACGCTATGCTCTGGTAGCCTGTTAATGGTTATTCCCATTATGTTTTAGCATTGAGCTATAAGCACCAGTTCTATAAGGTCAATTAATGGTTCATAAAAAAAAACTAAACATCCAAACGCAGTTTGTAACCTCACCATTAGATGCAACTAAATCCTACACATTGGACCTTTAAATGTTGGTGTGACTGGGAATTTGGGTTTAAAGTGATGTGCGTCTTGAGCCTGGCGTGGTGTCCAGCGTGGTGTTTGTCACTTCCTCGTGCAGCCACAGCCAAATCCATTACAAAATTTGCCAAAATTTGGATTAACTTTCTTCAAACATACTTTGGGAGGAACGATCCTACAGACGATGGTTCAGATGATAGATTACAGTCTGTTTTGTTTTGTTTTAATGAAATCATTGCAGGACTGATGCATGTTTAGTGTTAATCTCAAATAATCTGTGTTATAGTGTCCCTGTGCAAGGTCTAAACATGGTCTAGACCAGGTCATTTACTTTATTGAGTCCAGTGGCTTCTGAAGAAAGAAAACAACCTTTTTTAATATCCGACTACACTGAGAACTGGCGAATCAAACCACTCTGAAGCAGGAAAGGTTTAGTCATCCCTTTTCCCTAGAATATAATACAAAGAGACATAAGAAATAGTAATCCACAGAACAGCGGAGTGGCGGCCAGTCTTTAAGGCAGGCCAGGACATCTTGAACTTTCCTGGAAAACAGAGCTAGCCGTCCACTGCTGAGCAGGCATGCGTCACAGCCAAGACAGACAGTGAAAGCGTCGTGGAAGGGAACTCTGCTGACTTCATTCGCACTGGAGCGGCTGGATTTGAGATTGGGCAACTCCAGCACTGGGGACTCCCTCTAGAAAATACAACCAGATGGCTCGGTCATCTGGCTGCTTTTGAAGTGTCCCTGTGTGTGTGAGAGAGAGAGAGTGTAACCCCGGGCGTTGTCATCCAGACACACGTGAATATTATTTTCTCAGACCAAAGCGGTCTGTTTTACTGTAAGTGTGGGATCAGACTGGCTGGGATCCTCCGGACTCCGGCTGAAAACAATTAACTTCAGCAAGGAGCCACTTAAACAAGTCTTTCATTTAGCAGCCCAATCAATAAATTACTATAATTAAAGTCTTAATCATCTAAATCTGGTTTCACCAACTCTTTGCTGTGTTCTCTTCAAGTTGTAATTTATAAAGTGTGTGTTTCCTGAATCCTGACCAAAAGCACTTGTTTTGCTTGACTGTGGTGTTTTCTTCTGTGGAAGTTCTGGAGAAATAAGTTTTGGTCAGACCAGTGTGTGACTCAGACTTTGTGTTCCTGACATGGCTGCAGAGGTCAGAGTGCCTGATAGCCTTTGCAGACCTCTTCAGCCCTACAATCCTTCACAGTTTACTCAAGAGAACATGCTAAAATGGGCTTTCTTTCTTTCTTTCTTTCTTTCTTTCTTTCTTTCTTTCCACATGGTTTCAGTTCTGGGTGGATGCTGGACAGAACTACAACAGCTGCTGTGTAAAATACTTCCGTTCATGGAGATTAGTCTTTGCTCAAAGTGTTCCCCCGTTCACGCATGGTTTTCTGCAGGGAAGCAGTTGAATAATCTAATGCCACAGGTCACAGTGAAAGCCACTGCTTCAGTCAAAATGTGCAAAATCAAACACATTGCTTTAAAAAAGTGAGCAATCAAGAGACATCCTTCTTGGTTAGGTTTAGGAAAATATGGTGGTTTGGGTTAGGGACATGACAAATAACACAGATATTAACATGTTAACACACTGGTTTGCTGTAACTTCCCTGGCTACAGTGGTTGATTTCTGCTTTTCTCTCTCTGACTGTAGATTCTTGTGTCTCACATCTGCAGCTTATTTCAGGGTGGTGATTTCCAGGCTGCAGTGTCTGATGGGGGAGCGTAGCACTGGACCATCACAGCATCCAGCTCTCTGTTTATCTCTGACTCTCAAACAAAAGCCTCCCAGTTCCTGTCTGCTTAGCGCCTCAAATCCACAATCGTCTCTCACAATCTTCCGTCCTTTTTCCTTCCCTCCTCTCCTCTTCTACTGCCAAGATGTGACCCCCCCCCCCCCTTCTGTTTTGTGTGTAATGAGGAAGATCTCTTTCTCATGCTACTAAAGAGAGCTGTGTTTCCTGACAGATTAGGTAAATCAGCAGGGCCAGATTAATTAGCCACGAGCTGGAGAGTGGCCACAGATACAGGAGCTTGTTTTCTCGTTGCCCTCTGAACACATGCTGGCTGGTAAACACTGTTTGTCGCCGGCTCGCAAACACTACAAGCATTTGGTTGACAAATGATTTCTTTATCCAGGGCACACCCTAGTGGTAAATGAGTGCAACTGATCTCATTGTCAGACATGATTTGAACTCAGATAAGGGCACGATCTCAGCTGAAAACAGTTGTGCAGTGAGATTCACTGAGCTTTGATTTAAGGAAAATGTCCCCAGTCTAATAAATTACATGATATCCTAAAACTCTAAAAGGCAAATAAACAACAAACAAGGAAATCAGGAGGTACTTCAGCTCCTTAATGTCTCACAGTGACATATTTAACATGTTTAACTCATCTATACACTGTACTGCAATAATTGCTTTGGTTCCCTGATAGTTGACTTCAGACAGTCTCAGTTTAACATTGATGCCTCTGTATGACTAACAAAAGCAAATGAGACCATCTGTGAGAAGACTGGCCATTTCCTCTGAGTTATTCTAGAGTAATGCCTGTCACCAGGTTGGATGCTGACAGATCTGGGTTGAGTTAGTCGTAAAATTTAAAACAATGTTTAATGGTGGAGTGCTGAGGATCAATTGAGGAGTCTCACAGCTCCGCCCTCTTCAAACCAATGGGGAGAAAATAAATAAAACCAAAAATATCTAAGTATGTCATCATGTGAAATAACCAAAACTGGTCTTTTAGCTGTTGTTTGTGCTGACATCCATTGCTCATAATAGGAAAAAAAATTACATTTGTAAATATTTTCTCTGGGCCTTTAAACTTCCCATGAAGCAGCTTCAAAGTGAGCTGTCAGGGTCCTAAACACGCCAATATGCCTCATAAAAAGCTGAAAATAAGTTTGGGCCAATTATAAGTAAGTAGGACAGTATGGTGTTGGGTATGCCTGTAGATCATCAACTACTGTATAACTGTCTTGTAAAACTGCTTTAAATATATTAGTAGAAACATAGACTCACATTAAAAGAAAATGTGGGACAAGATGGTCTGCTTACTTTCCAAGACCTTAAAGGTGCTATCATCGATCTTTTTTTATGTTAACAATGGATAAAAGGACCAAAGGTGATGTGAAAGAAGTCATGACAAACACAGGGAGGATTATCATCCAACAGTTCTTCAGCTCAACACATCTTTCAGCTCAATGTTTTGTTTCTTTCACAGCTCTCATCAATCCTGTTTCCAGCAGCAGCAGGCAGCAGCTTTCAGTGAGAAGCTCTGATAAACCCACTGTACACTACCTGCTCTGCACTAAACAGCAGACAGACAGTTAGCAACTAGCTGGTGAACAAAGTGGAACATTTAGCAGCTAAATTCCCTCATTTACAGCTTGCTTACACTGCCCCCAAGTGGCAAAAAAATACTTCATGCAGCTTTAAATGTAATTTAAATGTTTTAAATGATTTTTTCTCTCACTAACAATTACACACTTCACTTTTTATCAATTTAAGAGATATTCTACTGAACCATGTTCCATTTTATTAAAAGATACTAAACAACATAAAAATGATTTTAAAAAGTAGCTTCAAAGTTCTATGTTGTGTATTCTTTGTAACTTGTTGCATCATTACATCATTTTAAACACATTAACCCGTAGTCTAGTGTGCCATCTTTGTAGCTCAGCTTTTTAAAAGGTTGCCTACTCAAAATGATTCCTGCAGTACAACCAATGAAGTTAAATGTCAGATTGATGAACATTATCAATGTAGACAAATTATTATTTTTTATAATAAAAATAATAATAATAATGTACAAAGCTTATAGAAAATTGTCAATTCTGACAAGGTTTGTGAGCCAAAAGTATGACATTGGTGGTATATTTAAAAATGGCTGATTTCTACAGTATGTGCCCAGCATACTGTACTGCCCTGAGATTAACTAGGTAGCATTAGCAACGTTGACATTTGCTAGCTAGCATTAGCAAAATTAGCTTGTTCAACAAATTGGCAACTACTTACATGGACAGATGATTCAAACAGCAGCAGTGTAGTGGCTGCAATAGAAAGGGGGACATCTAATGCCACATCTAATGGCTGAATGTTATCAATAGCCTTTAGGAAATGTTTAAGCTTCAAAAAAAGTTGTGCTATTATATTAGATATGAGGACATATAGTCCAGCATTCAATCTACTCAAGTGCCAGGACATGAGAACATACAGAAACGTCTTTATTTAAATCAGTCATGCAGAAAACATCAGACACAAACTTGTCGATAGAACAATTTATTCAATAAATTAACATTCATCACATTCATATTTGTGGGATGATCAGTTTTCTGTAGCACCTTAAACAGATAGATCAGTGGGCTCTGAGCATCGAAGCAGATTCAGCCTGACTTTTATTCACTTTTATAAGACAACACTTAAACCAAGAGCTGTCAATGCTGTTTAACCTGATGTCCAGCAGGAAGGTTTCACAACAAACCAACCATCAACCTGAGCTTCAACATTCCTATTATGGAACAAGGACCATTTCTCATCTTAGATAACTGGACATTCCCTGCATGCCTGCCCTCCTCTCCTCCGCTTTTTCCAGTCCCTTCTGCAGACTTAAACTACTTTGAACCCAAGCATGTTTTGTGGTGGTTATTTTAAGCCATAAGTAGAAAGCCCGTTGGTAACAGGGTCAGATATTATGACAAGTCTTAAAGGGAACACTCCATGGGAAGAAGGAGAGATCTGTGCTTCAAGATTAAACAGGCCAAGATTATAATTAATCATTTTTGACTGCATTTTTGTAGCATGAAAACTAGTCAAAATATCTTTCAGTGATGGAAGATCAACTTTTAGGAATTCAGATTTTTGATTAAACAAACTGCGAGAGCTTGGCATATTTATGGAGTGCAGCAGACGAGCTCCATATTCAGGCCAGCATCGTGCAGTCCGGGCACGTTTAGGGAACGAGCCAAATGAGGGGAGTGAATCGTGAGATTTGGATGAGGGTCTGAAAGCATAAAATATTTCTTTTGAATGCTTTGCAAAGATCGGTCCAACAAACAGTAAACACACAGGTGCAGACCTCCATGAAGGCTGACAGATGGCCTCTTGTATGTGAAAGCTGCACAAGGTAAAAGTTCCTGCTGGCAGCCCCGGATAGATCTGAAAGGTTTGGAAATTGTGAACTTAATCAGCCAAAAATCTTTAAGGGTGATGTCATTAAAGTGCACGTGGACGGGGTGTTATAACTGAAGTTGGAAAAAGGGAAAGCAAGAAAGAGATCTTAAGATAGAGAGTGTCAGCACAATATAATGACCCCCCTAAGCAATTTATATGAGATAATCTATACGCAGAGACTTGCTTCTTGCTTAAAGCAACATGTAGCCCCAAAGTCAAAAATACATATTTTCCCTCTTACCTGCAGTGCTATTTATCCATCTACATTGTTTTAGTGTGAACTGCAGAGTTTTGGAGATGTTGCCCGTAGAAATGTCTGTCTCCTCTTGAACATAATGGACAAACTTAACACATTTTGTGGACCGCCTACAGCTTATTCTTATCGGGGCCTTATTGTAAATTCGGCATTAAAAACAATACATTAAGATGTTTCTTTCCACGTAAAACGTGTCAGTTTGACGCGACACTGCTGTAAAAGTCTGTCTGTTTTAGGTGCATCCTGCCTGCTTCCGTGTCTGAGTGCGCTTCTGGAGCTAAATGTCCCTTTAAGAGGTGGCTTAACTAACTAATCACTCGTGCAGCGAGTAAGACAAGAACCCTCGCAAACCTGCCCAGTAGGTTTATGTCCAGGCCAACGTTCAGTGGCAAAGCAGGCAATGATGTGGCCTTTATGTGGTGAAGTTTTGATTACCTCAGGAAAAACAGAACAAAGCTGTTAGTTACTGAGCTGTCAGCTCCAACTCAACTATGTAAAAGCACCTGTGACAAATGTGGCAGAAGCTGGTTCCAACCTGATTGTATTTTTCATAATAAATTCTGGCTGAGTATCCTCAATTACTCCAAACAAAGTTTCCTGTTAAAAATGGAATGCGTGGTCCTGTCTCCATGGAGGTGACAACTTAAGTCAAGACTGCAGGTCAGAAAAACAAAGAAGAAAAAGAAGAAGGAGAAGAAGAAGAAGGCAAAGAAAATGCAACTAATCTATTAGATTTATTTCTTGGTCTGAGGAGAAACAGACACACCTGAATAAAAACCTTCAGGACTTTTCATCTTGTAATGTGCTGCCACATGTCTTTGACTTATCTTGCTGTTAAGAGTACATTATGTTCAGCTTCAGACAACAAAATCAAAGAGAGCGTTTGGCCTGATTCGACCTCAACAGATAAATTAGGTTATGTAACTTCTAAAGCAGGTCATGTCAACTTAGAAGCGCTTTATGGAATTCATAAACAACTTCCTGCACCCCCTTCTAAAAATACTAAGAGCTCGCTGAGCTCTCTGGGTCGTCTCTATAAGCAGATTTAATGGAGCAACAGACAAAGTTATAAATAGGCAGCCAGAATGAACACTTCCGTCAAAACTTTAGTGTCTGTATCAAACAAAGGCTGTCGCCAGGCACAGGGTTTGCATCACAGGAATCTGAGATGAAGCCAAGCAGCATCTGGAAAGTGTCGCTCTGAGTGCTGCTGTGGCAACAACACTGCCAGCTATTCCTCTGGATGTTGCTTTAAATAAAAATACAACCTTAAGAAATCCAGGGAATGTTGACTGAGCAATGCCTTGTTGCACAATTTAACTGCTATCCAGCATTTACAGAACACCTGTGAGTTAAGTGACTTGCACGCACACTGCCAACAAATCCAGGATTCAATCTTGTGACCTTAAGCTGACTGAAAGGAAAAACGACTACTGCCATTTGTCTTCTTCCTCCTCCTGAGCTCTGACACTTGTTCTAGTTCAATAAATACTTATCAGAAGCATACTGTTCTCTTGTAATGCAAGTTACACTGCTATTTATTTAAATGGCAAACATTACATGCTATTTAAGACTTTTATAGCTGCAATTTATAGTTAAGATTACACATTGCTGCCTCCATTGGCATCAACAAACCCTGGCTAACAAAAATATCCTTCACACAGTGCTCATGTTTACCAAGCCAAGCCAAGCGACTGGGATAGTTTATAGAGACGAAACTAAAGTGGTGAGTGCAGCTTTGTCTAGAAGAAGAAGCTATTATAGGATTATCATTTCCTGTCAGCAAGTGAACTGTCAAAATCCAACCAGTAGGTTTTCATGCACTATATAAAAATAAGTACGAATCCTCAAATTAAAGGGGAATTCAACAAGCTCAGCCTGTCACAGCCTCTTCCTACAAAAACAAGCACTTTCAGGGGACGTAACTTTGACAGCTGGATTTGCCCTGAAGGATTACACTGCAACCATTGCTGGAGCGATCAACTGAAACTATCCCAAAACTTTTGTTCAGTATGAATCATTTACACACCAAAACATGTAAGAACAAGCCCCAGGTGTAATAATACCAGAATATTGTCTTTAAAGACAGCTCATAAGGTTAGGTACTCTGACCTTGCCGACAGCCAATAATCACACAAAGTGTTCACAGGGTGCTGATGGTAAAGTGTTTGCTGTTTCAACAAAAATGTTTTCCAACTTCGCCCTCGACCTCTTTACATCAGGTTCAGGTAGTGATCTTTCTTGTGCATGCACATAAATCAGAACATTGTCAAACTAAGGACCGGACCAGTCCACACTAGGGCGATATGACAGTATTTACCATGCAGCAGTAGAAATGTGTTCACTGGTGGAGATTAGGTAATAGTTCCCACTGCAGGATCTTTACCTCAGTATCTCTGTTAAGTGATATTGTATATTCACAGCAGAAGACATCCTTCACTTGAAGTTTTTGTGCTCATTTGATACCTGAACGCTTACATTTTAAAATAATATTTTACGGTTTGGTTATATTAAACCACTTCTTCATTTAACATTACATTTACAGAACGATTACCGTTACTGTGATATAAAATTGCCTGTCTTAACCCCACTCTTGCAAGTCCTGAGGTGAAGGTTCATCTTGAAGAGAAACATGTGAGAACACTGTGCTCGAGACTAAACTGTGTGTCTATTATCATATCTAATGCAGTGGCACCTTTGTTGTGCTCTTTTTAGAATTGCGCAGCAGCTCTGTGGGTCCTCAGTCTTTCTGAGTGCTGATCCAGCTCCTGCTCCAGGTGACACTCACTGATAGCGGAGGTAGCTAATTAGGAGTTTTGGTATATCCAGTTTACCAATGACCTTCGGTGCTCTGGTGCCCAGCCTCTTCCTCACCGCCAACCTGCTGAGCTGCTGCAGACTCATGGGACTGGCTACAGACAGAAAAAAATTAGAGTTAGATGTAGGTGTTCACAATGTAATGCTCCCAGACTAGATGTATATTATATTTATATATATATATATATATATATATATATATATACATATATAAGCATCATGGTAAACAACAAGTGTCATCTGTCTGAGGCTTCCTGGAAGTGAAACACGATCCTGGGTTGCCATCTGCTGGTGCTGTGTTGGCACTACACAGCACCAGCATCTAAATAGGATTTGTCATGTTGGTTTTCCATGCAGCCCTGACTGTTGACAGTAACTCACTCTCATAATACTTTAAGTAGACTGCAGAGGGAGAGCCTGGGGTGGTGTAATCGACAGGTTTCCTGTCGTGCTTATCTCTGGCGTAAATGTTGGCCCCGAACTCCACCAGTACCTCTATCATCTCAGCCTGCATGTTTTTAGCAGCGTGGTGCAGCGGAGTCTCGTGTAGTCTGGCAGCATTCACTTTAGCACCTAAAAGGACATTTACATTAACGTCAACTCTTGAGTTTCATTTTTAAAAAGCCTCAGTAACATCCTAAAACAGCTGATCACAGTGGTTATTACAAATGTTACTCAAGCAGGAGGATTAGTGATGGCATTAGTGTCAGCTCAAGGCAGACTTGAAACTAGAAATTGTCTCTGTTGCTAAGTCGTTCCTAAGGGTCAACCTACCTACAGGAGAAGTAAACTAGGTTTCATTACATAGGACGGTTTGGAGCTGAAGTTAAAACTGATGCTTTTTGTAAAAAAAGCATCTAAAAGGAAGAATTTACAAGTAGTCCATGCATTAGGACACAGTTTTGCCAAAATAATACAGCCATCACTTTCTCTATCTCATTCACATTTCAACTTCCTGCTGGTTGATTTTCACATGGGATTGAAAAAACTGAAAACAGTGGCAACATGGAAGGCAGGAAATCATCCTTAACAAACTGCCTTGTTAAACAGTCATTAGTGAAATGTCCTTTTCCTACTTATAGACTAAAACATGCAAAACAGCAGGTATGGCCACATGTAAACTTGGTGTCTAATGGCACAGGTTCAGCTGAGGTAACAGGGGGTATTATTACAGACCAGTTAACACATCCTCAAGTGACACCACCACTGGTATCCAAACACCCAAACTCAGCACCCATCTTACAACATCTAAACTCCAGCCTATATAAACTGAGAGCACTAATTTCCCAATCCGTCTTTGCATTGACGCTCACCTGCATTGAGCAGCACTTTCACACAGTCCGTGTGTTCGTTTGCACAAGCCACCAGCAGCGGGGTCCCGTAGTAAATGTCGTACGCCTCCAAACAAGCATCCATGGCAATCAGGAGCTTCACACAGTCTGACTTTCCTGGAAAATGACAAGAAAATATTGTCACGGAAGTTTATTCATAAGATTAATGTAATGCGTACACAGGGGGATTACTGGATTTCAATGAAGCTAAAATTTGTGTCAAGAGAGCCGAGGCACTCACCTCCCATACAGGCCTCATGGAGGGGCGAGGCTGTGCGGGAGGTGAGGGAAGAGTTGACCTTGGCACCACGATCCAGAAGGAGCCTCACACACTCTACACTACCAGCCGAACAGGCATCACATAGCGGGGTGCTCCCGTCTACGTTCCTCACATCCACCTGAGATGCATCACACAACATATGATTATATACTCAAGTATTTCAAAGTCTTCCCACAGAATCTCATATCCTCTCCTTATTTACTCAATTAGGCTCGTAACCATGGCAGGATAACTTTTTGGGTATATCAAAAAGCTAGCCAATTTCCGTGAAAGTTGTTCATGATATTGCAGATAGATACCTGTAGTTCTCTGGCTTACCTGGGCTCCAGCGTCCAGCAGCATCCTAACACACTGGGCCTGTCCACGGAGGCAGGCCTCATGCAGCGGTGTGATGGAGTCCACCGCCACGACATTGACTGAAGCTCCGCTTTGGATGAGGTGCTGCAGTTGGGAGGTATGGCCAAGGGACGCTGCCTTGTGCACCTCCGTTCTCTCTGCCCAGCAGCCTGCAGCCGACCAGAACACAATAGATGTGTACAGATGGGATCGACTGGTATGTTTTTGGGGTGTCTTTTGGCTGATTATTAGCAATCAAGCAGACAGATCACTGATATCTGGAACTGATACACATTTGCAGTAAAAGTGTAAAATCTTATCGTCAAAATGTGGAATTACCAGCGATGGAATGTAACTAAGTACAATTTACTCAAGTACTGTACTTCACTACAATTTTGAGGGACTTAAAATTGTATTTAAGTACTTGAGTACTTCAGTTTTCTGAAACTTTATACTCCTATACATTTATCTGACAACTTTAGTTATTAACTACTTCGCAGATTCAGATTATCCAGTGTTGCCAGTCTATTGCTTATGACATGTAACCAATCAGTGTTGTTGGTAGTGTTGTAACTACAGGCAGAGAGATGATAATTCATTCATTTTTAAATTATTTGATCGGCAACTGGACACAAGAAACACAGATACCGATAATCAGAAAAATGCTGAATACTGGGGCCGATGATGGGGCAAAGAGTTAATCAGTCAATCCCCTTTGTAAATATACATCTTGTTCAACTATCTTGTTCAGTGTAAACTAGACCTACTTTAAGCAGCGTTTATCAAAGTTGTCATATAAAGTCTATTATATTGTACTAACTACAGTATATTATTGCCATTATTACTATCATCTAATCACTATCACATCCTAGAAAAATTTGACAGACAGCAAGAAGCATAAACTCATCAAATGTCTAGTAAATGTCTAATTAAAGAGGATTTAATAGGAGTTATTAGTCTATTAATCTATTGATACACACCTACACAAACGTAAAAAGCAGAAAATAAGAAGCTAACAACAATAACAGGAGGTTACAGTTCGTATACAGTTATTATTAAAAGCTAGCTACAGTAAAAACATGTCAGGAATGCCGCTTGCTAGCTTATTAGCTTGCCGGCTGACAGTTCCACCATACATGACGCCGACGTCAAAGTGGGTCAAGATCCCAAAACGCGACAGTCTCACCGGCCGTGTCGTCGTTACTTCATACTCACCAATGTCTCCAACGAAATACGGCTGAGCATTTTCAATGTCCATCCTTTGTCGGTTTCCTCCGCGCAGGATTAAAGACGTTAAAGCACAAACGGCGACACGAGATGTTCGTAAACAGCCGCGTCCTGGTAATGTTTACATGCGGCTCGAGTCACGTGATAGACCTGGGACTCGAAGCGCATGCTGGGATTTGTAGTATTTATACCAAATAGGTTATTTCAGGCTCTGTGATAAACGCAATGCATATTTATTCTACATCAGGACACATAAAGGTACATTACACATTATATTGCAATACAAGGACCTATACATTATTTAAGTAGCAATGATGACTCTGATCCTGAGTTACATGACATGGATTCAAGAAATATGGTGGATAACCTACAATATTTTAAATTCTATTTATGGTGTCGATGCTGCTTCTTTTTAGAGATATTGCATTTAATATCAAACAACAGTCTCTCACACAGTAATCCATTCATGTATCACTCTAGTGATGTGGGATGATCACAGTACTGGAGGTAGTTGTGGATGCGGTGTGATATGTCCAGCTGACCTATGACCTCTGAGGCTCTGGTACCAAGCATCACCCTCACTGTGATCCGACAAAGCTGCTGCAGGCTCAGAGGATTACCTGCAGAGAAGACAAGTTTTTTTTTATAATGATTCAAAAGCAAAATTGAGCAAAGAAAAACATATGAAAATAGCTCTCTGAGGCAGTGCGTGAACTCACTTTCATAAACCATGAGGCAGATGTGAGTGGGAGACGCAGGTGTTGTGTAGTCTACAGGTTTTCTTCCCAGGTTGTCGCTGGCGTACACGTTGGCTCCAAACTCCACCAATAGCTCGATCAAGTCCACCATGTTGACTCGTGCTGCATGGTGCAAAGCTGTCTCATGGAACCTGATTGAATTCACATTGGCACCTGCAGGAAGTTGAGATGAGTTTAGGCCTGTTTGTTTGGATTCATGGATTTATCAAAGCTGGCATGTTCAGAAAGTTTTGGTAGACTTTGTAATTGTGATTAAGTAGAGGCTAGTAGATGCTATCCTCCAGGAGGATCTGCAGCGTGATGTGATATTTGGTATGCCATGTGACTACACAATTGCAATAAAGGACAAAATAGTACTGGTGATATTTTTTTCTGTCAAAAATATTTTTGTCAATCACTGCCCCACCATAAATTGGGCTTTACACCTGCAGGGAGGTGGTGTACATTTTAAGCTATATACCTGCAGTCTTCTTGCTGACCTGCATTAAGCACCTCCTTGACACAGTCCATGTGTCCTTTAGCACATGCAATGTGGAGGGGTGGACCAAAGTGGACATCACACGCCTCCAGCTTGGCACCGCTGGCTATCATCAGCTTCACTATTTCAACACTACCTGAAAAGGAATGTACAGTTTTACTTGGCAGTGCAGACGTCTGACAGGGTATGATTGGTTGAACCCTGTCTTATTGCTGCTGAAGGTTTACCTTTTATGCAGGCCTCGTGGAGTGGTGTGGCGGTGAGAGCTGTGAGGGATGGGTTGACTTTGGCTCCATACTCTAAAAGCAGCTTAGCACACTCCAGGCTGCCAGAGGCACAGGCGTTACACAGAGGAGTGCTGCCATGGATTGTCCGCACATCCACCTGGAATAACAAGGGAGACGATTCCCATTTTATTTTTTCCATGCAATTTTAAATTACTGCCAGCATATTAGTTGCACATGTTACACTTACAAGGACTTGTCACCATGTGAAAAGTGGGTAGATACAATACTTACTATAGTAATGACCTATATGTATCCCAGGTTATTTGAGCATTTTATTTGTTCATATCTATACAAGTCAGGTTTTGTCCTCCACAGATGCTGGTAGGACCATGGAGGTTTATCCCACCTGGGCTCCAGCCTCCAACAGTATACGGGCACAGTTTGGATGAGCCTGTATGCAGGCCTCATGGAGCGGAGTGATGTTGTCCACTGTCACCATGTTGACTGATGCCCCACTTTCTATCAGCTGTTTCAGCTGCAGAGCCCTGCCGTGGGACGCTGCTTCATGCAGGGCGGTCCGGTCTGCCCAGAAACCTTATAGAGACAGTAACACATGAACAACTGTTACTGTTTCATACGGGTACAATGAAAGCTTTGTTCAGGTTTTCTATATTTTTAATATACATACGTGTACATGTCTCCGAGTTTAAAAGCTTTTTATAAAGCTGTTGATGATGGTTCACAGTCATCCAGGTCATGGTAATTCTAAGTGCTGTATCGTAGGCAACTGGACTTGTTTCAGTTTCTTGAAGACGTTTCACCTTTCACCTAAGAGGCTTCTTCAGTTCTAACTAACTGGAGGGGAGTTGCAGGCTTTTAAACTCTGTGTGGGAGTGTTCTTATGATGACAGGTGAAGAGTCTCGAAAAAACTGAAGTCCAGTTGCCTACGGTATAGGCATTTGTATTTGTTTCCAACATGTTAACGCTATAAATATTACTGTCTTCTGTCTTTACACTGTTGAAAAGCTGCATGTGATTACACGTTCATATGAAATCTTTTTCCTGGTTTAAATTTAAATAATAATAACAATAATAATAATAACAATAATAATAATAATAGTAATAATATAATGATGACGATAAAATAAATTACACTAAAATGTTATAATTATTGTTGTTATTATAATTATTAGTCATAGTAACTAGTGTATTGTTGCAATGCCAGAAAAAAATATATAAATAAATTAAATAATCAGTTGCACCTTTTAGTGTGAAAAGTTTCTTGTAACAACAAAATGTTTTTCATGTCATAATACAATATTTTTCACATTATTACATCATACTTTAATCACATTAAAACAAACGTTTTGTTGGAACAATTGCCTATGTTTTTTCTATAACGAGAAACTTTTCACATTATAACAAAACGTATTGATATAACATAAAACTCTTGGTGCTTTAACGTTTTGTTATAGCATGTAACGTTTCATGTTGTAACCTGAGTCTCTTGTTATGACACATTATTCACATATTAATGTGATAACTTATTCTTGTTTTATGTTGTAAGAATAAGTTGTCACATTAATATGTGAAACGTTTCATGTTAAAATAAACAGTATATTGTTATAACCAGAAGTTTTGAACATGATGAATTTGTATTTCGTAATAACGAGAAAACACGTTGTTATAATGTTAGTCTCTTTGCCGTGATGTGAAAACGTTATAACGTCATACTGATCCATTTTTCATTTTCTGATGTTGCAGTAATATACTTCCGTACAAACAGCTACTAGCTTCTCAGCAATTTCTACAGAAACAATTTTAAAAGTTGCCTAAAATGTGTGTTTGTCCTGACAGTGTGCTGTTAAATCTGTTCAAATTACAAGGGGCTCTTGTCTAACAAGTGTCATGTGTATTACGCTCATGGTGGACACTTGTCATATGAACGCCGGCTGCTTCTCGCCAGTTTAGACCGAACAAAACATTGACAGTGTCACGAGCAAGGCACGAGCACAAGTTAATGAGATTAGGCGTCGACAACATCGGCGGCCATTCTTGACATTCTCAAAGCAGCCGACATGTTCATGTATGCAAGCTGTTGATTATGAAAACTGTTAACAAAGCTCACCGATGTCGCAAAGAAACGAACGGCGTGCAGCTGTCACCTCCATGTTTTACCGGTGAACACTTCGTGCTGGGCGACAGCAGAGGCACGTGACTCAAAACATTACCCAAGTTAGAGTCGAATAGAGAGGCAGCGAGGAATTCTGGGAGTCGTAGTTCGAAGGCATGAGGTCTCAGGAATATTCTCGCGGTATCTCTGAGGCTCCCAATTAAGGTATGACCAGACAACTCAATTCTGTGCTAATAAACAAAACAGGAATACACAGAACACCATATACTCATGCATAGGAAATCTATTGTATTACATAACGAACTGTATGTAATTAATTTTTTTCTGTTAAACTACAAAAAACATAGCTGTTTTCTTTCTTTATATAATCAATTGTTTCTTCATTTTAAAAGTTTTGGATTGTACCAGGAATCTCAAACTGCAAAAAAGGTTGCTGTATAGTAAAATAAAAACTGGACAGGAACAATGACCGAAAGAACGTTTGAGTATCATGGTGCTACTTTGAAGGCTTTTTCATCACTGTGTTGCTGTGATTGCAGACTACAGTAACCATTAACATATACAACTGTCAATATCTAACCAGATTATCTGGTTAGATATTGACAGTTGTACAGTTGTACTGACCTCTACAGAATATCTCAGATATTCTGTAGATATTCTGTCAGTCTAAAGTTCAGGGTTGATTCATCTTTGGCCTCACTATCACAAGAGCTGCTGTGAGCAGCAAAAATCTAGAGGTGTGTTTCACCTGTGTTACACACAATTACCAGTTGTTCACACAAACACTGTAATGTAAGAAAAATTAATAAACAAACACAGTTTTGGTTTTTGACAAAGTTGTTTTTTTACTTTGCAGTACAGAAATCATTGAGCCCAATATGTTTTGTTTTTTTTGTCGTTTTTTTTTAAGTTGTTCATAACAGAGGATCTCACAGGGCTCTTATCAATTCAATACTGCTGCAGTACACATTTGGTCCTTCTTAAGCAATTACAGTCAACCAGACTTCACATTAATCTTTTGTTAATGCTCGGATCATCCATCACTTTGCATAATACAGGTACTAATATATCTCCTCTGATGCATTATAGTAGATCAAGCTGTTGAAAACAGGTTCAGGTGGTTTATGCTGGACTACAGTTGGCCTTGTGGCTTGGTTTACGACATGAGTCTGGCTGTGCTGGAGATTAGACAAAAAAGGGGTTAAAAAGACAAAGATATTAAGCCTGCACACCCCTTTGACCACTTTAATTTCACTAAATCTGACAATATAATCTGATCGCTCACATGATTTAATTTAGTCGCACAAAGCTTAGCCACCTTTCTCTGACCCTGACATGAAACAATACCTGAAGAGACTAAATAACTAATGTATAGATGTTATTTGTCTTCCAAAGGCCTTTTATACAATGACAAATACTGGACACCCAACCCAATACACAACCAGTCTGTAAGATAATAATATTGATTATTAATTATCATTTGATTTGGCATCTTTGGACTATTCATTATCTTAACAGGATGGAGTAGAAGAATGTAGGGTATTACTGTATATTAGCACTTTAGTGCAACAACCATTTGATTTGAAAAAGCATAGCTCCCTCCCTGAACCCTATCCAACAATACTACATCATATCTCTATATATCATGAACTTCCTTGGATTTTGAGATTTCAGTCGTCGGCAGCGCTGTCTTCGATAATCAGGAGTGTGGTGGACGCGTCGCCTTTACTCTGCATCGCCAAAGGTGTCCTTCTGCTTGCGCTCCATCTCGGCAAAGTCAAAGTCTGAGCCCGTCATCCTCCTGTAGATGTCCTTGATGTCGTCACAGGTGGTTTCAAAGTGAGTTGTGGCGTCATATGAACGGGAGATGAAAATCTAAAAGAGGAGAAAGCAATGTAAAAGAGTTTTTTATTGAGTATTATTTTAGTGCACTGCACATGAAGATACTCCGTGAAGGTCTGATATTATAGTTTTGACTCTTATATAATGTGCCTTAAGTGAATGAAAGATAGAAAAATGAACTAAAATTCAGGGAAGGGGGAAGGAAAGAGACCACAGAAGTGTCTCCTGTGCAGGGTTTTTTGCTGACAACTTTTACATGCGATGGCAGGAAAAAGCCCAGTGGTGCAAAGATGGTATGTTCTTATTTAACAGCAGCAAGTGATGAAAACTCATCCATTATATTACATTTCAAAACTCATGAGCCAATTACTTATACAATGAATAAAGCAAACAGGGTGAATACCTGTACACAATCTAAATATAATTTTTACCACTGATTCTGCAACCTGGTTTTTGTACTCTGAAATGTTCAAGACTGCTGTGGTCCTGCACCATCTGCATTTATACACAAAACCATGCGTGTGATACATGTAGTGTTAAGGGGGAAAAGTGGGAATGATAGCCCGTAAACAGCATTGATCCTGCCCTTGATTTTAAGGTGGAAAAAGAGGTAGAGGTGGCGGTACATTCTATGTTCTAATGGGTCGCTATTGCAATGCCACGCTCTGTGGCAGTGAATGGAAACAAATTCAAATGATATGTTGTAAATGGGTTACAGCATGTCCCAACAGAAATATGTTGCATCTTATTCCACTGATCATACCTGGCTGTCAGTGCCCATGTCAGTGGGTCCAAACTGTTCACTAATGCTGACAAACTTCTGCTCAATGGGTTGCAGTAGGTCCAGGGCCGGCTTGATCTCACTCTCAGGGTCGTTTGTCTCCACTGTGGTGCTCACGATTGCGATATATTTACCCTTTGCTGCCACGTTGTGAGCAGAGGAGATCATACAAACGTAGATGTCTAGAAACAGGAAACGCAAAGTTAATGTCTGGTTGTTTAGCTGTGGGTATGTTAAAATATGATTTACTGTTATTTGTCTAACTGCTTGTTAAGACATTGTGAATGGGAAATAATCTGAGTAATTTTCCAAGAATTGTTGTCATTTGTGTACAACTCTAAAATTAATTCCAAGTATCTCTTGCTTCTGCATCTCTGCAATGACCTTGATGTTTTCATCTGACATCCAGAGTATTCAGCTATGACACTGACATTATCTTTTTACTTTAATATGCATTTAATTTGAGACAAAGAAATTAAGTACTGTAAAGTCTAAGTCATCTACTCGCTTCCTGTGTGCGCTCACCGTGCTTCCTGTTGACCTGATTCTGAGGGATGATGATCTGGCAAGAGTTGTTGTCAGCGGTGCCGGCAATGGTGTGACTCAGGATGCACATGGCTCTGATCACCTGGCCCACTTTGGTGACGCGATCCTTTATGTAGCTGGGGTCACAGATCAGCTGCTTGCACCTGGCAATCTATGATAGGTAAACACAGCTGGAGGTCAGAGGTCAAGGAATAGGTTTCATTCATTCATGAAACATAATAATGGGCGACTGTACAGACATTTTCTCTAGACTTGGATTATGACCGAAAAGCTGTATGGAGACATTTCATGCTCCCCCCAATCCTGTTTTTGTTACATCAAATATCACACAACATCTCAATGAACTCTACAAATGATATTAAACACCAAATCAAACACATTTAAGACAAATTGCTCACCTCTCCCTCAGACTTGACTCCCACCACCTTCCCATCCTCCACCACTATCTCCTCGATGGGCTTGTTCAACATGTACGTCCCACCATAGATGGCACTCAGTCTGGAATGGAAACACAATGTGAGCTCTTTTTTTCTGCCTATCAAAAGACAAGACTATCGTTGGCTACCTATAAATCTCAACACTTATTTTCTCCCAATAGCGTCTCCGTACAAAAATCGTAAAAAAAAAATTGTGTGTAATCAGACACTTCAGTGGCCTACTGGGACACTACAAGACAACAGAGCCATCACTATCGCTGTTAGTGTGCTTTTCCTACAATGACAAAGTGACCAGTCTATCTACAAGCCAAGAGAAGTTTATTTCAGGATTTAAAACACCCTGTGGGTAGGTGGTGCAAACTATCATTATGTTATACCATTTAACACAAATAAGAGTTATATTTAAAAGGTCAATAGAATAACGATAGTTTGGAACAGAAAAAAAGCTGATAGCAGATTACTTGGCTGATACCACTGACTGGAGTTTTGACAATCGAGCTACTTATGCTACCTATGTTACAACAGTGCCTGTGTTTTTTCTCTCCTCACTGTGGATTGCTCCTGCTACAAGTACGCTCAGTTGGTACACAGGTGGAATAAGACGTCCTCTGTTGGACATTTAATCAAGAATAAACAGGACTGAATATGTTTGTATCAGAGACTAGCAGTCCCCTCTTCCTGCTCTCTTGAAACAGGTGCATGTCTAAGTTGTTCACGTTACTTAAAATACTACAAAGTGGACTTGTTGTTTAAACACATTATAACTTCCAATGCGCTCTAAAGACTCGTGCCTCTGCCAGTTTAAGAGATGGTCACTGAAATGAAAAAAATATTAAAGCCATGTTGATGGACCCTTCTGAGCCTCAGTTAAAACATATTGATGATGCAACAGTTAATATCAATAGTTACCGTCTTTTTTCATTTTTAACTACAGTGATTATGATGCTTAAAAATGTTTTAAATAAATGCTAAATCAGCTACTAGCAGATCCTGTTTGCAGTGTCCCCATTAATGTGCAGACATTTATTACCAGATTACTTGCTGAACATAAATGTAAATTGTAAAATCCAGGTAACTTCTGGAGATAAAGGGAACACCCTTATTTTTTATTTCTAGGTTAGTTTATGGACATACATTCATAATGGCTATTGGAGACACTCAGGTGTAAGTGCAAGTCACACTGAATATAAAAATATGGGTACTGTATCTATGTGTTCACATATGACTGACCTATGAACTTCAGAAGAAGTGTGTTAAATACAGATTGTGGCATTGGGGAAGTAAGGTGCCAATGCTGCTATAATCTGTTACCTGTGTTGGGCAAGCCAAATCAACAGGCTGAACTACAATAACTAACTTCCCGTTGTTCATGATAGTGTACCGGCATGTACCGGTACCTTTCCCCTAGGGTTGGGTACCGTTCACATTTGAACCAATACCAGTACCTTTTTTCAGTACTTTAATCCATCTGTAATAATAAAAAAAGTAATTTCAGTTCTAACAAGTTAAATTATTCACTTCTCGAGACAATATATAATCAGTCATATTCCTAGTTACAATGCACATCACATGTCAGTCAGTTGTTCTAAGTTTTATTTCAATAGCATCTTGCTGTACTGCAAGTTAATCTGTAAAATAAAATACTTTTTGAAGTTAACTGCTCCATTTAGCTGTTCCTGCTCATCAACCTCGTGCTATAATAATAAATATAATAGAAAACACCATGTTTAAATGTGCTGCCCTCTCCTGAGACACAATGTCCGCACTGGTGGTGGCTGTATATTAAACAGATTGGGAATATTTTGAGTTTGCATTTGACCCCTTTAGCTTGCTGTAGTGTTGAAGCTACAGCAGCAGATTGAGCTTATTATGTGTCAGCAGTTTCCAAAGCATATGAAATACTGTATATCCCTTTAAATTTGATCACATATATCTTTTTATGGTAAGTATGAAAATTAAAAACGTAGCGTTTGTAAAATAAACTTTTACTGCAGTAGTGATGCTAACCCCGTTAGCGGGTTAATGGAAATTCCAATTATAGCAACGAGCTAGGGGGCTGAGTGCTTATTCTATAAAATCATTTAGGGAGAGAGAAAGAAGAAAATATTAAAGCATGGTTAAGAAAGCAGGCCATTGGCCAGTCCGTGTGTATTAAGGGTAGAGTCCCCTACCTGGCAAATCCTTGTGGCAGTTCTCCCAGGCCATAAAGTGGGTAGAGGTATGGGCTTTTGCCATATCTGGCCAGAGACTCGCTGTACAGCTTTATCCTGTTTATTGCATCCATGCAAGGTTGATCCAGGTACCTGAGGAGAGAGAGAATGGGACCATTTAAAAATCTACCAGCTATAATTTAACAAGGCAGGGGGACAAGATAACACTATTGCTTGTAATGAAGTTTTATATAAAAATAAAATCTGCCAAACATCTAGAAAAAACACTGACTCATCTGTGCGGTAGAGGGCGAGGGAGTGGCCAGTAAAGTCTATGACATCCTGGCCCAGGTCAAACTTTTTGTAAACATCCCTCATCGTTGTAGTCTGGGGGTCGACACCCTCCGTGGTTCTGGGGTCGTTCTCGTCAAAGTTGGCAACAAAGACCAAGAACTTTCTGAAGCGCCGTTTTTCAAACAACCCCATCAAACCTTTAGGAGACCAAGAGTTGAGACTTGATTGGACTTGCTTAGAAAGCTTTACAACAACAATGCTACATGCAACAAGCAGCTGGCAATGTAAAGGGTTAGAGCCAAATTACCTCACCAATTAAAAACAAGGATTAAAGAGAATGGCAAATATTTGTTGTCAGTGGAACTATAGAAAGACACAAATGCAGCAAATAAAATGTATTTTATGGTTTTAAGCTGTACACACATTTATAATACCTCCACAGTCATTTTTTTTACTGCATCTTCCAATAACTTACTAGATGCCAGAGCCTCAGTCTCAGTCGAGGGGACTTTATGGATTTTGCCTTTCTTGTAGACATAGCTGCCCTCAATCACTTTGAATTCCAGGTAGCGAGTCACCTGTGTGATCAGCAGCATGCGGACCAGCTGACCTGATAGTAGGAAATGCAGAAATCAGCGTTACTTTCACAAAATGAGGCTAACTTCATGCATGAAAACATTTATCAAATATCAACCTTGTAATTCTAGGCCCATTATTGATATTTTCTAGCTGCAGTGAAGTGTCACTGGAGGTGCCTGCTACTTTAAGATATTTCAAATATTTTAAATTGTTTGAACCACACACAAAGTTCAACATACAGCTCTAATAAGCTAAAGCTAACAGCTCTAATGAGAAACATAGAAGGCACTCTGAGCCTAAAGTTCAGAGGCTTAAATGCACAATGTGTCATTTCTGCTCCTAGGGGTCTCTTGATCAAAACAAAAGACATTTGTTGAGTGTTGTGTGGGGAGGGCCGGGCAGAGCGCAGGGATATAGCCGCTGCTGTTGCTCAAGGCTAGTTAGGAGTAGAGCCTGACCTTCTGGAGGAATAAACACCCGGGGTAACATCAGATTCTGATGTGATCAAGAGCTTTATACCAACGGGAGAAGAGCTCAGAGACTACTTTTTAACTTTTTGATAACAGAAGTGGATTTATCGTCACTCCCATTTATCAGCCCTGACTGCAACAGCAATCTGTGGAGGAAACCGCCATTGTCAGGTTTTTATGTACTGACTGGCTAGAGGGGAAATTAACTTTACTACAAGAACGAAATTACAGGGAAGAGAGGAGAAAAAAGAGAACCAGAGTCTCGGATGCATGCTGAAATCTGTGAGTGCACACGCATGCACCCTCAATGTGTGCCACTGCTCGTTAACTCATGGTAAATGTCCAGTAAAGTAATCTGGCTGTTTGGGGCAGATAAACACTTGCGCGAGTAACACGAATGAACACAAATGATCTTGCAGTCAAACTTGCTAAGCTGGTGGTGAACACACCATCCGACGTGACTCGGGCACAAATGTTCACAGTTTTGTCATGTTCCCCAACTCCCCTATCCTGGAAGTAGCAATGGGCCTATGTAACACATTGAATTAACTTGTGAATGAACATTGTTGGAAACATCTGGGAGTGCACAGTTCAACAAAATATCGAAATGAGGTCAAGTCGTTCTAAGACATTTTAATGCAAAATTCCTAAATATATGTTTAAGTCAAAAGTTAAAGCAGCAAGCAATACACAGGTGAGTGATCTAAGTATACCGTTGGCCATGAGGAATTTGGGGATGAGGTCCACATTCCAATCCCTGCCTTTTCCCATTGACTCAGGAGGCGCACCAGGAAGGCTGAAGCGCTTGTAGAGCTGTAGGGAGACACAGAACCAGTACTCTTTTAAAGCTGGGCTCACTGCAGTCTATTAACCCCATTTTCAGGAAGGATCCTTTTACAAAGAGGCTTGTACAGTCTTTCAGAGCAAGGTTGAATGAAGCATCCAACATTAATTACATGGTATTATTTCACCCACCAGCAACCCATCTGATATTAGTCACAATGTTTAGTTTAGTGACCTGGACCGCCCAATCATGGATATAAACCGCTCTGTTCTGTGTTTTAATTTAAATCATATACATAATGGCATTTTTGGCATAAATTCATCCAAGAAAAATCATACAGGTATACAGGACGCTGCTGGGAAGTAGCAGGGTTCCTTTTCGAATAAAAAATGATGTGGTATTGGATCAGCTCATAAACTCACGTATACTCCAACACACATTCCAGCATAATGGGCAAAATTAGAGGCATTTTAATACTAGTATCAGTATCAGTACGACCCTTGTTATTCCTCATTGCTCACAGCTTTAACAACATAAAAAATTTACTGATTTTTAAGTAAGGTAGGTCACTGATACATCAGTCCATCTTCACCAATTTTCAATACATAAAATCTGATTGGATGCCAGCCAAGTGTTCCAAGGAAGTTTGTTTTTACACTTTCCCTCCATTTACCTCTTGTGCACTCTCCTTTTTCTGTCCGTTACCTGTTACCATACATCATCCTTATGATAAAAAGTAAATATTTACATGTTTTTCATAATTTCATAGTCTGCAGTTCTTGCTTGCATCTAAATGTTAAACCTGGTTGACCCCCAGTGTCACAAAGTCAGTCCAGCAGGGTCAGAAAGGAACTTACATCTTCAAGAGGTGTAATGGAGGCACTCTCAGCTCCGTAGTATGAGTTGCGGTCCATGTGCAGAACTTTCTTCCCCTTCACTGACATGATGCCTGATAAAATGCATTCCTATTGGGAGAAAACAACAAAGAAGAGGAATTAGACCAAGATCAACAGGGTACAGGGAAAATCCAGACATTGCAGTCCTTTTTTCATCACGGTTTCCCAAATATTGCCTATCTTGCACTCAGCTTCCATCAACATAGTACTATGATCACCTTTGAATTGTATTAAAAATAAGGCTGATGCGCTCAACAGTCTGTTTGTCCCCCAGCTTCAAAATATAATTATCAAGTCAGTCATTTTATTTGTTGTCAGTCAGAGTGCATTAAAATAATGAGATAAAACTTATAAAAATGCACATTGTTAGCATTTCAGTTAGTTATAAATAATGACATCAGTTAACTGAAGTTAATGTCACTTGAAATTTAAGAACTACAAATCCCCCCAAGCATTGTTTACTGCACTGAGTTATTTAAAACCAAAAAGTTTTCATATCGGCCCATAGACAAAATACACGCAGATACCGGTATACCAATAATATCAGCCAATCTATATATCCATCAGGCTCTAATCATTTGTAATGGAAAAAAAGACAGTCTAAATAAATGACTTGTTGTCTCATTCTTTTCAACTCTTTTTGTACAAACTGCCTCTTGCTTCTTTTATTCCTCCACTCCGCTCTATTGACTGTCTTTTCTGTTGCTTCCTCTCTTTACCTTGGACAAATTACCTATGCACAGCAAACACATTTTTTAGCCTACTTTCTTTTTGTTATGTGGTTGTTTATTACAACAAGGAAATGAGCGTTGCTTGATTAAAGGCTAAAGGAAGCAAGACACAACTGAAGAAAAAACAGGAATTTGGAAAGTTATATATGAAGAGTGCATACAATGAGACGATCTCGTTGTTCCAACTGACCTAAAACTTTTAGTAACAGCAGGGCAATGAAAAAAACAGGAAGGCATGGAGAGGTTCTTTGGTACAGCCAAAACTTTTGATAATGGAAACACAAAAATAACTAACTGTTGCGATTGTATAATGAACTGAACTGGACTGCTTAGTGGAAATGCAGCTATAATGTCTGACATGCCTCTGTGGAGCCTGGAGGATGGTTGTAGCTTTGCCAAAGCTTTCAGTCTCAGAGGCTTGGTAATGATAAGGGAAAATATGCATGTTTGAGTCTGGAATTCCCACAGACCAAAGGCTTTAATACGATTACAGCAGTGGGTTTGTAGATGCAAGAAAATACCATGTGCACCATGTGACTGCGTGGACTTTAAAACGAGTTTTACAACTGAATGACAGCTTACACTCTGGGTGTACGTGGAACAACTGGCAAGATAAAAAACAAAAATGCATGATAGCTTTTGCTAGCTGATGTCACACATTTTCTTTGCGTACAGACTGTGGCTTGTAGTAACACAGGAAGTAACAGGGTTTATTTCACCCATTTGTTTCTTTCGATTAGAATGAATAAGTATGGCTCCTCTATTAGATAATGGTAAATGAAGGTTCACTCTTTACTCTTAACACAGTCTGTCAGCTGTCGCAATAAAGTCCAGACAAACACTGACAGGTGACTACAGTCAACATACAGTTCACCTTTGTCATTTTAACCTAAAGTTGGGTTCATTAAATCCGTCTCCATCCATGCTATCGGTTTTAACATTAACCGTGGAGAATGTTGAATTGATGCAGAGAAAACTATTAACAATAGAGTAACAGTAAAGTAACAGAAACAATAAAGCTAACAGGCTAAAAGCTTAAGTAGGAAATTAAAAACTGAAACCTCTAACCTGAAATTCTGTGACCACAAACACCTTATGTTGCCGTTTGTCTATTTTGTACATTTTCAGAACAAGCACAACCTTCTCTTTAACATATGATAACTCATTATTATTTCATCAACATACAAACCAAGACCAGGGTTCCACAGTAATGTTTTTCTTTAAACACACCTCATCTATACATATGAGAAGTGTAGTGTTGCAAATAAAAATAAGTTTCATACACCACCTACTTTTAATTATCAATTTTTCTACCAATGAGTTTGTCCATAAAATGTCAGAAAAACGTTTGTCACAGTTTAATGCAGCCTTTAGAAATGACTTAAACGATCAATTTTGATGGAATAAACAATTTTGACCAGCTCAACTGACGCAACTGCACATACTGCTGCCATCAAAGCTAAATGCAGTACTGCCTTTTAGCTTTAAAATGTTTTTCCTGTGTGAACATGTGGTGATATTGTCTGTTAGGTTTATCGGACATGTAGTCAACCTAAAGTTAACTAAACCTCTAATTGCCCCCTTCACAATGTTGGGGACATGATTACTTCACTACATCCTGCAGTATCTAAACTAGCTCCTGCATAGGTGCTCTCCCAAAATAACATGTCCCAGTGAAATCTGATCATTTCTATTTGTAAATGCCTGGGTTTCATCTACTGTATGGTCTTGCAATGGCATTGGCTTGAAGGACATAGAGTTGGGCTACAGATAAATCTCTGGCTAAGACAGAGCACTTTTGATGGGTCACTGTCACTCCTTTCTAGTGACATGTGACTGGACTTGACCTGCTGCCGCTTACATAAATACAGGCTTTGACACAGAGCCGGACACAGCCCAGTCATCACAACTTCTGCCAGATAGTAGTGGCCATGCTGACAGAGAAGAAAAGACACTGATCCAGTGTACAGTCAGGCAGAAAATTAAGCCAGTATAAAACATTGGGACCAGAGTCCCAGCTCAATTTTTAACACATAAGACCCATAAAAATCAGAGAGAGGGTGAAAGAGCGTAGACAGCAAAGTCCAACACAGAAGACGAGGGCTGGATGGGTCGCTGCAGTTCAATTAGATGCAATCACATGACAGAACATCACAATCAGCACATGACAATATCTGCTTTGATTTACTACACTGAAAAATCCCAACACACTGAATCCACTGGGCTCATAGGAACAACAGAGCTGAGAAATAACATAAAATCAACCCACTGAAGGTTTTCTCAGGGGAGGAAAGTAACTTAGTATAGAGCAGAAATAGAGCATTTATCAAATAAAGATTAATTCATTAAGATATGTAAAAAAAAAAAAAAATAGATGCATCACTAATGGGAAATTGTTAGTTGCAACCCTAAGTAAGTAAAATCACTCATTTACTCTTTAAACTGTATACATGGATACATTTCAAAATTACACTGAAGTTTACTGTACTACACTTTTTACTTCACTGCATTCCTCTCTTAGTTACATGGCAGATCAAAGTTCTATATTCAAAACATGTGATGAGCTTATAAAATTAGATGGGAATGCGCTTGCTTCGGAGGAATTTAGAATTTGTATGTCTATAATTTCCAGCAGTATTTGGTTAACATAAAGTAAGTAATGCAAATCTTTTTGTTTGTTACATTTTTAATGATTTGGCAACATTTTTGGCAATATATTACAACTTCTACATCTACTGACCTTACTCATTTATCGTAAATGCAGGTAAGCATTGTGTCAATAAGGTAAGCATTTCCTTTCCTTTAACACCCTTCCTCTTTTGCTGGGAACAAAAACAGAAGCAACTGTATGCTTCTACATATGCTTACATTACAGAAGAATACAAAAGTAATCTTGTACTGCTAAAAGTAGAATTTGCAAAATTACTTTATATAATTTGGTGTAATTACCTTTATATATTAACAAATATTTTTAATGAAGAAGTTATCTACTAAATACCAATTTTTTATGTAAATAATTGGTGTATTAAATATGAGAAAATTATGAAAAATCCTTGTGAAAGATGCTGGAACCAGTGTTTCAAATGTTTGCTGGAAAGCTGCTTTCACAACCAATTGTGTATCAAATTAGTTGCTTAATTATTTTCTGTTGATAAACTAACTCAAATGACGGACTAATTGTTGCAGCTGTTTAAATGGAAACTCTGTCCATTTTCAACCAGCCATGTATCACTACACTGTTGATAGTATATGCAAATGCACAATAGTAAACTTCTCTCCATTTTGCCTACACCTGGAGCTCGCGCAATATGGCAGATTTTAGGGCTGTTGTATCAATTACAGATTGTTGTTCCATGCATCCATGGAACAGGGGCATTCCCCCTGTCTATCAGGGTAGTTCCGGAAAAAATATGTACAGTAATCAACGGACAGAGACAATTTTTGGATCCCATTTATACAGTGCCATAAATAACATAATATAATATTTGTCAATTGTTTCTTTGCGAGTCAAGAAAGTTGCTGTTTGTTGTACAGATAGCACAATACCATTTAGTTTTGCGTAAAACCGCTCAGTGAACTACATCGTCTCGCTCAATATACGTCACCATCACTCGTCGTAACCTCTGTTCAGAAAAAGTATTAAGAAAAGGTGAATATCACAACAAGCTTAGTAATACTGACAGCTGTATTATGTGAAAGGACAGTTTGTCAGTTTTGTGAGTTAGCTAATGTATGGGACCGGCTCTATAAGGTTTTGGTTGGGTTTCAGTGAACGTTAAACAAGACTACATCACAGACACTTCTGTTGGGTGTGTAGTCTTTATAACTACGCATTTTGACAGTCTTATATTTCACTACTTTTCAGATAAACTGCAACTTTTGATTTGAAAATGTATCTTTTAAATTCATAAACATCCTATGTGTGATTGATGGCAAAATTCAAACAGAATCAAAATATGATTTTTCTTGTCACTCACTACTATGTTTATTTTTTCTGAAATAAGGTCCCATGGCGGCCCACCAGAAGGAGCATGACTTCACCTTTCTGTAGGTCTGTTGCTGTACATTGCATTCTGGTTGTTGTAGGTTTTCTCTGATCATGTAGCACAAATTTGATGAAATCTTTATGTCATTCTTTTGCATAGACAGCCCAGTTTTATACAAGGGCCATCTTTCAAACAGTGAAATACTTCTTCTTTAACTAACAGCTAAGTTTTGAATAGACAACTTCCACCTCAGCCGCTGATGTTCCACCCTATTCGCTTCCCTTGTCTTTCCGCACAAGCTGCTTTCTTGGGATCACCAAGTGTATCATAATGTGACCCAAAATGCATCTAGGTACAGTTTTAGCCACTCCCCTCATGTATCATTAGTAGTGGACAGATGGCAAACCCCATCCCCCAAACACTTAACCCATCAAAAATGCCAAGAGGCATTTGAAGGGTAAACAGCATAAATAGTCTTATAATTATTTTTATTAATATTACTTTTTCACAGTATCTTTACATTATTCTATTTTTGTCTTATTCTAGTTTTGGTGTGTTTTACATTTTTATTTATAACTCATCCAGTGTTGTCTTTCCCCCTCGGCCTATGTGAATATGTGAATTTCCCTGCTGAGGGATTAATAAAGTCTTATCTTGTCTATATTATCTTACCTTAAGAGGACTACACTAATCATCTCCATTCTAGACATGAGTAAAATAAGTTGGAACAGCATTGCTTATTATTTTGCTCATAGGCCTTTTAGTAACATGATGAGTTAGTAGACATGGCAGTGCTAGTGCCCGTGTTAGTGTGTAACTAAAAGTGGATGCTGTCAGATTTACAGAAGTGAAGTCACTGATTTACATAACGGAACGAAAAAGATGTGAAACTACACTGTGCGACAGTGTCCAGCTCCGGTTTAACTGAGCTTACAGAGAAATAACAGTGTACTTTCGGTTCCTCAGTCTTGGTGGAACCACACCCAAAAGGGAGCTAAATCAACACCCTGCCCACCAAAAGTGAACCAACCCTCGTTCTGCTTGCCTGTTTTTGCCCTGCTACCTCTGCCTGCTCTGAGCCGGCAGCAAAACACCAAGAAAATCAGTGTTGGCTGTTATGAAATCAATTAATAAAAACTTCAGTGATGTCTTGAGCCAAAAAAACTGTGTACTGAAGTTCTCCAAAAACAGTCAGGAATGACTATGCTATGAGTTTAGCGCGTTTGGGCTGACAGGAAGCTGTCCACTGGCTAGCCCAACAGTCCTTAAGTCAAAACGTTATTTCCATGTCATGCTTCAGCCACGTATAATTGACAGCAAGTCAGAAGGCCTGTAAGGAGTTTGTCTAAAGGCCACTGCACGGTTAAGGTTAATGCTGACAAAAGTTCCGGGTAAAATTTCCGGGTAAAGTGCCAACGCTTACTACACGTACGGGAACAGCTCATTAACTGCCACCTCACGGAATGCTGGATCAGCCTGTTTGGCTTTTTGTTGTGCAAGTTATTTTCACTTTAGCCTAAGTACTAGTGAAGTTCCTGACTGACAGTTGCATGGTCCAAAGTAATCCTGCTAGTCTGGATAAACAATCAGTCCGTTCTTTTCACCAGATTTCTTCTCGTTTTAGTCACTAAAAACGGCGATGATTCGTTAACTCTGCGACAGTTAACCTAGCTTTATTAAAGTTGTAGAGGACTTCATTTTACTCGTCTGAGACTCCATCGCGCGGAGCAGCGCAGAGCGGAAACTTAAGATAGCTTTGGTTAGGAAACGCCAGTTAGTTGACTAAACTACTAACTTACTAGCCACCTTAGCTGAAATTACACTAACTAACGTTAATGAGGTAATGTTATCCGCCGAGTTAACAGGCACTGTCCACGAAAGAACAATCGGTTAAGCTGACACGTCGTTACTCCGCTGTTAGCAGGCTAATTAATTAGCTTATTTTAGGTCGGCTAACCTTAGCAGCCTATCATCCGCGTATAATCTTGTCTTGACAGAAAAGCTGTCCAAACTGGCGCCCAACTTCCAATTAACCGGTTAAATAACCGGGCTTACTACAGTCAGCGTCGACAGAATACTTAGGTTGCTAACCACAGAAGCAGACAAAGAGCTTTAACTTATCTTGAGTACGTTAACAGTTAACGTTAGGTACCGTTAATCTTTTCAGGCACTGATAGCAACTGCACATAGCATAGGGCTAACAGTGAGCGTTAGCTACTTTGCTCACAGTTTCCATTAGCTAACAGGTAGTCGCTCGCTCTGTTAGCGGCTAAGCTAGCTACTTAGCGCTAGCCCTGCTGATTAGGCCCAGTTAGCTCAAAGCCAAACTGTCAAGTGCTAGCTGCGTCGGTAACAGGTTGCAAATCCTTTCCACGCTGCAGAAGGCGTCGTTTGATTTTTTCTCACCGTAAGCCCGGTGCCCAGGACGATAACGTCGTATTCTTCATTCATTTTTCCAAGTCTTTACTCCTCTGCTCCTGGATATCGGGAAAGAAGAAAATGGAGATTTGCGGGGCTGGAAATGAGAGGGGCTGCGGTCCGCGTCAGGCGCCTCGGGGGGCGTGGCTTCTCATCTGTCAATCATTTGGAAGACGGAGCTGAGGTCTCCGGTTGGAAAAACTTAGCGCAGAGACAATAACGAGAGACAGCAGGCAGGGACAGCTGGCATGTTTTTATTGTTTGTTTGTTTGTTTTGTTTTTATAAAAAATGTTTCCATAGTTCTCACATTATCATTGGTTCCCGCACAAGTCTCTTACTGTAATGTATCTGTCACATAAATAGATATGAGAATTTCCACCATCATGCATTCTGAGATGCAGTCTCTCTTCACTGCTTGTGTTGGACTGGATTCAAGGCTGACACGCCTGTTTAGTAAACCAAGTGACATCCATGAAATTGCTGTCTTACTTACACATGGCCTCGTGTTAGTCAATGCGTTTATTTCAAAGCATACACATTTAGTTGCATACACTCATATACGATACTTTCACACTAAGTAATAACCACCAGCCAGCCAGAAAGACTGGAGCTATCAGAGGTTGCTGATGTTTAAAGCTTAGGATTTGTTTTGTAATGACAGCCCAGCAAGTCTGTGATGGAAAGCTAGAGTCATGATGATATCAGAGTACAATCAGACAATATCATGCACAGGCAGGAGAGCTTATCTTCAGCATGCCCATTCATGTCTTCGCCTCAGGGCATAGCATTACCAAACAAGGTACTTATTCCCATGCAGAAGAGTGCAAACACAGCATTATGGGCTTTCTAAGTTATTTTAGAGATATTTTCCAAGTTATTGCAGAGTCTCAGGTCAACAACACCAAAGTTAGGCCTGTAGTAAATATAACAAAGCGAGATTTAGACTTAGATCCACAATGTCACTCAGGAATACATAAAACAATACAAGAAAGGATTTATTGTAGTTCACACAACCAAAGCTAAGTTACTTCAATCACATAAAAAGTTTTAATTTAATTTCTTCACTTAAATGTATTATGCAGAACCAACTGCATTCCTTTGCTCTGCATCACTACAGTGTCCTTCATCATGCGTCACATTCAAACACTCGCACCACGTCTGGTCTCCTGGCCAGCTGCCGTGCTGTCGTGCCAGATGCGTCCTCTGAGTCTTTGAGTCCGAGCTGCAGGAGCGTCCCGGCCGCATTTGCATGCTGTCCCATGCAGGCCATATGAAGAGCTGGGAAGAGAAAGTAAGGGAAGGTAAGGCCTCGTACTAGTGTTTTGGCATATTTTAGCCCATTGACTTGTCATTATCTACTCACCCTCATTTTATCAAGCATGAATCAACTGACTAAAAATGAAATATGGCAACTACAGGGTTGTTACTACAGCACGTTTTACAACGCTACTGTTCTGTTTTGATAGTGCTGTTTGTTGGTGAGAACCAGCCAGGATTTTGCAACATTTGAGTCTGAATGTGATGACAGCTGTGAGGTTGTCTGCTTATGTTTTCAACACTGGAAGAAATCCGATCAATTTACAGCCACACAGTCCTGATGAAGCAGATCAACTGATTATTGACTGTTGAACTATTAATAAATAATACTTACTAGTATTGTTTCATTACTTCACTTTTATTCGTACTTTTTTAGCCTTGAATGTTTATGTTTTAGATAAATACTCTTATTACTTTTCAGAGGCTTTGTTTGCTAAAAACAAAAACATTTCTCAAGCTGGGGTGACACACTGCTTACCACTTCTTCCCTTTTTGTCCCGAACATGAAGATCTGCCCCCAGCTCCAGCAGTGTTTTTATAGTGGACGTGTGGCCCTCCTGAAAAACACAGGTTGGAGAGTTTACTTCCACACTCAGATTTACCTACCAGGTGTGTTGGTAGGTTTCATTTTCATATTGTAATCTTACTATTGCTACTTCAGTCTACTCTGTATAAACAACAGAGCTTTTCCTTATTCAAACTAAGAATAAAGAGTGTTGCATTTAATACAGATTGCAAAGAGCTCTGACACACATTTGTGATTTTGGGATATTACAGACAGACTTCACCTGAAGACATTTATGGTAAACTAATAATGATAACCAGCATCACCTGCCTAATGTCCCTTACATAACAGAGATAGTTCAGTGTAAGCATAGTTTATCTGTGACTTACTGATACACTACTCATATTTAGTTTCAGTTTTAGAGTTAGATAGATAATATTATGTTTGCAACTTTATTTTCTCACTTGCCTCTCAGGGCTTCTGTAACACATAAAATATATACATACATTTGTAATTCGATGATAATTCAGCAGTCATTAACTATTAATCATTGTAATCAAGAGCACTGTCCTTTTCTGCATTTTAATGCTGTACGGCTGGTTGTCCTTCATCAGTGTGATCACATTTCTCTTGTTTATATCCATTACTTTTAGCTATTCAACACTTTATCCATTACTCTAAGCTAACTTTGTTTCACCAGTACCTTACGCTAAGTATTTCAATAATTTCGTTATAACTTCTACTGTTCTTCAACTCTTCTTACTAGTATTCATGCATTCTCAACACATGGTTTCAGGTGTCAAATTGGTGAAGCTACTCCACAATCTTTCCATGTATTCCCAGGCAAATGCAGACGTACCCCCTATAGTACAAGTACCACACGTTGGGAATCAAACCCCTCACCTTCGCAGCATAATGCAGGGCAGTGAGCTGGATGCCAGTCGCCCTCTGGTTCACATCTACATTAAGGTCCCGCACCAGGAAGCACAGTGCCTCCTCCTGGCCGGTGACAGCAACCTGGTGTACCGGCTGAGTGCCGAGTATGTCGGCTGCTGTTGGAGACGCCTACAGAGCACATAAGTCAGGTCGTGACAGAACACATATCTCAATTTCTACATACGCTTAACAATAACTGAATAAATGAAAATTTTACCTGGTGCTTCTCTAGAAGCAGCCTGGCTACAGAAATGTGTCCGTTCCTGACGGCATCCATGAAAGGAGTAACTCCACAGCTGTCAGTGATGTCTGGGGTGTAGCCACATCTGGAAGAAGGCCAGCAAAGGTGAATGTTAGTCAGGCAAAGTTATCCGTGAGCTGTAAATCATCATAATGCTGAAAAGTACACACCTATATTTCTCAGAAAACAAGTCAAGCACAAGCACAATCTGATCTGTCTGCCACTGAGCAGCTCCACCGATGCAGTTTGGGCCTTGTTCAAGGGGAGGTTACCTTGCAGTGGCAATGAGGGAAGACTATGTGCTAACCTTTCACACTCCCCTACCCGGATTTGTCCTGCCAGTCCAGGGATCAAACCAGCTACCTCTTTGTCACAGTTATGTTCATACTTGTGAGTCACAACAATTGCATTTATTATTTTGGGGCATTTTGAGCCAGAAATTCTGAGGAAAATGGGTTGCATCCATATAATTTGTTTTAGGGGGAAGTTCAACCTACCTCTCCAGCAAGATCCTAACAACTTCCTCACAGCCATGCATTGCTGAATAATGAACAGAGAGAGTATTAGTTATAATCTGACAATGAATGCACAAGGTCTCTCACATAACAAAAACATATTACTTTTGCCCTTCAGAGATCACAAACACACTTAGACATTCGGCCACAACAGACTACCACACACGTAGAGATGAGAGATTTGTGAAGGATAACTGTTTTAATCCAGCCTGAAGTCAGGAGATGTTTTGTGTATAGCAGGTGAAGCCACTCAGCCATCACGTCACATATCCATATACTGGAACTGAGGATCTGAGGACGCCTTACCTGCAGTGTGCAGAGGAGTCCTGCATGTTTTGCTCTCCGTCCTCCAGACATCCGGCACCATGAGAAGCAGGTGCTGTATGACCAGAGGATCGCCCTCCCTGCAGGCGATGTGAAAGGAGTTCCAGCCGTCTTTGTTTCTCAGTGCCGGGTCTGCGCCATGGCACAGCAGCTCCTGGATCACGGCAAGGTTCCTCCGAGTGCAGGCCATCATCAGAGGAGTCCTGAGCGAGAAGACCAAGTGAATTCTACCGAAGATGGCAGTCACATTGAAAGCTTATACACTGTTATTTTTTTAATATAGTAAATATATGAATAGACATACAGAGAAGAACAGAGAAATGTACAAATAAATGTATAAACAGTTGATACTAAATTACACATTTTTTATTTTTCAGCCTGTTATTCAACTATAATTACACACCATACAATAAAAAGTAAACTGTCAATTTCATTATGATTTTTATGTGGTGTATAACATTTTCAAACATTCACCTTCATGTTTTTTAAATTATGAATGAATTCAATCGTGCATTAGCTCAAATAATACGTGATTTGAACTAGTTTGTGTCCTTGATGTAAAAAAATTGAACTCACAAAAATATAAATGTGTTATTACACACATAAAAACAAAAGATGGAAAGAAACATTAACAATGATACATGTGTCTGCTATTAAAACGTTTAATAAATACATGTATTTATTCATTAAGTTCATTTTGTTGAGGCATTGACAATTATTATTATTATTATTATTATTATTATTATTATTATTATTATGTTTGGACAGGGAAATAGTCACAACTTGAGAAACTGGTTATAAACCTCTTTTATTATGCAGTGCAAGGAATACTTTGTGACCTGGGTGGACTGCAGAGTGTTTGGTTTGAGGAAATACCTTAAAACAGATGAAACATGATCAGGGATTTAAGACAAACAGACGCTTAGGTCTGTGAGATACTGACAAGTCTGTTTCTACTTGTCTTTGTTTTCTTATAACACCGTTTCCTTTGTCATGTTTGACCTCTCGAATAGGATATAGCAAAATATATATATAAACTCATTTTGTAGCCGCTCTACTCTTTTCGGGAAATCAAAAAGTGTCTCCTTCGAGCCGGATTCGAACCAGCGACCTAAGGATTTCGGCGTCATACCACTACAGTCCTCCGCTCTACCAACTGAGCTATCGAAGGGAGCTGGTACTACAGCCGGCAGGGTTGGTCTTTAAAGCCGACAGAGGGCGCTATGTATGCAATATTTAAAGTTAATACGACTAGATTAATACTGTCATCCTCACCAGTCAGCCTTCTTCAGACTGTCCACCTTCGCTCCTTCCCGGAGCAGGTAGCTAACACAAGCCTGGTGGCTCATGGACGCAGCTTCGTGCAGCGGCCTCTTGTAGTCGTTGTTGTACACCTCCACGTCCATGCCGACCCGCTGAACGAGATACTCCACAACATCCAGGTGTCCGTGTCTGGCAGCGTAGTGCAGCAGGGTGTCTCCTGACCGGCCGAAGTGTTTGCTGCTGACGGTCTGAGCCGCCGCCGAGCCGCCTAATGTTATCTGTTCCTCCAGAGAGCTTAAGTGTCCCTCCTGAGTGAGCTTCACCAGCACTTTGAAACTGCTGTCGTCCATGCTGGGTGGAGGTAAAGGCAGCTAACGTGACAGGAGCACGGTCACTTTAACCGGTCAAAAAGTGAGAAAGTAGTTCAGCTAAGACGCTTCAGGACATGATGGAGAGAGATGTTACCAGGTTTGTTTTCGTAGAGGAGCAGAAAATTAGGTGGCCAACCATGACCTTACTCTGTGACACTGTCCATGCGTAAAACAACACAGAATACAAACAAAAGCTAGTATTAAATTATAGATATCGTGTAAATTGAAAATGTGCATTCAAAAACAGGATCTTGCAATCAAAATAAATGCATTACATTTCTTATTTGTGTGTTTAAATCGTTTCCTCTTGAAGGACAACGCTTAAACTTATAAATGTTATGCTAATATATTATTGTTCGTTGCACTTTAAGCTTGTAATAAAAACCCAACTGGGAATAAAATATACAACGTATTCATTAACATGTGTAAACGAGGAACAAGGTAGTTTTAATAAGCCTTATAAAGCTACCTTTGTAGCTTAACAAACAAGTCCGTGCAACAATTTGAACAGAACAATATCATTATTATCCACAGGCATAACTATGACTGCTAACAAACGTGACGAAGGGATAGTCGTCCTTTCCAGCGCAGGTTATTATGGGAAGTGTAGTTTTTTGACGACGTGCGCGTCGGCTCGCTAGAAACTCCTCAACAGTGTTTCAAATCTGTTTTTTCTTCAAGGATAAACAATTAAAAGTAGGATTATAAGCATAAACAGTATTATAAATACTACTTTATGCACATGCCTGAGTCCACTGGTTAAACTAGAGCATTGTCAGTGTACTTTCCAATGACTGTCAATTACTTTCTCCCACTGTGGTCGACAGAACAAGTCTAAACGGACACTGCTTTAATTAGATTTTTTCTTATCACTCCGATGATCCCGTGAAATGGGACGTGCTAGTCCGGTTTTTGGCTGGATGACAGCGAGGAATCAGTGAACAAGATGAGTCACATCTGGAGGGAGGAAGGAGAGAAAAAAAAGGTGGGAGAGGAGAAAAGTGGGATTGTTGGTAAAGGGTGAGTCTCAGTCCTCAGAGGTTTTACAACATGGACCATGAAGAGTGACCACAGTCACCGCCCGCTTCCTCTGGTGAGTACATCTGTGACTTTATAATGTGCTTAAAATCGTGCTGCCATTTAAATGACTGATGATTAAGGCTACATATCAAACCAACAGGGACACGCCTCCTTACTTTATCACTGTCTTCTAAAGTGTATTTTCACTAAGTTAATGCATAGCAACATGACATTGTGTAGGTGTGTGTCTAGTGTGTGTTTTGAAACATGTTTCCTGTGTTTGGTGCTGTTTATGCCAGCCTGTTGTAGTGTTAGCCAGGAGAACTTTGTGTCCTGCTACACTGAAAGAAATGTCTGTCTTTAAAGAGTGCAATACAATACAAGAAAACAAGTGGAGACTGCAGATGCATCATGCATGTTTTATGTTGTTTCAATGCTATTCAGTATTTTTATTTTATTTAGGATTATAGTGCTTTTTAGGTGTTTTCTAATACAGTATCAACTATTCTCCTTTTACCTTGTTTCAAACGTTTCTCCCCTAGAAAATGTAGTAGTTTAATTCCATTGCACATCAGTGAAATGTGACAGACCCCTTCTCTCGTGAGTGAATTTCAGCCCTGAACAAGCAAACTACTTCACCCAGGTTAGACATTTTTTGCAGCGTGATGACTTATGCGTTTGGTTCGGACCCCCAACCCCCATTCACCACAGTCATTCACAGTTACATGTAAAGCTTCAGTAACTTATTTTGATGAGGGAAAAATTGTTTCACAGCTGGTAGTTATTGCTACATAACCTTAATTCTTCTATTGTCTCGAAGAAGCTATTTAAGCAAAATAATGCAACACAGACAGAAACTTTTGGACTGATATTTATTGTAATTCATTTGACAAAAACTTAAGTGGCATAAAATCAGTACCAGTTCATATTTGGGTGTACAATCCTGCAAAAACACTGACAATGTAGAAATCGTAAATTGAGATTGCACAGCGTATCACAATCAATACACTGTAATTTTGGTGAGTGAGTGGATTACCGATTGCTCGAGTGCAGCCCAGAGACAATATGTTCTGCCTTCTGGAAGGAGTGTATCTGAAGCTAAACAGTTCCAGATGTTCTGGGCTGCTCTACAGTGACAAACAAACCTGAAACACATGCACGACAAACTGCATGTCCTGTTTCATTGCAGCTGCTAAAGTTTAGTTAGCGTTTGCAGGTTTCTGCGGCAAGGGGTGAAACATAGAAAGCAGGCTACTGTGGGTGTGACGCTGATGAGCAACTTAAAGTGTGCTGCTTCCTGCTGAGGTTTCACCACTTTCCACCGAACACACAAATGATGAGGTCAATGAAACCAATTGATCCTTATTGATTCTAAGAGGAGGTGATAGAGAAGACTTGTTAAGCTGTGAGACAGCCGAAATGTGCATTTTTTTCATTCATTGCGTAGCTTTTCTATACAAATGCTTCAATGGCTGTGAGGCAAATAGTTCCCTTGATCAAGCCCTGGCACCAGGAAGGAAGGAAGTGGTGGAAGATTTTGGACAAAATACAGCCACATGTGTCATTCAGTGTCTCCTGGCTTCAGGCCTCAGCGAGTGTACTCCAGGTCAGGTCATATGGCACATAATGTACGCATGTGGCATGTTTGTCACAGTCACATACGTCGGTGTGTAAAATATTTGTCACAAAATATATTTCTGTATGTGCGTTTATATTCAAATTTATGTTTGTGTTAAAGGAAAAGTTCACCCAAAAATGAAAATTCAGTCATTATCCAGTCTACCCCATGCAGGTGGAAAGTTGGATGAAGTTTTGTAGTCCGCAAAACATTTCACAGCAAAACAGAGTTGCAGCATTCTCCTAAACAGCTGAGGTAGATGGGGACTTGTTTCAAAACGCTAAAAACAAACCAGAAAAACCATAACAGGCTCCATACAGCTCTTTCAAGGTAATCCACGTCTCCGGAGGCCCTGAGATCCTGAATTGATGTGAAAAGACGTTGTTTTCACCCTTGACGTACAGTCGAGCTCATGCACCCTCTTCAGACAAAGCTAGTGCTTTCAGCTTTAAGAAGGGATGTAAATAACATCTTTTCAAATCAATTTGGGACCTCCAGCTTCTGGAGACTTGGAAATCACCAGACAAGTCTGGAGCCATTTTGTCTTTTTTTATTATTTTTTTGTCCCCATCTACTTCAGCTGTTTAGGAGAATGCTGCAATGCCGTTTTGCTCTGAAGCTCCAGAAATGCTATTCCACCGCAGTGTAATATGAGTGCTTCTTGGTTTGAGACAAACATTTTGACTTAGGAGGAACTTCCTTTGCCACTTAAAGTAAAGTACTGCAAAAAAGAGGGTAACTTTTTATTTATGTGATGGCAACAGTATGTATGTGAGTAGAGTGAATATACTGTATGTGAGAGTTCAAATGTATTTTGTGTATTTTATGAATATGTTATATGTGTGTAAGCGTGAGAATGAAAACATAAATATGTGAGAGAAGAGTGTGTTTATGCACATGAGAAAATACTTTTATGTAAGAGTATGGGTCAGTATGTGAACATGACAAAGAGCTTCAGGTGTTGACCCGGCCTCCGAACTCCCCAGATCCCAACCTGATTGAGCGTTCGTGAGACATCTCTGAACAAGTCCGATCCATGGAGGCCCAATCACAGATCAGACTTGGCTCAAACCAGTCAAGGCATGGACACAGGACCTCTGGGGTCGTCCTGTGGTTTCTGACACAAGAGCATTGGTGGCAGATCCTTTGAGTTCTGTAGGCTGCGAGGTGGGGCCTCTATGGATCGGACTTGTTGATGGACGTCCCATGGATGCACAACTGTATTGGGATCTGGGCAATTTGGAGGCCAGGTCAGCAGCCAGAGCTCTTTCGTCGGGCCATTCCTGAGCAGTTTTTGCAGTGTGGCAGGGTGCATTGTCCTGACATCGAGGGGTGCACTTGGTCTGTGACAGTGTTTGAGTGGGAGGTTCGCGTCCAGCAGAATGTTGCATTTTAATGAGATGACGATTGTTATACACTTTAGCTGTCAGTGGTTTTAATGTTCTGGCTGATTGGTGTATAAATGTAAGTGAATTGTGGCTCACGTGACCCCCTACTGTTCAGCTGTGGAACTTTATTGAGAACTAAATAATCTTGTATTTATATTGAAAACACAACATAGGATCCATTGATATTTATATTTTTCCAAAAGCTACTTCGTTGGATTATGCGTTTTTGAGGTTTAATCTCAAGGTTTCACTAGTTTTTCAGATTTCCCACTGTTCTTCACCAGGGGCTCATGGCTCTTTTCCTCTGAACAACTCACAGCTAAGAGGTAAAACTCTCGTAAAACTTAGTCACCCAGTTGCCTCAGACATCCAACAGTGGTGACGTCCTCGGCTGGCACACAGATCTCTGCAGGAGAGACCACATTCTTAAGCAATGTTTACACTTAGCCATGATTTGGGAGGGGTTTGTCCTCTTCTCTACATTTACACAAAAGAAAATGAGGTCTGACATCTTTCTTATTATCAGAGACTGTGAAGGCAGGGTTGCCAGGTTTCAGTGTTAACATTCAACCCTCCATACGTCATATAAATGAACTTCTCTTCAGTGACTTGATTGCGCTCTCTTACTCTTTCTTTGCGTGTGTGTTTGCAGATGTCGCTGGAAGCAAACATGAAATATGGCTCTCCTGAGAAAAAGTAAGTGTTCCCACTCTCAATGATCTCAAGTGATATACATTTACATGTCTGTCTTCTGCTCCTGCTGATGGGCAGTAACACTAAGAGACTCAGCTATACTTGTGGTTTAACACTTATGTCAGGTTTAGAACCAGCTTCACTTGGTGTAAAAAAGGAGGTTTAGCTGGTGCAGCTGTTGCCAATAAAGGAACCCCCAAATTTCCCTCTTGGAAAGCATCCATCGTCCGTCCACGTGTGCCAAATGCATGTGTGTGCTGGGGGAGGGTGTGATGAGGTAACCAGATGACAGGCTGTAAGGAGTTACATGTCATTATTCAGTCTGGTGTGTGAACAGCAATGCAAACAGAACGCAAAAGACTTTCCTACCAAAATTAAGCTTGACTAAAAAAAACGAACATCTGCGGTGGCTTTAGTCAACCTTCAATCCTTGATCTAGCTGCTCAGGTAGCATGCTGTGCATAATAAGTAATGGCACCTGAATAGGCACCGAAAATGTTAACAGTGGCTTGTAACTGGTTGCATATGGGTATTTGATTCAGGCAGCTGGTGGAAAGAGTCCCACTTTAGAGATAAACCTATTGTGAAGGAAACATAACAGTCAAACACCAACTCAACCTACACAGCTTTTCATGCTAATGTTCAGTGTTAAAATAATCATGGATGTTGATCAGCAGAAAATTAATCAACAATTTTGACATGTTGTTTAAAGGAATGTTTTTTTGGATCAGCAGCATGTAGCTTGCATTTAGCCTAGCTCTGCACAAAGACTGGAAGCAGGGGACTAGCTGCTGTCTAGAGTTAAAGCTTAGTAATGAGCTTAGTTTAATTATTAAATCTGTGATTAAACAAAATATTTTTTTTAATTACTTAATTAATTAGATGTGTTGGTAGGTGTATTTTTACCTTTTAACAGGGCCAGGCTAGCTGTTTCCCTCTGCTTATAGTCTTTAAACAAAGCTAAACTAATCACCTGCTGGCTCCAGCTGTGTACTTAAACATAGTACAAGATACTGGTAATGAAATAATCTCAATTTAATATTGGTGCCTCTATATGACCCACATAAGCAAACAAGACCATCAGTGGGAAGACTGGCTATTGCTATAAAGCTTTTATAGTTATTCTTAAAGCCTGTCAGTGGGTAAGACTGTGATTTATCCAGGTTGGTTAAGTCATCAAATGGAAAAAAAATAATTGTATAGAGTGATGAATTGATACATTAATGATGCTGCTCGGTAGTCTGGTACAGCAAAGTTAACTTTGTTTCACCATTGTCATATTGCAGTTATTCATTTTACATAGCCACAAGTAGATACATTACCTCACTGCCATGCAGCCTGCAAACAGCTGTGTTTAAAAAGGACAATAGTATTGAAAATATGTTGCATCTTTCTTTCATTTTCTTCCAGAACAAATGACACGCTAGCTTGATTAAGAACTTAAGACACAAGGCAGTGGTGTTCATTCAGCTTTCGCCGCAGGGGCCACCAGAATCAACCAAACTGAAAGTTTCTTGTAGCTGCTGTAAAGATGCACTATGTAGTTTCAGGGAGAAACTTTATTTAGAAGAGAAAGATTGTCATTGACTGATTTTTCTATGCCTGCACAAGCTAAATGAACAAACTCTGTTAATTTTCATGACTGAACAAACTGACCTGAAAAGACAACACAATTTTATACTGTTTTACCTTTTGCTGGACCCTGCCACCTTTCTAGCATCAAACAGCGTTTTGGGGACCTTATTTTCCTCTGAGAACAGCTTGTTTATTCACTTATGGAAATAAGAAATATTTCTGAGTTTGTATAACTACCTCATTAATATTGTAGATATTAAAATTATGAGTTTGATTTTTTCCCCAAAAACGATGTAAGGCCCCTTTAACAATAAGACATGACTGAGGTGTTATTCCCAAACTGTCAATTTAATCCTTTATGTCATTAAACCAGCAAAAATGCAAAACAGTCCAGCCATGGGCTTCAGCCCATTCCTTTCAGTTATTGATTGTGAGGAATTTGTGTGAAATAATCACTGTTTCTTCTAATATATGTAACCAAAATATTTGTTCATCCATTCATTCATTCTAAAACATGAGCATTTGCTGCTTTTCTCTATTTGTAATTGTAATGTCTTCAGGTTTTGGACTGTTGTTCCGACAAAACAGGCAATATGAAGATGTCACCTTACGATCTGTGATACTGTGATGGAGTTTTTCATTTACTTTCTAGATTAAATAATTGAACAAAAGAGAGGAGATTGATCAATAACAATAAAAAAAAATCCTGCTGATGTTTATTTTTTGTTGAGTATACAGTATATGTCATTCAGTGTATCTGGAGACTTGGACAACAAACAGCAATACTGCTTGTACACCACATATTGAGTTGACTGTTACAATCTGATTGGATTTAAGCTACTTTATGTGCATGTACAAACACTGACTGTATGGCTGACAGACTGACTCTGTCTTTTCTGTTTCAGTTAACCGGGTCCTCCTGGTGCTGCTGGTGCTGATGGTGTGTCTCCTCCTGCACAGTACACTACTCAGAGCTTCTACTCGGGCCAAACACCCAGGTACATCCACACAGATTTTATTCACATCGTTATAGAGCAAATTAAGCTGTGTCAAAACATTAAAGGACAAGTCTGGCAATGTTTTATATTTTGTTTACTTTCAACTTTCAGAGACCAAAAGAAAGGAAAACTGTATTCTACTAAAGCCTAATATACATTATTCCTCTGTGCCATAGAGTTTAATTGTTGTCCAGAATCTACTCATCTGCCTGCTGCCATGAGTACTCATTACCAAATGTAGATTAATCCACCATTGAAAATAGTCCCCAACAAATCTCTTCTTTAGGTAATGTTTGGTAAAATTCAAAGAATCCAGCTGTTTACCAAATTGTTGAGGCTTTTTTAGAAATAAAAAATGTTTATAGATTATGTTATATATATTTCATAAAAAGAAAAACAGTAACGTGAGTCTTTTTTCTAACAAATCTCAGAGCAAATGGTAGATGTCATGAGTGTTTTGTGACTTTCATCTAATTTGACTTTAATGCAGTTATTGAAAGTTGTGACAGCTATTAAACTTCTAAAATAATAATGAGTAGAAAAAACACTCAGAGAACGTGTTGTACCATACTTTGTGCATAGCACCATTCTTACGTGAACAAACCTGCATCCAAAATGACACAAAAAAAATCCTGGACCTTCAACCTCTGATTCCTCTCAGATCACTGGAGGAGCGTCGGCAGCGCAGCACAGGTTCCTGCAGTGAGAGTGCCAGAGGTCGAGGATAATGTCGTCCCCGTCATTATCTGCGCATCTGAGGAGCGCGTGGGTGCAACCATGGCAACCATCAACAGCGTCTATAGCAACACAGATGCCAGTGTGTTCTTCTATATTGTTACTCTCCGTGACGCTGTGAAACTGACGAGGTTTGTCACTTGTTTCTACTGTAAACATTACCTTTTTATTAGCGGTGTAAAACTTAACCTATATGAATTGGAAATCAGTTTTAAAGTGAACGAAGCGACTACACAGATATGCGGACCTCTGGATCGATCTAAATGTACTGTCAACCGGCCGATGGCCGATTTTAAAGTTATGAATTGGTTGAGTGAAGCTGCTATGCTGCTACTTCCTCACAGCGTCTTCAAACTCTCGTAAAAGTTCAAATGTCAGCGCAAGACTCTCGCAAGATGCGGCATAGCAATGTTAGCGTAGCGTTGCCAAGGAAACAAAAGCAACATGTCCGACAACGGCAACAAAATTTACAATGCACCATCAAATGTAAAATCAAAAGTCTGGAAGAGATTTGGATTTTATAAGAAGGTCAGAAAGTTGGACAAAAAGCAGGCTGTCTGTAAGCTCTGTAGTACAGTGGTAGCACGACAACTTAGCGCTCACCTAGTGAGGCAGCATGATGAAACCTGTGCAGACGACGAGGATGCTAGTAAAGCTAGCACTAGCAAGAACACGCAAGACAAAGACATGGAGATTAAACACTTTTTCCAGCCACAATTTAGCCACAACTTTAACTTTTGAGTTTGTTGCCAGCAGTAAAGATTTGTCTGATTGTAATGATGATAGGTGTGATTTTATACACTGATTATTACTAGGAAGCAGAGACTACAGACAGTCAGGGACATCCAGTTCAGTGAGGTCCAATGCAGACAGATCCAGCTCAGAGAGACCCTGCTCATGGAGATCCAGTACCATCAATTCATGTATCCAGATTCGTATCGAAGGGTCTTATGAGGGAGATATGCACACCCCTATCTTTTATAGATTCATGAAATGACCCTAACCCTAACCTTAACCCTTTTAAGCCTTAAATTGATTTTTCCTCTTATAATGTAAATGCACTGAGTTTGTAATTGTTCCATTCCAGGATCATAGCGTATCATGATGACATTCATGTTTATAGACCTAATCTGACTTCCTTTGCATCTTCCCAGGCAGTATATAGAGAAGACTAAACTAAAAAGCATCAAGTATAAGATACTGGAATTTAACCCCATGGTTCTACAAGGAAAGGTGAAGCCAGATTCTTCTCGACCTGATCTGTTACATCCAGTGAGTTCTAGCTTTGGTTTTGGTTTTGTATCGATACATACAGTACCTTATACATACACAGCTCTCAATTGCAAAAGTTGAAAGTAAGCATTCGTGCTTCCCCACAATCTAAATTTAGAGTTACTGTTTCATAGAGTTGAAATAACTTAACTTTTGTTTTGCAGCTCAACTTTGTGCGCTTTTACCTACCTCTGCTTGACATCAGCCATAAGAGGGTGATATACTTAGACGATGATGTCATTGTGCAGGGTACGTATGTGATGAGGTAATCCATGTGAAAAGATTTCATATTTCATAACACGTATCCTTCAGGTTAAATGTTGGTCCAATTAATGCGTTGGAGTTGGATGTGAAATAATAAATAATGAAATAAATAATTAATAAAATAAGAGATTAAAGAAATAAGACGGCATAAAAAAAGTGTGAAAATACACATATCCAACCTCATATTTAATACAGAGGGCAATAGAGCTGTTACAGGTAGAGTGTGTGCATGTATTTTACCACTTTAAAGGCTTTCTATGCTTTTCAGGCAACATCGAGGATCTGTTCAATGTCAAGTTGAAGCCAGGTCACGCTGCGGCTTTTGCCACTGACTGCGACCTGCCCTCCACACATGAGATGGTGCGCAGCATCGGCATGCAGGTGCATTTTTTATATCTTTTCTCATGTCACTTTGTGTATTAGCCTGCCAGTGTGTGAAGGCAACACAATTCACTTTTAAAAGATTTGGTTGTTGAAATATGGCGTTTTCTCGTCTGAGCTTGTCCCATAGACAACCTACATGGGCTACCTGGACTACAGGAAACAGGTAGTTAGAGATCTCGGCATCCACCCTCGAGACTGCTCTTTCAACCCTGGAGTGTTTGTGGCAGATATGAACGAATGGAAGAAACAGAAGATCACCAAACAGCTGGAGAAATGGATGGAGGAGAATTTCAGGTACACACAATGGCCAGCAGTTTCTTGAAAACCTCATGTTGCACTTTGCAGCAGGCTCAAGGTTCAAGGTCAGTTTATTTCAGCAGGGTGAACAGACTTTGAATAAACTCCAGCTCAAAGGTGAAGCCTTTGGGAAATTTAAACACTGACTGGCTTTGAGAATTGCTTTCTGAGGACATTGTCTTGTACAAAAACAATACAGTAATTGATAACAATATGAAAACAACAAACTATATGCAAGTTTCAATTCCTCATTGCAGAATCCTATTTAATAAATAGGAGCCTGTGTTTTACGCTGAAAATGTATTGGGGTGTCCTTCATCTGGTACTTGTTCGTAAATGCAAGGTTACAACATTCAAAGCATACATAACATGAGGAGTTTTTACGTTAATGTATGTTCAGAGGTCACGTATCAAAGAAATGGAATGGAATTATGCTTTAACAGGTAGGCTGCTTAGTCCCTTACAATAATAATTATTCATTTATAAAAATGAAGTAGGAAAAAATCCAGTAGGATGTATAACTTTTTTCTCCTGTAGGCTAATCTTAATGTAAATGAACTTCAAAAATGTAAACAACACCACACATATTATCTTTATTTATTTTTTAATGTAGTTTGTCTCAATACTAAGAAACAACAAAAGCATCATTCATTTCATGTGTTTTGTATCATATACAGTAGGTTTATTAAAAGGGCTTAAACAAAAGTTTATGAGAGCATTTGAGAACAGTTGAGAACTTCAGCGTTTTCCAGGGACAGGAGGATTTCGAGGAGGCCACAGTCAGTCAGAGGCCTGAGGACCAAGAGGCAGGACTTCTTCCAGGCTGATCTCAGCAGAGGAGGAGAACTATTGACAGACATGTGCAGTGCTTCATGCAACATTAATAGGGAGTTTTTGGTTTAATTTGGATGTTAATGATTATTAGGGATAATTATTAATTATGATAAATAATAACATTCAGTTTACATTAGATCACCTCGGGGCACCACCCTTGAAGAAGGGAAAAGTCACCAAATCAGTCTCATAAAAAAAGGTACTAAGCTGTCAGTTTGTAACTCTGATTAATAATTAACTTAATTACCACAGCCAAAATTACCATAACAGCTAGTACTGGTCGAAGGCTTTTGGAGTCCTTGACAGAGTAGAGGTTGGCAACATTGACTCTTTTAAAAAAAATTTTAACAATATTAAATAGACAGCATGAAGGTTCAAAAGTCTTTTATTTGAACACAAAGAACATGTACAAGTGTGTGTGTGTGTGTGTGTGTGTGTGTGTGTGTGTGTGTGTGTGTGTGTGTGTGTGTGTGTGTGTGTGTCTGGAAGAACAAAAGCAAAATGGCGGCTAGGGTTCAAAGTACCACGCCACACAGCATGGACAAAGGAAGACTACAAATAAAATGGCTGATCAAAAGGGACTACAAGATGGCTGATCGAAGGGTTGGACTCAGGTCCAAGATGGTGGATCAGACTGGGGAAATTCTGGGAAACTGAGTTCAGTTCAAAGTCCATTTTGAAATCCATAATGAACGACTTCATCTGTGGGTCCCAAGTCATGGATCAGAAGACCAGAAGGACTTGAGTTAGGGTGAAGCTTAGAGAGCTTTTTTTCTCAGGGTTTGTGCAGCAGGGAAGGAGAGCTACTTACACTGCCATTTTCAAGGCAAGGTCAGCTGAGAGGCGAGAGGGCTGATCAATCATGAATTAGCAGACTGGATGAACCGCAAAGGAAGAAGGTGGTACAGTAGGGGCTGAAGGTCACGAACAGGTTCTGCTGAACCATCTGAAGAGTGAGGAAGGAGAGGCAGTGCTTTGTCCAGGCTTTTTACAGCAGAGGAGGGCTTCATGCATATTACATGTGTTAGCTGGCTCAGAGGACGGCAGCTTCTGTGGCTGCACAGGATGAGCTCAGGGAGGCCAAGAACAGGTTGTTGCAAACAGCTGTTGACGGAGGAGTGCGGGGCAGGGCGTCGTCCACGCTGACCTCGACTGCAGACACAGTCAGCCAGTGGAGAGAGCATTTGACAGGCAACAGAGGGCTGCAGAGGAGGAAGTGCTGGAGGAATCAGGGGAGGCTCTGCCCTCTGTCCTGCATAGGTCACTGAGGTAGTGCACATTGGCAAGGATCGGATGGGTTCGGATTGGATGGGTACAGATTGGATGGGTTCGGATTAGATGGGTTAGGATTGAATGGCTTCAGATTGGATGGATTGGAAATTTTGACTTTTTTGGAGTGCTCTGGCCTACCTCTGTGTCAGAAACCTCTGTCTCTCCCTGTTCCATACTCTCAATCTCCTCGTGCAACCAGCTTTGCTGCTCATCGAGCTGCCTTATGATCCCTTGTGTAGTGCAATATGAGGGAATGAGCTCGCTCCTTTTGTAAAGCTTGTCCCTTATTTGGTAATCCTTCTCTTGAGAATGGTCTCCTGAAAGTGACAACATCAACAGTAAGATCAACATGATGACATAAATTGATTAGTTGATAGTTGCTCAGGGCTTGGATGATTTCTGCCCTCCTAGTAATTACCAGTCAAGGTAGATTTGTGTACCCTTAAGATCAAATAGAACCTTGGCCTCCGTTCTGTTTGTTGCCTTTTTGTCCAAACTTATTCTCCTCATCCTCTCCTTCTCTCACTCGATGTTCTCCTTCTTTGTCCTGACAATGTCTGTCACTCTTTTTAGTTTCTTTCTCCTCCTTCTCAAGACTTCTGACATAAGAAATGTGATGAAGTTGTTTAATTAATTGCTTTAATTACTAACCCATATAGGTGTGAACAATGATTTAATTTATCAAGAAAAAACATCCAAACATTTGCTCAAATTTGAGAATTTGCTGTTTACACCTGGCATTTTTCACAACTTCTTGATATTTAATTGACTACAAAATAAACAGAATAATTGATGGATAATATAGATAACAAAAGTAGCAGCCATCATCCACATTAACTTACAATCAATATGCGATGGACCTGTATTCAATTTTCTTTCTCTACTTAAGACAACAATTTCTGCAGAATTTTCAACAGTCAAAATACTCACAATGACGGAAGAAGATGTTGGGTGTTGCCCACTGTTTGGTCCATTCTGCATAGTTAACTTGGTGTTTTTGTAACTGAGGGTTCAAAGCTCTGTCTTAAAATGACACTCGCCACTGAGTGTCGGTCAGGACACAGAAGCCAACAAAGGGGAAAGACAACACTTTCAATTCAATATACACACAGATCACCACAAAACTCTAGTTCTGAATCAAGCTAAGGAGTACACAGTGACATCTGGTGGCTTTATACAGGCAGGACAGCTAAGCACCGACCATGCAGCCCTTAATTAGCAACACTTAATCTATTACAGACTGAACTTGAGCTGAACACATGACACAATGTGTTAAGCCACTTTTAAACAGGCCATAGCCAGGATTTTAGAAATACTGAGGTCCTGCCCCCCACCCATACATGGTCAACATTTTGAAGACTATAGTATAAATCTGTGCATTTCTCTGCATTTTGACAGAACCAATAATCGCTTAGGAAATAATATCAGTGCCAGCACATAGATGAAAATTGTACTCAAATTCTGACAGAGGAAGAAGATAAGTGACAAATATGGCCAATTTTGACTTAAATTGATCAAACTTATTCATATGCTGATAGATAGATAGATAGATAGATAGATAGATAGATAGATAGATAGATAGAAGATGGATAGAAAGAGAGAGAGAGAGATTACTACTTATACTTATACTTATTAATCCACAAAGGAAATTTCACTGTAGTAGCAATTCACATAAAAATCACCAAACTCACAATAACACACAATATAAAAACAGACACAAGGATGGTAAAAATAACTCAATATTTACAAATATAAACGTATATACACCTACAATACTGCAAGAATAAATAACATTTGAATATTAATCTAAAATGTGCAAAATAAGAGCATTCACATGGTTAACACTTTATCATAACCATCAGTCATAATTGGTACGTTTATAGTTCAGTAATTTTACTGTGAAGAAACAATAACATGGTTCATAAAACATGTATTAAGTAATTGTAAAAGTTCGAAACATCAGTTGCAACTCATCCAAATAATGTTTATAAATGAACCACACATTATTTATTATGGACATCAATTGCAACTTTCCAATAAACAATTGCTAATAAGTTGTTTATAAAGCATTTGTATTGCTTGTTAACAGTAAAATAAAGTTAAATTAGCTATAGATTTGCAGTTTTTATTATATGTAATTGTTTATTGTAATCATATGATAGATATTATAAAGTCTTACCAAAATATATATATATACATATATATGTATTAAGACCGAGAAAAAATACAGAGGACATGACCTCAGTGGCCTCAGTGGAAGCTACGGCCCTGCTTAGCAGTTAATTCCATCCTTAATTTATTGTAATGTTATATATTGTTCTGTCCCTCTTCTTATTGTGTGTTGGCTGGTTTCAGTGTCAAGCACATAGACCTACTTCATTTCTTGTATGTGGACTGTCACTTAAATATATGTGACTGTTGGAGCAGTAGAAACATCTGCCTGAAACGCTCAGAAACCCTGTTCCTCCTCTCCACCTGCAGGCAGAACATATACAGCAGTGCCATGGCCGGAGGTGTGGCAACCCCACCCATGCTTATAGTGTTTCATGACAAATACACAACACTGGACCCACTATGGCATGTCAGACACCTGGGTAAGCTCACCACACCTGATCACATACAGAAGAACTTCAATAGTGTTTCCCAAATGTTAAAAGTAAGCGGCATCAATAACTCTGCTACTTAGAAACACTGAGAAAGACCTAAAATAGTATAGCTCTACTTCTACTGTCGGGTCAATTTCAAAAAGGCTCCCTGTTTGTCCAGGCTGGAGTCCAGATGCCCGCTATTCAGAGACCTTCCTCCAGGAGGCGCGCCTGCTGCACTGGAACGGCCCGTTTAAACCATGGAATTACCCTGCTGTTCACTTGGATCTGTGGGAGAAGTGGTTCATCCCAGACCCCTCTGAAAGGTTCTCCTTGGTACGACCTGAGAGAGACAGCTGAGGGCTGTGGAACACACCATGTCTGAGCCACGGGGGGATATGAAGCATGTGAAGTTCAGGACTCATGTACATGAACAATAATGGAAGGTGTGATAGGAAATCGTGCAGTGAATTTAATACTGAAAATGAAACAATGTTCAAACATTGTATCAGAAACAGAGTGTGTTCTCTATGTATGTTAAAGACTCAAAATGTGACGCATCTGTTGTCTGCAGCACGGGACAGATATAGAATTGTACTTGTAGGAATTTGTTCAAAGTGAAAAACTCAGTGATCATTTATGTCATTTGTGTTTAGCAAGATTAGCCAGAAAATGCATTTCTATGCTAACCTGAAATAAATTTTCACATTTTCACTTTTTTCTTCTCTTTACTGGTACATCTATATTTCCAATATGGCATATAAATCTTTGAGGCAACTGTGTTGTGTTGCTACTGAGGATATATTACTGATAGTGGTTAAAATGGCTGTGATAACATAACTACACGGGTGGAACTAACCATTTAATTGGGGGGTACTTGATTATGATTTAAAAATCTTTAATTTTATTTTTTTTACTTAAAATCCCCCTCCAGTCTTATTCTTGCAGATGGACGTTTGAGTGTCACTGTGTAGAATGATGTATGCGCAGAGTTTCTGTGTCCTGGCGTCAACCTTTACAAATATTAAAGAATAAATAAAAATATAACAAGGGAGAGAAAGGGCGCCATTTTAAGGATATTAATTTGGTAATTACACTTTTTCTGCAAAATCTATGTCTGACACATTATGGAATTGTTATGTCTTGATACATGTGTGGAGGAGATCTTTAAATATTCTCTATTTTAATTTATTGTAAAGAGTAAAAACAAGAGTTACTTGCACATTAATTCAATAAAATTAAGGATGAGGACATTATCGTTTACATTGTTAGCATTATTGTACATGGACACAGGAAAAAAGAAGAAGAGAAAAAGAAGCTTGCTTCTATGTTAATATACCACTGCTATTATGTGCCACCCGGCGACCACACAAAGTGTCCCAGAATCAAACACACACAGTTTTGGCAAGTCCACCAACATGCTGCTTGTAGAGCTCATCTTGTGGTAAAGTATCTCTGATCACCTCCAAATTGCAAAGAGGTTACAGAAGATGGCCCGCTGAGCTCACCTGCATGAGGGGGGTTGATCAACGGTGAGAAGGGCGGAGTGATTCACTGTCACATGCTTTGGAGCAAACAAAAATGAAACTAAGTCAGAGCAACAGCACTGCTGCAGTCGAGAGGAATCATTCTCTCTCAACAAACAAACATCCTCAGGCCTTCAGGTCAGCTGTACAGCAGAGCCTTCTGAGTACAACTAGTAAGTACAATTGATTATATATTGTATTGCACTGTATTTGAAGTGATGGTCAAAATGAATTAACAGGGAAGAGGGAATACTCACACAGGCAACAATGCCAAAAAAGTCTGACATGTTTCTGTCACTGCATTGTGTGAACCGCTACATTGGAGACGTGGTCATTTACAGACACAGTAGGTTTTTTAGTTTTCATGTGTCGGTACTAAATGGGTCTACTGCAGATCGACTGCCTGCATCTCTTGACACTCACGTTGTCCATTTCAGCATGTGTTTTGCATACATTGTAATACTGTCTTTCATTTCAGTGTTCTTGTTTCACACTTTCACTTTCGTTTTTAGACATGGCAGCAGCCAGCAGTCTCCTCTCTGAAGATCACTATCTGTGCTCCATCTGTCTGGACGTGTTCACTGAGCCAGTCACTGTACCATGTGGACACAACTTCTGCAAGACCTGCATCACAGAACACTGGAACATTAGTGCCCAGTGTAAATGTCCCATGTGTGATAAAAGTTTTGACAGGAGACCAGTGCTGTGTGTCAACACTTTCATATCTGAGACTGTTTCTCAGTTCAGGCTGTCAGTTCAAAATAAAAGTAACTGCAGCTCAGAGGAACAACATGCCAACACAGGAGATGTTCTGTGTGACGTCTGCAGCGAAACCAAACGGAAAGCCCTGAAGTCCTGCCTGGTGTGTTTGGCCTCCTACTGTGAGACTCACCTGGAGCCTCATCACAGAATCACAGGCCTGAGAAGACACAAACTGATCGATCCTGTGGAGAACCTGGAAGGCAGGGTGTGTACAAAGCATGAGAGACCTCTGGAGCTGTTCTGTAAAACTGACCAGATGTGTGTGTGTCAGTTCTGTACTGAGTCGGATCACAAACTTCATCATATTATTCCTCTGATCGAAGAATATGATGGGAGGAAAGCAGAGCTGGGAAAGACAGAGGCTGCAGTTCAGCAGATGATCCAGGAGAGACGACTGAAGATTGAGCAGATCAAACAGTCAGTGAAGCTCAGCAAGGAAGATGCGGACAGAGAGACAGCTGACAGTGTTCAGGTCTTCACTGCTCTGATCCAGTCTGTTCAGAGGAGTCTGGCTGAGAGCATTGACATGATTCAGGAGAAGCAGAAAACAACAGAAGAACAGGCTGAAGGCTTTGTCAAAGAGCTGGAAGAGGAAATCCTTAAGCTGACGAAGAGAATTGCTGAGCTGGAGCAGCTCTCACACAACGAGGACCACCTCCAGTTCCTCCAAAGCTTCCCATCCTTGAACACGGTTCCACCCGCAAAGGACTGGACTGAGGTCAGGGTTCACTCATCACATGAGAGACCTATAAGGAACACTGTGGCTCAGCTGGAAGAGACACTCAGTCAAGAGATTGAGAGGCAGTGTGTTCATGTTGAACTAAAGAGGGTCCAGCAGTACGCAGTGGATGTGACTCTGGATCCTGAAACAGCAAATCACTATCTCATCCTGTCTGATGATGGGAAGCAAGTCAGTCATGGGGATGTGAGACAGAATCTCCCAGACAGCCAAAAGAGATTTTTATGTTTGTCTGTTCTAGGAAAGCAGAGTTTCTCCTCAGGAAGGTTTTACTATGAAGTTCAAGTTAAAGGGAAGACTAACTGGATTTTAGGAGTGGGCAGAGAGTCTATCAGCAGAACAGGCAACATCACATGGACCCCCGCGAATGGCTTTTGGTGCGTACGCTTGGCGAATGAAAATGGGTATGAAGTTGCTGGATCATCGGTTCACCTCTCTCTGAAGTCGGAGCCTCAGAAGGTGGGGGTGTTTGTGGATTATGAGGAGGGTCTGGTCTCCTTTTATGAAATAGATGCCGCAGCTCTCATTTACTCCTTCACTGGCTGTAACTTCACTGAGAAAGTCTACCCATATTTCAGTCCCTGTCATAACTGCGATGGTAAAAACTCCAGTCCCCTAATCATTTGTTCCATCAATCACACTGAATAGGCTACTCATAACAGGAGTCACTGTCACCTGAAGGTATGTGTCCACAGGGGGGTCATTTTGAGGGCACGCTACGCTTCCCAGCTATGCACGCCTGACCAGAACAGGCAACATCCTCCGAGAACCATGCAAACACTCACTGGCTGCACCTGACTGGACGAACGCGACCCATGAGACGTGCTCTGGGATTCGAAAGCTTTCTCTTATATTACAAAAATTGCTAAGCGAAATGTGTTTCTGAAGACATTTTAATTGAGAAATAAGCCATGCAGTTGCAGAATCTGTCTTCATTTTAACTCAACATTTGCTAAAAGTAGCCAGAATTCAAGTTCATGCAGATGAGGAGTCGGCAAGGCTGTGTCCCATCTCTCGAAAACATGCATTGCATGGCTTCCTACATAAACAATGAATATGTCTTGTGTGTAGGATTTAAGAGGGTTTGTTGACAGAAATAGTATCAAATACTCATTATGTTTTCATTAATGTATAATCAGCTGAAATTAATAATTGTTGTGTTTTCATTACCTTACAGTGAGCCTGTTATATCTACTCTCCTATGCCATGTTTCTCCAGTTGCCTGGACGGAACACACCAAACACTAACTGTGTAGGGGAATGCAGTTTGTTGGAATCTGCAACCTCACCGCCAGATACCACTAAAATCCTAAACACTAGTCGTTTAACTTACTTAAGTCATGTCACATTTTATTCAGATTCTGGTGATTTGGCATTCCTGTAGAAAATCTACAACATGCTTCACGTGAATGTTATTTTAGTGGGTTTTCCCACTAAAAACAAAAAAAAAGATCTCAAGTAAACATCTCAAGTGAATTTGTGTGAACTGTAAATCTGTTGACTGTAAGACCCTTGAAATGCATTTTGGGAATGTAATGCCTTTCAATGCATTTCAGAATAGTACACTGCTGGTCGTGCTCCACTGGGAGGCGCCAGAGAGGTAGTCAGGATCCTTAGTGCAGCTTGTGTGGTTTCATTGGTGCAGTGTCCAAGGAGTTTTTACTTAACTGCATGAAGTTTAAAATTGTAGACAGTCAGTTTGGGAATGGAATAGAATTACCTGTGGGTCAAATGTATATGACATATTTATAATACATCATGAAAATACAATTAATATAGGTGAATGCACATCATAGATTATTTAACCAAGAAATTGTGACATAGAATAGATTGTAAAAACACATTACTGAAATATTATTCTTACTGTAAAGTTTTTGACTGATATGCTTTTTTTCTGATCAGAAGATTTCAGCAATTGCTGAGGAGGTATTTTGATTGGCTTGAAAATGAGGGGGCATAGCAGAGAGACAAAACAATGTCACGACAACATGAAAACAATTTGAAAGGGGGCTTTTCACAGTAAAACTTGATTAATTTAAGTAATTCCATGATTATATATTTTTAATGTTATTTTTTTATTTATTATTATTTATAATTATACATATGTTGGTGTTTTTTTTCCAATGTTTCTCTTCATAATAACTTAATTTTAAGCCAAACTGGATTTGGGGGTTCATGTTCTTTCATTTTTCTAAAAGAGACCATGTAATGTTTTATTTTTGTGTGTTATTTATTTATTTATTTATTTATTTATTTGCTTGCTCGAAAAGCAAACTTGTTTTTAACTGCTGTATGAATAAAGCTGACCATTACTACCAATATTGGGGCCTGTTTTTGGTGATGTGACTTTTTTCAGCAAGTAGTTTTTTTTAAAAGGTGCTTTTGGAAGAAAAGTTGATTTTTGAGTCTCATTCTCAACTCGTCAAAAAATGAGATTCAGAGATTGTAGGACGTGTCGGCCGCCATCCCAAAGCGACGAGTTGGAATGAGACTCAAAAATCAACTTTTCTTACACCTTTAATGAAATCTTTGCACTGACGTAAATTGTCAAAGACATTGTGGGAGCCTGTGAAGTCTAGACTGAATTCTTCACCCACCAGATGAGATATTTTCAGGATTTTCCCTTGCTGACTTGTACTTTATTGTGTGAGAGAGCAATTATCATCAGTGTGTGGCGATATTCTGTGGGTGAGTACAGCTTGTTTGAATTTAATCAAACTTAGCTCATGCGAACACTGTGGGAGTCTGTACATTCAGCCTGCTACTTTCTTTCAGTTCAAGAAATTCTTTGTCTGTGACGTCACAGATAATGGTCTTAAATCTCAGCCTGGGATTTATTTGAGTGTTTTGCTTCTGTGCTTGAGAAGACAACAATTCATTTACTTAATGTAGCTCTGTGGCAATGCTATGACTGACAAGTTCACACATTTTTAGTGCATTTTTATCAGGAAATACTGTAGTACTCGCAATCATAAAATTGAATATATTATTGCTTATTAGTTGTGTGGATGGATGTTCTCTTTTATTATGCTCCCAATTTCAGGGATGTTGTTGTTTATAGTGCTGTGTCATACTCAAACTGGTTTAAACAACCATCCAGCAATCTGGGTTTAAGGTCATAGGTACTTAGCTCTGTGTGTGTGTGTGTGTGTGTGTGTGTGTGTGTGTGTGTGTGTGTGTGTGTGTGTGTGTGTGTGTGTGTGTGTGCGTGCGCAGAGAGAAAGGGAGTTTCGAGTATTGCTCCTCTTCATGACTCTTGGAATATGATAAAGGTTTTTTGACGTTAGGAGCTGGCACTGAATGTATCAGAGCTGGTGGCGCGTGACGATTCACGTCATCAGGATGTCAGAGTTCAAGTTCAGGCTGTTGTGGAGTCGTTGAAAACTTACACACCACTCTGGCAGGACGTTAGAGCCTGAAAGTTATTAAAGTTTCGGAGCAGGAAATTTGTAGGGCACAAGCTAAACATCTGCACTTGAACTGTCAAAAGATTATACATCTAAAAAGACATTTAGGACAACTTTGACTGCCTCACAGCACAAACTGGCTGTGCTATTATCTGCTGATAACCTGATCAATACAACTGATTCCATGTTTACTTCACCGGCACCTGACATTTAATGCTGTATCCTACGTGTACTCTGGTCAAGGCAAACTTTAGTACATCGTGGCAATCGAATGACACTCAGTTGGTCTTTAAATGCCCCCCAGGGACAAATAAAGTATTCTGACCACCACTACCAACGGGAAATGATGGATCCATGAATTATGGTGTTTATGTGATTGAGGTTGTGATTTGCGCCATGAATGGAATAAAAAATGTTAAATTGAAGTTTCTTTTCCAAATTTATAAAGACAAGCAGTGTTGTCTTTTTAAATGTAGATTCAGTGACAATAATTGATCTCTTTTGCAAGAGCACAGCAGGAAAAGTGTATACAGGTAAGACACAAAATGTCCAGTCACATGCAAACAACAGCAGAAACAATCACAGACATCTAGAAAAAAGGTAAACATCCAGTGGAGTGAGATCCAGTTCCAGATTTAAGATTTGAGTTATTTATGATTTTATGATTTTATGACCATTTACCTATTTGAGTTACAACATCTGGTGAACACTGTCCCTCCACTTAAACTGCATTGGAGCAACGAGCATGCCTTATTTATTTATTTTTTGATAAGCTATATGATCTTCGCTTTATGAGCAGATTGACTCAATCTTGTGACTGCACTTGGCATCATCAATGGGTGTGGTTAAAAAATGTGTGCTGCTGCACGTTTAACCACACTTAACAGTGATATCAGGCTGTATTGAATGATCCATGAGTAGACTGGATACATTGGTGACTAAAACTGTACTTTACTGCTGAGTACTGCAGGGTTCAGGTAAAAAAAGAAAACAAAAGAGAGAGGGAGAGAAATTTGAAAGGAAAGAAAGTAAAAAGCAGTACTGTAATACTGTAAATGCAGGGAAATATTCACTTATTAAACTTGTTTATTAATAATAAAAAGGATCTGAACTGAATTTGACTATATTGATGAAAATAGCGTTTCCACTTTACACGTCACCATAGAGGCATAGCAGTGAATCCAGTCACCCAGGTCTTGTGTTACAGTAATAACTGGTGTGAGAAAAGGGCTGTGCCATGTCAGGAGACTATGTGTGAGACTGCACGTATGCTGTGCACAGCTGGCAGACAGTGCAGGAGGAGGAGAGGCTCTATCTGTGTGTGTGTGTGTGTGTGTGTGTGTGTGTGTGTGTGTGTGTGTGTGTGTGTGTGTGTGTGTGTAAAAGAAAGACTGTTTGAAGGTAATACACTGTTGTGTGCTGAAGGTTAGAGATAAAAGTGCAATTTTTAAGTTTTAAAGAATCCTGTAAGAGTCCACACAGACAGAAATGTGCAAGGCTGTCTGTGAGTGTGTGTGTGTGTGTGTGTGTGTGTGTGTGTGTGTGTGTGTGTGTGTGTGTGAGTGAGGTAGTGTGAGTGTGTGTGCGGCTTAGGATATGGGTGTGTGCGTGTGTGGAGCATGGTAGGGAGTCACGTTTACCTTTGCTTTATGGAGACTGCAGATTGTGTGATGTCACCGCCTGGACAGTTTTTCCACAGTTCCCTCTCCTCTGCTCTGACAAAATGTCTGCTCTGAAGTTCAGACATTTTAAAAGGACAGGGTTTTGTTTCATCAGCAACAAATCCCATCAAATACACAAAACCCCTAATTAATGTATCCTAGTTACAGGAATTACAATTAATTTCCTGTACAGTATTTCAACGTAGTCTGCTGATATTCTGCTTTTTCTTTTTCAAATCCCAGAGCAGATCTTGTGGTACAACAGCGGCAGATACTTCTGTATCTTTTGCCAGATGGTGACAGGGTGGAAGCTATATACTATAGTTACATTTATGTATGCTGTAAAAGCCCAACTAGGGACAAGAGTTGAAAATTAGCTTTGAACTATGTGCTGCACATCAGCTGCATAATCTGTATTGGAACTATATTAAACTGCATCATTCCTATTAAATAAAATTCAAATCTTCAAAATCATCTCCTCCTGCATATTTCATTTCATCAACAAACTTGGTACATAGACTATTTGGATAAGCCTTAATCTAAGTCATCTTTTGACATACCATACTGTTGTTGATTACGTGTTGTGAAAGTCTTGTGGGTATGGCCCACTTGACATTGTATAACTCTTACACATATGTACTTTTGTAATTTGTTTGACTTTCATCCATCACTGACACTGAAGTAAAACATTACATTAAATGGCTATAATGCATGTTATTGTTCCTACATGGATTTACCTTAAATATTGCGCAAATCATTCTTGGTTAATACTGTAATCACTTCTCACATCATTTGTATATTTTCCAAGAATCATCAGCTTTCAGCATTAACTCTGTTAACATTGTATTTTTCTAAATAAATATCTGTTGGACCAATTCCAAAACTTTGATAAGCAGGAATCATTAGAAGTTTCGAAAATACCAGTACTCATTTTTCAAAATCTTGCCTTTGTACTATATTCAATTGAGTATAGCCTGAAAATAATTTGCAGATAGTTTCCCAGGTAAACACACTGACCTCTTCAGCTGTTGCAGTCCCTACTCCCCAGCCTGCTGCTGCTCCTGACAGGGTCACTCGTCCTCTGAGTTTCACTGCGCTAGGGAGAGCAGCCCCTTCACACAATCATGAGCACATAAATTAATTCATTTCATCTGATTATTATTCAGATTATTTCTAGTAACTGTAGAAATACGATTCTTTGCACTGGGAGACCATGTACCACGTCTGGTTGACAAAATAATCTTGCAGCATGAGTAGAGGAGGCCAGGGCTTTTGACCTGGCACTGATTATCTCAATCCGCTGCAGGTGTGTGTGATCAGCCATAGCTCAGGCCACCAGAAAGCCACGCTCACCAACCCCACAGCACCTCCGAAACACATAAGCACGGAACAACCACCCCCAAAAAACACAAAAATAGTCCAAATGTAACACTGAAAACCAATAAATACAGTATATTCTTTAAAAAAAGGAATAAAAGTGATAAAACAGGCAAAATCACAGAAAAGAAAGAGAGAAATAAAAGTAATGCAAAAATAGAAATTAATAATAATAAATAAAGAATAAAATCAATAAAGGATGCTAAGAACGATAAGGAGACGACATCAGACTTTAGTGCGTTTGAATGCTAACATCCCAGAAACATGTCTCGGCAGAGACTTCTTCAAGATCTGGAAGCGACAAAAGAGCAGCTGGAAAAGCAGAAAACCCTGAAAGAAATGTACATCAACAGGGGAAAAGAAACAACCAGAGAGCTAGAGCGGCTGAGAAAGTACAGCGATGATGTAACTCTCAGCAACGCGAAGATAGCTACTCGGGTGAGAGATAACACCAGGCAGAAGAAGAAGGACCTTCATAAAGATTATGAAGAGCTCCAAGTGGCCCATTTAATCAACGAGGAGAAGTTTCAAACTGACCTCCAGGCAGAGAAGGACAAGAACAAGCTTGTTCTTGACAAGAACAAACAAAAAGCTCTGGATCAGATCAGTGTCTCCCACAATGAGCTCAGACTCAGGTATGAAACTGATGTCATTAAAGTCAGACAGCAGGTTGACACCCTTCAGCATGATCTTGTGAAGGAAAATGCAGCAGAAGACAACTGTTGAAAAACAGTATGCAGAGCTGCAAATGGCACATGAACTCAGCCAGGACAAGCTCCAGGTGGAGGAGCAGAAGAACAAGCTTCTCCACGAAGAACTGGACAAGATCAGTGCTTCACAACAAGAGATCAGCCAAAGGTAGAGCCGATGTCAACACTGTCAGACGGCAGGCTGAGACCCTTCAACATGAGCTTCAGAAGGAAGTCCGGCAGAGAAAGCTCCTTCAACAAGAACATGAGGAGCTGAAAAAGGCACAAACCAACCAACCAGCCATGAGAAGTGCTGAGCTCCAGGTGGAGAAGCAGAAGAACAACCTAGTCCAAGACAAACTGGACAGGATCAGTGATATCAGCCAAAGGTATGAAACTGAAGTCATCACTGTGAGACAGCAGGCTGATACTCTGCAGCGGGAGCTTGAGAAGGAAGTCAAGTCTCACGCAGACACAGTGTCGAAAGGCTTGCAGATGATTACCAACTTGGGGGCTGAGCAGGATGACCTCTGTCACAGGATGACCGAGGAAATCAATAATCTCCAGCAAAACACCTTGGAGAATGAGGGACGTTATGAGAGACATTTGGAGGAGCTGAAAACTCAGCTTAATGTTCAGATCTCTCTCAACATTGAACTCTCCACAGAGCTTAAGGCCTTGAAAGAAGCTGAAGTCCCTGAGGAGAAGCCGTGCGAGCAGGAGTCCATCGCTACAGCACTGGCCCCTGAACTTCTTGACATGACTCAAGTCTCTGAGGAGAATCACCCAGGCAAACCAAAAACGACTGTCTGGAAAAGAGCCTGTCACTTTATGGGATTGAGGAAACCAAGGAAGTGGAAGAAGTAAGATGGCTTCAACAACTCAAGCTGTCACATTCACCATCATACATCAACACCAAGGACCTCTCTACTGCGGAGAGCCAGTAGATACCATATGTCATCTGTGGTCGGGCATGGGGGGGGCAGTGTATCATCGTTACCTCCCACAGCAGCACACATATATCTTGCAGACATAGTACGGGGAGCTCTTTACTCCAGGCAACACCAGGCAGAAGAAGAAGGACCTTCATAAAGAAGTCAACCAAAAAGCTGCCATCTCGCCAATCAGAAATGCTCTGCACTGTGTCTTTCCGAAGTAACTTCAAGCTATATGTGTGCTATCTGTGTGGAGTTAACATGTCCTCCCCATGCCTGTGTGGGTTTTCCCCGGGTGCTCCGGTTTCTCCCACAATTTTCAAAACAATTGTTTAAATTTGGATTTGAATAAAAAAAAAATTGAAAAAAAAAAAAAATTCCTGCTCAAATAGCCTGATCAATATCAGCATGCTAACACGCTCAGAAGGAGAAGGCTAATATGTCAATGAAAAGTTAAGTTTATCATGTTCAATGGCGTACTTTAATAATAACAATAATAATAATAACGATAATAATAATAAACTTTATTTATATGGCACCTTTAAAAAGAGAGTTTTCAAAGTGCTTTGACAGTTAAGCTAAAACAGGAAACTCAGGAAGACAATATTACAGAATAAACACTCAACAGTCAGGCCAAACACAAGGAAGCCGAGTCTAAAGCAGAAGAAGGTAGAACAGAGAATGTAAAAACACAAAGAGACAATATGATATAGTCCAAGTAAAAGTATCCTGTTCTGTCATGCCAAGCTTACCATTGCACTTGTATTTGTATTCAGCAGATTGTATATGATTAACCTTTGGTTTGACACTTGTATATATATTCGAATATCAATCCTTCCTGGTCACATTTTAGTCCCATTTGGGGCAATGTCAATGTAAACCAGGGAAAAGTGATCCAGGATTTCGGTTGTGGGCTGATAAGGGATTAAGTAAAATGCACAATATGTACAGAGAAGATGTAATGTCATTCTCAGAAATATCAACCAAACATTCCAAAGAACCATTTAAAAATATATATATATATATGGATGGGCCAGGAATCGTAATGTGGATTAAAGAAATGGCGTCAAACATGTCAATGGTAAAAATAACATACATTGTCAGATGTAAGCAACATGTTTGTGATGATATCTGGAGACCTTTTATGTGCTTGAGACATGATGTGAATTTTGTAATCTGCTTCAGCAGGAACAAGCTCTGAGGGAGTAGAATAGCCTTACAATGTATTCTAGCCCTTGCCAGAGGAAGTTCTTAAGTGTATGTCTGTGGGTATTACTGTCTTTATCATGTCCCTTTGTTTGGACAATAATAATAATAATAATATACAGTATCTCTGTGTAGAATGACGTACTGACTGGCCAATCAATGCACAAGCTGCATAATTGTTTTTTCGGTATACATTAATAATGACTATATTGATTAGTAACCATGGTGTGATACTGGTAAACTAGTTCCATGGTGTGAGTGGGATAAACAGTAATTTGAATGTTATGCAATCTTCACTTTGCTAAGCCGCTGGAATGCTAAAGTTGGTGTATGCATAACAATGTCCTCAGTATGTTTATCAGCGTCAAAACTGAAACTTTATATTCTTGACCCATCTTTAAAGATTTATGTCCTGAGAAGGAACTGATGGGTGTCAGAACCAGGGTTGGAAAGTCAAACAGTTTTGCTAAATTCTCAGTTTGGACTTTTTATGGAATATGCCAACAATAAGAAAATCTAAGTGATTGTTGCTTTACATACTTGATGGTCTTCCACATATTCTCTTGTCTTTCCCCCTTTAGTATACATTCTCTCATAGCTTCCCTATTATGTGTTATGTAATAAAGCTATGATGGCAGCCTGTAATACACAACCTTAGAATGCTGTGATCCCTCTGACCCTGAAAACCTGTGAACCTACAGAATGTCTAAATTTACACCATGCTATTACAGTCAATCACTGTACAGCTGCAGAGATGTGAGGCAGGCAGTGACCTCCCCCATCCTCTCAGAACATGCTGACTGTGTTTGACAGAACATGTGTTTGCAGTGTCATGTCTAGTTTTTTCTAACATGAGCTGTCTCAAATGTTCCCTCAGCGGGGATCTGTGGCTTGCATCCACCTACATATGCAAGTTTAAAACAGTGATCACTGGAGGCAAATGATGCTTCACCAAAAGCTTAGAGCGTGCATCTGACTAGCACATTCTGTTCTCTCTCTGTATACATTCAAAATAATTGAAACTGACAGGAAAATGTGTGTGTTGCTGTCTGGTTGTACTTTTTCACTGCCTCTAGATGCAGCACTTTCTGTTATTTGAAGTTTTGAATCTGACGTACAATGTAGGTGTGTGAGGCTTTGCATGGATCAGTATAATTGCACTGCGGTTTCCCAAAGACACTAACCTCATTCTCTTTTTAAATCCCTGCCCTGGCTCCTCTGCTTAGATACAGTAACAGGTTCTTGCTCAAGTCAGTGAATCACTGCCATATTCTTGTCCCAGAAAAACACCAGATTACTAAACAATTGAATGCAGAAAGCAACATTCAACTTGGCCAATGGGCAGAACACTTTCGATTCCAAGTAAACTAAAATTATTAAATTACATTGGAGAGTATTGTTTGGCTACTGCTACTCACATTTCATTTGTCGAGTTGTTGTAGTAAACCAAGTACACAAAATCAGGAAGCAGAAAATATATAATAAATATATAATATTTTAAATGAAAGCAAATCTTAATGAACTTGTTTGACATTTTGGGAATTACACTTATTCACTGTCCTACCAAGAGGATAAACCTCTCATGTCTGCATGCTAGATATTACGCTAGAGCTAGTTGGAGATTAGTTTAGCATATCTTAGCTTAAAGGTGTAATTTGCAAGAAATGGCCAGGATTCAAAGGTAGCTCCAGAACTATAGGGGGCAGCATAACCCCTACCTGCACTCACTATACTCTTTGTTGCGGCTATCTTTGGCTGGAGTGACCAGCTGCTGTTAGCAAGCAGCTCAGTTAGCAATGAAGCTAAGTGGCCCAATTAACTGAGGTAGTCCGCACACACTGCGAACTGATGATGGGGGAGTGCTCAGCTCGGTCAATGGAGCTCAGCTGACCGGGCTCAGCCAGCTCCTACTGTATGCAGCCAGACACCAGACTGGGACTGAACACAGCCTCTGACGCCGAAAGAGGACAGTTTGAAGACAGTGCAGAGGTGATTTACAGCAGTTCTGACCAGGACTATAACTCCAAGGATGAGAAGACATGGCAGAGATAGGGTGCGCCGGCGCTAGCTGGTTACCAAGCTAACTTCAGTAGACACAAATGCCATTGACATAACTTCAACACTAAACAACAAATTGCCCCTTTAACTTAACATAGACTGGAAACATAAAGAAACACTAGCCTGGCTTGATCCAAATTTTTTAAAGAAATCCACCAACCAGCAATTCTAAATTATATTCATATTACAGATACAGTATACTTTATGTATTTTTTCCCCCAAAATGCTGACCTTGTCATAGTTTGAGTTTGTGGTTCTGATATTTCCTGTTTTATTTTGAAGTTCGGCCCTCATGTGTCATGTTTCGCTTTTCATTTCCCCCCTTTGTGTGATTTCCCGCCCTTTTTCTAGTTTGTACTGCCCTTTTGATTTGTACTTGTACTTGTTTAAGCTTCTTTGTATTTTGGTATTTTTGCACTTCCTGTATTTTGAATTCTATGTTTTTTGGATGTTGGCTTGTTATTAAAAAACATGGAATCTAAAATCTATGGTTTTTGAATTTCGTCTTGTTATTAAAAGCTGGCTTTTTGTTTGTAATCCTGCCTGTCCCCTGGTGTCATCACAGACCTACTCCTTTATTTGGAACAAAGAAAGTAAATTCAAGCCTCATATTGCCATGCTGTTTCTACCGAAATGCTACGAAATAGTCCTCCTGTCAACTGTTGAGTGCCTGTTTTGTGGACGAGCTAGCTCTAGCTAACTCAACTCACCAGAGCTGAAGTTAGCTTGAAGGTAATAAACCTAGCTCAGCATAAAGAATGGAAGCGGAAGAAAAAGCTAGCCTGGCTCTAAGTGAAAAAAGAAGCCTACCATTAATTTACACATTGTATCACATTCCTTTATTTGGTAGGCAACAAACAGAAATGTAGAAACAACGTGCTGTTAAAGCACCCCCTGGTTCTAGCTGTGCTTAGCCTAACACACAGACATAAGTGTGGTATGATTTTTTTTATACCACTCTTCATAACTCTTTATGAAAGCAAGTAAATGTATTAGCTAGTTAACATGCCGACCTTTCACCTCCATTATTTTAATGAAGTTTCATGCCATGAAAGGGCTAGGTGAGACTGAGACAGTTTCAATACATCCTGGAGAGGTGAGCTAGAGTGCTGGCTGTTGCTGTTGCTGGACATAAATAATAAGCTGATCCACCATTGTTGTTACTGTAGCCTACATTGCCATGAAGCTGCTGGCGTGTGATTGGCTGACCTTTTTACAGGTGAAAATGAATGCAGCAGTAAAATTTAATTCAGTATTTTTTCATTCAATTATACAAAACGCTCACTGTATAAAAAGGACACGTATTAATTACAATAACATGTACGTACACTGTGAGCCCTTAAATGAAATTCAATTCACCTCCATTGTACAGGGGTGGAGGATGTCTGAGATCAACATCTCCAATCTGGACAAATAACATGTTCTGTTTTGCTAGATCCCATTACAGGTAAGTGAGAAAATATATTTTTGTAATTTAGGTGAACCAACCACTGTAGGTGAGGAAAAAAAACAGCCACTGGCAATGTAACCTTTCGGGTTCCAAACTCATTACTGTATTCAGCAGATAAATGGTAAAGGGCAGACAAAGAGCCGTCATGCAGATATATTTCCCAAACTACCACAATGGTGTCAGATAGCAGCATTTGTTAATGTAAACAGCCACAGTTTTGGTTTCACTCCCACTGATGTTGATACATCCACTGCAGAATAGAGAGATTTCTACATGCACAGTAGCAGAACTAGACCAGAATGGGATTACAGCCACAATTGTTTCACTATCATTTTTGTAACTGCTCTTTTCAAAGTTTTACAAACATAAAACATTCAAGCATCAAAAAGTCATAAACGTTTGGTACTCTATGGGGAAAAGTCTGAGCAGAGGCTCCATATCTAGCTTATTATACATCCATGAACCCAAAAGCCTTGAAACCAATCTGTAGTTATCCATCTAGTTCTTTGTTATCTTAGTGTTACAGCCCAAACGGTTGTCTGCTGACAGATAACCAGTATGCATACGGTTCTGTATATCCACACTGGGGAAGTCACTGATATTTGTGTGCAGACAACGTATCAAACCATACTGTAGCTGACTGACTGCAATCATAATCAAACTATTCACTGGTAGCTGCACATTAAACTTCTTATCCAGGCTGGCCAGCTGATATGACAAATGTAGAGGTCACACATTGTACTGCTGACAAACCATGACAACAGCATGCGCTGTTGAATTCACAATAGCACCTCACAGATTTCTCGGAAATAGCTTTTGGTCTCACAACAAAGTGATTTTGTAAATATGGTACATGTTTAAGAGCAACTATGATATACTGTATACGGTACAACAAACTTCAAATCATTGTCAAGTAAAAAAAACAAAAAAAGTGGCAATTTGAATGACGTTAGCTTAAGCTTTTTATTGTTTTTAAAATGTACAGAAGATCATACTTGACAAAATAAAATGAAAACTGGTGAATGAACTGAAAAAATGTCCCTTGATCATTATTTGAATATTTCATTAAAATATATCTTGAAATAACACACTTTTGTTGACAGAACAATCTCATTAATAGGTCTGTTTAGTAGCTGCTGTGGAGCTTTTGATCATTTCACATACTCTGAGTTTGCTCATATACAAAAATCTCTAATGTATTTTTCTATTTAAGAAATATATAAAATATTTTGTTTTATTAAAAAAAATTCAATTTTCCGCCCACTTTAAGGACTTCTTGTCTATTTTAGTTAAAAGTACTTAAAAATGGACAAAGCCAAATTTCTGGTCATGAATTAAACCATGAAATATTTAAAGCTCCACCTTAAACAACTACAACAAAGCACCACTTACATATTAATGTGTAAATAATAATCATCCAATAATATAATATAGCTAACAAAGACCATTCTACATAATGAGAAGTTTCACTTTTGATAATTTCATTACATTTTGTTGGCAATAAGTCTGCACTTTCACTTTAGTACCATTTTGATGGAGTATTCCTGCACTGTGGTATTAAGGACATGAATACATAAAGCAAAGTAAGGATCAACAGGTGATGAATGATGATGTTTTGCATAGATATCTCTAATTCGAGATAAAAACAATTTTATCATTTACCTTTGCAAGAAACAATCTTATCTTTAGCGCAGAGATCGAGTTGGTTGCAGAGGTTAGAAGCTAGGGAAACTAGCAGCCTAGCTTTGTCTTCCACACTTCCTCAGTTGTCAGTTTCGACATGATGTCTATGATGTCGGTGCATACTTGGCGTGGCTGACAAAGCTATCTAATGTTTCACTTCAGTTCTTGAAATATGAATATCACCTGCATTCCAACACTGTCAAATATATCTACACGTGCATTCGAGCTTCACAGGTATTTCAGTGCAAACTACGTGCCTAGGTGTGTGTGTTTGAGATCGAGTGTATCAGTGTGTTAGTTACTTAAAGGCGGGCCTGAGCCGTGTCGTGTGCTGGAATGTAAATGTTATGACAGTGAAAGGGGGTCAGTGTGAATCCGGAGGCCTCTGTGGACAGGTGCGTGAGGTGAGGACAGTATCTGCCTTCTGTCTGTTTATCAAACTCATGAATGGACAGTGTCTCGTGTAAAATCTGCAGTGTGGTTATCCTTTATATTAATAAATAATAGTCATGAACTCATGACCAATTAGCCTTTTTAGGAAAGAGAGGATAAATAGATCTGCCATGATGCAATGGAAGACAAACACACTGACATCATGTGGTTTCCATTGAGTCCTCCAAGCATCAAGATTAATTTTCACCCAACACTCAAACTCTCAGGTTCTTCTTAAAGTCTCTTTCTCCTTATTGTCTTGCTTGTATGGCAGACAAATTACAATCTCATCAACTCTCATTTCCAGTTGCAGTAGACAGCTGTTTCCAGCATAAACCTACTGGCCGGCTCCAAATGACAAAGCCATCTGAAGAACATTGGCATCTAGTTGTCTAAGACCCAAATATGTTTCTCAGGAGTTGGTGAGTACAGAGCCAGAGCTGAGAGGAGACTGAAATTTGGACTTTTCCATCTTCTCTCCCCGAATGCATTTTTACAGCATCCATCTGCCCGAAAAATCTCTTGGAGCTGTTGAGACAGCATGTATCAAGACCTCTATGGAAACTGTCCAGAGCCTCACTGAATCCTTGCTAAGAAGGATTCAGACTGCTCTGAAAGATAAAGACCTCCCAACTTGCATTAGCCATGTAGAGAAGTGTCCACAGAGCATGTGCTACTTTCCCTCTCTGTATGTCTCTGATTTACACTGAGTATATTCTGTGTACATGGACTGCATTCCACTCAATGCTGTGGCACATTTTACTGCCTGTAAGTTAGTGCAGATCCACTGTGTATAAAATGTTGCTCTCTTTTTTTCCATTCAGCAACATGAACCAGATCTGGCTTGCTGCGAGTTTCCACTAAGCTGTATGTCAACTATCTCCAGTCACTCGACCTGACCAACACTTCAGTTAGTGGTTTTAGTGTAGACACAATGTGTTTTCATCCTCAAGATGATTTATCTGCTACTGTATTCTTTTTTTTTACCCTGTTGGAGAATGTTAGTTATTTTGTTGATGTCAGTCTTGATGAATTTATGTGACTCGAAGACTACCAAAGTCAACCAAAAGCCAAAATTGTAGATGTAGGTAGAGGTTGTCCACTGGTATGTGACACAGTTTCTGTAGGCTGACATACATCAGCTGCAGGCGGGACAACATGACATAATTCATGCTGGTGGACTTTTTGTTATTTGTTATTTACATAACGATTAAACGTAAGAGCAAAGTGATAACAGAAAGGCAGCAGGGTGAAATATAAACAGGGAGGTTTTAAGAACTTGAGAAGGGCCTTATAAAACCATCTTGAGGGTGCAAGTGGCAACATTTACTTTCAGATAAAACGAAGATAAACTACTGATCAGTAATCAGTAGATTGTCCCTTTAAGCTTATTGCATTGGTAAAAGGCGTCCTGGTAGTTGTTTAAAGGCTTACTAGTCTAGTCTCTTAGCTCGCCTCCCGTCGGTAACGGCTCCAGATCAGAGTAGATATCAAAGTGGCTACAGGTGTTTATTCCTCCAGAAGGTCTGGCTCTACACCCGCCTCTCTCCTCCAGAGCTGACTGGCTCTGAGTAGATGAGCAGCGGCTTTACTCCAGTTGGTCCTCCCCACACAACATTTGGCAAATATCTTTTGTTTTGTTTTAGCAGCAGTAACACATGGAGCATTCACAGTGATAGAATGTATCCTCGCTCGGATGCTTTACATGCAAGCTTCAAACATACTGAGCCAAAACATCATGGCAGTTTGGAGATTTAATGTCTTCAACAACCTCATGATACAAAGTGAAACCCACAGGATTTTATTTTTTAATTTCAGGCAAGTTTCACCATATGTGAGGCTGAATTTCAGGGAAAATGGCACACAGCTTATCTAGAATGTTTCATTTGATGCAATAGACCGCATGGGGGCCATTTTCTTCTGTAGTCACGCTCAGGGTGGGAAGCTTGAATGTCGTACTGCTGTTTATCAGGTTGCAAGTCATATAAACTTAGGGAATCTGAAAAATCTGTTTAATTTCACCATTTCCTGATTGAGCAGCAACTAAAATGACAAGTAGTGAAAATCCAGAGGGTGAGAATGTCATCTGTAAATTAGCCAACCAAAAGAGTCTTAGATTCATTATTCATTCATTTAGTGTAACATGTACAGATGGGAGGTATGTTAAAGGAAAAACAGGTATATATGAGTATATATATAATACAAATGGAAGTGATTCTATACAGGGCACAGGACCCTACTGAATGGTGAAATGAATTATGTTCTTCCCTCCACAGCTCAAGCGATGCATTGACACTATTCTGGAGGCTCGTGGTGGAACAACACCTTACTAACAGTTTATTTTGGTTTGTCATTACATTTGACACTCGTCTGTGGTTAATCAGAAGTCCCGGAACAAGCACATCCGTTACGTAATGATGTAGAGTGGAAAAAATGAGTCAGCTGCTGTGACGTTACAGCCACTTAAGGTAAACTTAAAGTGGAACGAGTGGAACATTTGGGTTCAAATAATTAACTCAACCTCCCACTTCCACAGCATCTTTGCCACCGAGACGCATGTTCAAAATTCAATTAGCTATTGGTTTAGATCCCTCTCCTCTCCTTCACTGGAAGAGAAATGAACCAATAGCTTGTCTGCTGCTGATCGAACCCACTGTCATTCATTAACTCTGCCCAGTCATGAGACCTTTACTGCTAACGTGGCTGCTGTCATGCCCTCATTATGTTTCTCAATGTTTCATTCATTGTCCTCTGCCCTTCATTAGATTTGTGAGTTCTGTCATGTAATGATTGACTTCTTCGTGGGATATTTGGGTCAGAATAGTTTGCTCAAGGGCACAGTTACATGAAGGACGGTGGAACCAATTAGAAAGCCTCGTGCTTCTGTCATGCACGTCTTTATGTCCTTAAGAGATGTACACACATACACACTATAAAATCATACTCCATACTCAGTCACACTACAGTATAGTTCTTTATTTTACAGAGCGAATGACATTATCAAACAGTAACATTTAATCTACAGTTTAGACTTCCTTTCTGACCGTAAGGTCACGAGGAAGGAACAGTGGAAAAGATGAGATAAATAGTCTTTGGTGACATACAGATATTAACATACAAAGATAACTTAAATACATAACTTTCTTTAAATAGTTTGGCTAAATATATATATATTTATTCACAGGTGCACACGACGTTCACAGTCATCCTGACGCCACATGGAGTGCACTGACATCTTCAAGGACAATCTCAAATGCAACATTTAAAAAGACAAACCTCATCTAATTTTCACAAGTTCATCATAATGAGTGAAATTCATGAAACTATCAACACGTGTGTTTGTGTTAAAGTGCTTTCCTGTGACCCTAAAGGAGATCATGTGACTTTCAAATGGAAAAATCAGCATAAATAAACCTAATGAGATCTACCTGCATCCACTCTATCGTACAAAACTAACAGGAACATTTCATACGTTAACTCTGCTCTCATTCCTCTTTGCAACAGAATGCCATGAAAGCTCTGGATGTTTCTATGGGGAGGTATTAGCGGTCGTGCGCAGTTTGCTCACAGAACTTGACATGACGCCACGTCTTGACGTCACAAAAACAAACTGGGCAAAAAAAAAAATAGTGGGAGCACAATGGTCCGGAACACAGATCAAACACAGGAGATAAGTGTCCTGATAGGCTACGCACAGCAGCTCAAACACACATGCACAAACATCGTGCGTGTGTGAGTGACATAGTACATTTTAAAAAGCAGAGAGATCCACCCGGGTTTCAGAGCGTTTGAAAAGCCTTTTAATGATCCGTCACGAGACACTGATTAGCTCCATTACAGCAGAGAGAATGGCATGTTTCACCTCAGCAAGCCTTTGAACAGATTAGATTCAAGACTAAAGAACCACTGATTATTACCCTTTGACCTCCAGGCCCCCATGATTACAGACAGAAGAGAGAAGAGAGCCAGGATGGGGCTGAGAGACTGAATATAAAAAGAAACTGCTGATTAGAAAGAAGAGACACAAACTAAAATCAGAAGACACAGACTGAGATTTGAAAGAAAACATTATTATATGATGCAGATCACATACTGTAAAGTCATTTGATTTGTCAAGTATTGCCAGGTATTTGGTGAAAATAAACTGTCAGGCTCTTAGGAATACCAAACTTTCATATTTGTAAAATGATATGCAATATAAGAAAGGCTAAAACACTCTGTACTCTGGTTGTACAATTCATCTAAAAGATGTGCACATAAAGCAGAAAGTAGGTCAGTCTTGCCTGTATTCCTACTATCACACACACCCACTCTCTGCAAGCTGAGATCAGGCTACCATATAGTAAAGTCTTGAAATAGAAGTGTTGAAGTATGTAAATAATATGTAATATAATTCTGTTTTATAGCAACGGTTGCATTTTTTTGAGTTTAAGACCTGTTAAATTTTAGCATGCTTGTTGAGTAGGACTTGACCTCAGTTATTCTCAGTCCATCATCCGCCCACCATTTCAGAGACGGACGTATTTAGAGAGAGGGAAACATCGGGGCATGTATTTTTGATTTGCTGCTAAGCTTCGAGTACATATTTGAAATTGGGCACTCTTACACCTAACATTTTGGTCACTGTGGTCTCTCATTAGAAAACCCGCAATGTAACAGTTGAGCTTTTAGTCGTCATCTGGGGACTAACTTAAACCCATTTTAACATACCACATGTGAACAACAAGGGTGCTGTTGCTGGCAACAGAATCATGTTTGTGCTATGACATGTTGGCAAGCATTGCCTATAGAAAACAGTTGACCTTTAGTTATTCGTTCTTCCCCGAAATTACTCTTATCCACTCTATCCCAGGTATTTAATTAGCAGATTGGGAGTTTTACGAGTGGATTTAGAGCCTCATTACGACCTCCAATCATGTGAAGTATGGGTTAGAAAAAAATAAGCTTTTAGTGTTTCTTAAACACAGAAGATGATTCGCCAAAACAAGGGAGCAAGAACACTCCAAGAAAGTACTAATTTCTTAATTGAAAAGGGGTTTTCCAAATAGGGCTGCAGGTAAAGATTATTTACATTATCGATGTATCTGCTGGTTGTTTTCACAATGAATTAAAATTAAACTGTGTCCATTGTCTATAAATTGTCACAATTCCCAAATTTGCTTCTAACCCAAAGACTTGGGACATTTACTGTCATAAATGACAAAGAGAAGCAGCAAATCCTTACATGTTAGAAGCTGGAACCAGCAGCAAATAGCTTCAACAATTAATCAAAAGTTTAAATAGTTGGCAATTCATTTTCTTTGAAATTGACTAATCATTGCAGCTCTATTTCCAAAACTTCTCAAAACCCACTCAACTTTACTAGATTGACCCTTTGCTATAAAGTGTGATTATTAAGTAACAATATAAGCCGATTTTTTCGTTTCTGGCACACAACCACTTTAAGGGTTGGTTTAACAAAATTGCAAAAGAACCCGACCCATTTTCTGGTTTACCTGAGCAAAGTTACTTTTGGTTTTATTTGCCCAAGATATGTGTCTGAGATTTCTACATCCACCCCAAGACAAGGGAGGTGAATGGAAGTTTGACTGTGGTGCTCACAGAACAAGCATAAAAAAGTTATTTTAAAATATGCCGCAGGAATAAGGGAAAATTGTTGGGTTTTTCTTTGTAATTTTTGGTAAACCAACCCTTTTAATATCAACAAGCTCAAGATTACATCTGTGCATGTGTGTAGATGCCACATGCCTTGCACTTTATTAGTGTTGAATGTGCAGACCATGGGAGGCTCAGGGCCCCCCTCCCCTGCTGAGGCGGTACATATGACTGAAGTGATTAGGTCAGGTTTATTAAACTGCTGTCACCCAGAGTCCTGACTTGCAAGGGGAACTTATGAATCACGTGAAAGGGCTAATATTTCAGACTTGGCCTCCTGTGGGGAAAATGCCAGCAGCGGTGTGCCGGAGCTGTGATTCATGGCTCTAAGGTTCACTTTGCCACCTACTGTCTTGGCCACTATAATGCAACATTGAAACTGATCCTTTGGGAGGTCAGTTTCTGTGTAGGTTCCTTCCAAGTCACTGGATGCTGACCCTCTTCTTTTTCATTTTCAGCGTGGAGTTTATGTGGTTGAGTCCTGACCCAGAGTGCTCTTAAACTCTGGTGTAACCCAAGATGCTGTGGCGGGGTTCACATGTAAACTGTGGTCCTGAAACACAAAGTCCTGCTGTGTGATGAATTCCCAGTTCAATTGAAAGCTTGTGGAATACTCCGAGGATGTTCGTATTGAAATTATATATGCAGTTGTGAAACGACCTGGGAGTTCAAAGTTGACAAAAAGGGGGGCAACAAAAAAGAGGTGAAAGGGTTCATTGGGTCGTTTATGGGGTCTTTGGGAATACATTGGTTTTGACAGGACTCCGGCTCTGAGTGCACGTTGAAATCCACATTAGGGGCTTAAGTGTTTGATCAATGAGCCACGGGATAACCACCTCTGGAGGGGGGGGGTCAGTTGGCAGACAGGGCCAGGCCATTGAATGGTGTTGAGGACAAGCCTTCATTCGTACATTAACAGGATTAGGATGTCAAACTGAGGCCTCTTGGCTTCTTTTGGCGTTCAGGAGGGAGAACCAAAAGGACTTTGACGAGACTTGAACGTCCTTCAAAAATCGGTCTCAGGATAGAGAACTCAAACGGGGGATTTTGAAGACGATTAAATCAGTCATAATCTGATTTGAATCTTCAAATCCATCAATGAGTACAAAGAGAAGCACAACAGTCATTTTAAGAGGAGTATAATTGTCATTTTGAGATAGATAACAAATGGACTACATCAACTCTAATGCAAAAGCTACCACTAGCACATAAAGAGATAAATAAATGAATATATAGATAGACTTGCTGTGGGGGTTTGGGGGTATAAACTGACTCATCCATAACTATGGGGGCTTCTGGGGTTGATGGGGGATGAGTCTTCTCTGCCACTCTGACCAATGAGCTGATAGAGCCGGTGGCTGAGGTTCTGCACTTGGCATGTTCCCAAGACGCAACCCACTCTCATCAGCTGGGCATGGTGGGGGTAGTGGTGACCACCTCGTGATCCCGAGTGGGCATGGCGACGAGCTCTCAGCGCCCTCTTCTCGATCTGTGAAGCCTCAGCAGGTCGTGCCCATGCCAGGCTTGCCAAGGCTGTTCTCACTCCTGAAGCTGGCTGGTGTCTCATAAAACCAGGCAGCCATTTTGGGGATTGGCTGGGGACTGTAGAAGGGACAGTGATGTGGGTCTGGCTTCCTGACACTGAGGCTCTATCCCCTCTCTGGTCATTAAACTTGTGGAGGAGGTCCAACCTGAGGAGGAAAGACAAATCAGGTGAAAAGCTATCCTGAAGTTGCATGAGTATTGATCATTTATTTGGATTTAAAGCACATGAGAAATGCACCACTGAAGATTAAAAATGAAGGAGAATGCTGGCACCTGGACAAACAAGATAGGTTAAATTTTAAAACACCATCAGAATGAGGCGAAGAGTCTGTGGCCATGTTAGCAGCTGGGTACTTAGGCATGACATTGTTTTTTAGCTAAATCCTAACATCGGCATGCTAACATGCTCATAATGACAATGTTTACAATCTGATGCATTTTTGCATGCTAACATGTGCTAATAATCACTAAACACTGCATACAGTTGAGGCTGATAGGAATGCATTTGTTTTGCAGGCATTTGGTCATCGACCAAAGTTTCAAGACCAATTACAATTTTGACTTGAAGTTGAGTGATGAGCAAAGTTATTACAATTGCAATAGTTATTGAGTCATTTCACTAAAATATCAAGCAATTTAGCTTCCATTCATAGTCTGTTGTAGTCAAAGTAGTATTGACAAATCACAGCCGCAGACTTGGGTTGAATGCAGATAAACAGTCCATGTGTAGAGCAAAATAGGCAGAAAGGATTGGCAATCCCTCCAGTTCAGTCTGGACCAAAGGTGTGGACTGACTGACCAACATTGCCATTCTTAGCTAGCATTGCTAATTAAACTGTAAAATCAGAGAAAAACGTCTATGTCTAAATTATTGCTGCAACCATGAGTAGAAAAAATAGAAAAGGATAGAAAAGGTTTTTAGAAAAAAAAAGAAGCACTTTAGTCACACAAACACTTGCCAGCATTGTTACTATAACAACTAATGTTGTAAGGGTACAAGAAATCCGATTAGCTGTACAAAGCAGCTTTGATAAACAAATCATTTTTGCCTGCTGTCTGGACACAGCGTGGCTCCCTGCACTGACATCCATCCACGTGGACACCATGCCCATCTCTTAATGCACCACATAAAAGTTAATGGCTTCTCACATGTTGACTCAAACAACATGTGCTCTGAGTCAGCCTTGCTTATTGCATTATACAATCAAGACCTGCACCTCCCTGCATTTTAATGCCCAGCTGGATTTCACTGGTAGCTATGGGAGATTTAGCCTGGCCAGCCATGCCTGAGTGGTGCTGAGGTCCACGGGTGAACATTAAAATCTCAGCTGAGAAATAAAACAAAGAATTCAAACAAAACAAGACTTAAGTGATGTGGGATCATGTTCAACAAACACAATTGCTGATGAAAATCTATCTGCGTGACTCAGCCAGACATGTTCACAGATGAGGTAATGTTTTAGAGTTGTATTCATGTTACATTTAGTCACGTTCGCCAACTTCGTCGCTCACTCTCTGCCTGTCTCCCAGGAGTTATAGTGACAGGCGACCAGAACATGCTGTTACCTTGTGTAAAATAACAGATTGCTCTGGGTTTGAACATTGTCAGAAACATTTGGGATAATGTTACTTACATTGTCGCAACTGTTTTAGACATTTAAATGCAGAGATGTTTCATGTAAAACCTGGTTGAATTAAATACACTCACAAAAAGCAGGCTCCTGAGAAAGCACATCAGACTAAATGGCCTGTTAAGATGTTCAGGCACTGCAGTGCGGTGGACCAGCGGGTACAGGCCATTCAACAAACACAGCACCAAACAGCTTGCCATCTGTTCATTGTTTGTCAAAGACAGTCACTTCTCACAACTTGACCTGCAGCTCCTCACTCAACTGTCCCCGCTGTTTGTAGAGCACAGTGCAACTCAAGTCCCTGAGTGTTGACCCATGACCACCACTGAAGGTCGTAGAGAAGTGGAAAGAGCTGTTACCCCTGGCAGCCAGAGATGAATAGGATATAAATATAATGAGGTTTAAAAACAGCATCAGGGCAAATATATCTGCCATTTGCTTTTCTGAGTCAAAGGGAAAAAAAATCTTCCACCGCATCAGGTTTGGTAACATTTTTCCAATGTTTTCAGAGGCAGTGGCCACAGCTGATCTAATTTTATAAAATGTATTCCAATGTGAAATGCTGACTTGTGCTATTTCACCGGGAACACTCATAGTGAGGTTGAGATGTGAGATGGTGCTATGGTGGGTGTTGGACTTCTCAGTTAAATGTGAAGCTTTTGGTTTATTCAGCCGGTTCAGCTGCCGGCTCACTCCTGACAAGACTGGTAGCTTGTAGGAGACCTGCTGTCCAACAGTGGCAGTGGCTGAATAAATAGCTGCATAATGCCAGGCCACAGACAGAGACAAGCACTATTTCCAAGACAGACTTGGTGTGCCTTGGTGCCACATCACCAAGTTACACCCACCTGATCTGCAGAGTGAATGTTGCTTTTGACTGCACTGGAAAGCTGTTCACATGGGTCACGTGGCAGCAGTGGTGGCCCTGCACCACATTTCTGTTTTTGTTACGTTTGTATGTAACACTTCATAGCCCACCCACATAATGTACATGTTGTGTATCTCTAAATGTATATTTACAGTACCTGCATTGCGCTTTCACTGTTTTTAAACTGATTAAGGGTGGATTTTGAATTTATTCTTTACAAGATTTCCTACCAGTACCTGAGTACCTAAATGTGGTGCACTTCACTAAGCATCTTAAACAAGCAGACGGGGAAACTGGTCTGCATTTTGTTTTTAGCCAGGTCAACCTAACAACTTTTATACGATCAAACACAAACCCTCCAACCCTCACACAGGATTGGACTTTGCATGTCTGCATCTAAATCTCCAATTGGCTGGAAACCAAGTGGCTAGTAAGGACATCTGTGTCAGCTGGTAGATAATGTTCATATAAATATATAAGGTTAAATGTGTTTGCAATGGTTTGCTTATTTCAATTCAGGTCTGATACTGTTTTGTTTGATTTGAAGAATTATCACAGAATTACCATCTGAGTAATTCTCTACAGGCAAATTGAAATGTCATAATTGATGTTAAAAGCTATGTGAAGTATATGTAATGGAGGGAAAAGCCTAACCCTTAGTCAGCCTGCCCAGAGGCAGCTCCAGTTACATCCTCCTTAAAAAGACTTGCAGTAGAGAACTCTTTTACATTTCATCTCACAAGACAAGCCAATTTGGCTCTTAAGAGCCTAATCCCACGACTCGAAGGTAATAGAGAGCTCCATGATTGGCAGACGATCAAAGATATCCAAGCTACTTTGTCTTTAATTGTTCAGCCCACTGTGGTTTTTAACACCTAGCGTGGTCTTGGTTAAAGGGCTTTAAACTAAAATTCCTTTTGACTGAAGATGATTTCAAAGGTTTTACAGTTCAACAAAAGGCCAGGCTGATCCCTTTGTGCTGCCTTGTTTGGTTTTTCTTTTGTTTTAACCTCACAGCATTGCTGCCTCTAAGACAAGGAATCAAAACTAGAGTCTCCCCATGTGTAAAATGTCATTGTCCATCACAATGTTTCAGTGCGGACATCGTCATACACCAATTGGGTAGGCGTTGACCAGCCCTGATACATGTGCCCTTACAATAACTTCAACCCTAACTCTGGTACCATGCTGCTGATACACTACAGGCTGAAGCTTACCCAGGGCAGCCTTAATCAGCAGTAAATATGGCACATTCATTGGTAATCTCCCAGTAGGTAACAGTGGGGAGATTGTTGTTAGCAGGAAGCAGGACAAAAATAAAGGAAAGGTGATTTATGTCACATGAAACACTGGTCTACTTGATCGGGAGCAGTTCTGTTTTCATAACCTCCTCAATGGGTTGTGACTTACTTAATACAGGCAAAACTGGACTTTGTCACCCAGTAAATGACACTGAGAGAGCGGATGCCGAGTTAAAAAACTATACAGTTGCTACAAAAAACGAATTTTTGCAATGCGAGTAGAGAAAACAATCGCAATCACGTCGTCAAAAAACAGCAGTTTTCGTCTCCTCTTAGAAGCCATCTTTGTTTTCCCGTAAGCCTTTTGATCCACTCCCCGACTATAAGCCACTACCTCTTATATATATATACAGTATACATGTGCATTCATGCCTCCTCAACGCAGTGGCTTTCTGTGGAGTGGAAACCTGCTCTTTAAGGATATGGAGGGCGGAATTTAGGTCTTAACCATTAATCCACAGTGGAATTCTCTGCCTGCTTGGTTGCAGCTTCTCCTCAAACCTCCTCAACTTCAGCCTGGGTTTGGTCAGATTGACTCCCACGGAGCCATATGACTGTTTATATCATACTTATATATGTCTGAGCAGCACAAGCCAAAATTCCTGTTTACAACACGCAACCAATTACAGAAGACATATGAGAAGAGGCCTCTCTTAAGATGATTTGCAGTGGAGGCAATCCTGGTTTCAATCATTCTGGGAGCATAAAAGTGCTTCTCTGAGATGTATATTTCTGATCTATACTCGCTAAAGAGAGAGTTCCTACGTAAGGTGTAAACATTTCAGAACATAGATAGCAAATCAAGAGGATGGATCCTGAATGCACAGAGTGGCTCGACAAACATCAACAAGGCAGGAAGCCACCCCATGTGAGATGAATTCAGTCTGTTTCTCAGGTAAATATTATGTTAAGAGTATCTACAGTGGACGTCCGAACGCCATGCTGTTCAAATCCAAGCTTACAAGAGTGGGTTAATGATTTAACAAGCTGTTTGGGGAAAAACATGACTTTATTTGGCCTTGAAAAAGTTCCAACAACCTTGCATCCACAACATATACACACAGACTGACTTGTCATGTCATTGTACCGCGGTCCAGACGAATAAGAGGCAGAGTAACGAAAGCTTTACCGCAAATCAGCTTTACATATCCTCTCTCTCGAAGCAATAAGCCACTTCCCACTTCTGGAATCTTTATTGTAAAGCGGCATCGCCTGCTAAAGCCATATTTAACTCGTTGCTTGGCTGCAGATCCCAGCTATTTTCCTTTACAAAAAAAAGCCCACAAGACGTTATGTAAAACGACAATGAAGGGTATGCCTTGCGTGTGATCCCACGAACATGCAATTTCTCCTTGTTCAGAAAGCACCCATCAGGCATTGTTGCAGCGCCTATGTGGAATTTGGTTGTGTCCTTATCAGGACACATCGGGACAACATGGACACCACAGAACAGGGAAGGAATGACATCTGAGCTCAGACACACTCTGCATCCAACAGGAGAGAATGTGGAGAAGTCATGTCTGTTATTATCATGTGGTCAGTATCTGACAGAAACAGAACAGGATGTACTCTATTTAGTTAAGACAAAAGAGAGAATTTACTGTCCTAATAAAAGGCACACAGGACATTTATGAGAGATGTGCAAAGTGAGAACTGTGAAGCAGGAGAACTGACGGGGGAGGAAACCTCTCGCTGCGCTGTCGGAGTAAGAGACATTTGTGTAGACTGTGCCCCACCTACACATCCTCCGTGAGTTACATGCTCAACCAGAAAGGCACTCAGTAGAGCCCATACCCTTTTTTTTCATCAAAATGCATGCATTATTCCCCGAGACATTAACGAAAATGTTGAAAAACACCTTATGTCACAATGTTAAAGAAAAGTTAGAAAATATTCCTGGATCCGCACCAAAGGTTAATAGGGTCTATTCTTGTCTGAGGCCCATCCTCCATTCAAGTTTGGAGGAAATCTGTTCCAGTAATTTTTGTGAAATCCTGCTGACAAACCAACCAACAAACAAACGGACACGGGTAAAAACAAAAACATAACCTTACAAACTGCGGTTGGTGGTTACAATACTGTAATCACGGTTCAACCTCCAGCTACGCTGCTTTTAACTTGGATGGGTGAACCATGGAGCACAATTGTGTTTGGTTGCTCAGGGTTTAGCTGAGGTAACTCTTGGTGAAGCTGTCCTCAGTCCATGTGTAAGGGAGTCAGCATGTCGACACTCTCCCCGGAGTCAACAGTCCAAAACATACAGTAGCAGAGTGAGCAGGCATATGCTACTAAAAAGTCCATAAAAAACTTTTATGGAAAATAACAAGTACACTGATGAGGATAAGCAGGTCAAGGAGTTCACATAACAATTTCTGTCATTTTGAGCCCTGCCTTTCTCAAGTATCCCTTAAAAATGTGTAAGGAAAGGGGTAGATAGGTAGTGGCCAAAATACTAAAACAAATATTAACTGCAGCATCATGCAGCAAGAAACAAACAAAGAAGTGACCCATGCTGGTAATGGCCCTGACACTTTCAAACAATGATGGGACTCATGGGGGATTATAGTAATGGGCAGGTGTAGTGTGGGAGTAACACAAACAGACAGGGGATACAGGAGCTCCTTCCCAGGTTTTTGCAGCAGGTGTTCACCATTTGAACACACACACTTTGACACACACATGCAAGAGATGGCCACCTGGAGGAAAGTTCCACTCCCAGATCTTCTTACACTGTCACGTTATCAGTATTAGATGTCAAGTGGTTTCTTCAAACCCCCTTCATTCCTGCCTTACTGTAGCAACCTGCCCATCACTGAATGTGGAACTTTTTTTCAAATTGATCTGTAAGATTATTTTTAATTAATTTGGAATTTTCTTATCGATGCTAACAATGCTAATGTTCCTGCTACAATACTACAGCTGTCCCCAAACGCCACCAGTGATATCTCAGCAGTATCCTTGATATCTCAGTCAGATGGGATAAGCTGCAAAGTCCTCGTCAGCCAAAATTTTCTTTGTTCAATCACAACTTAGAGGTGATGCATAGACAGGACTGACTCAGAGCAGGCCTTCATGCTTGTCTTCGTCCAAGACCCGCACATCCCAACACTGAGTCCCCCTCCCTCCCAGGGCTGACACTGGGCCAGCAGCTGTGGATCCAAACTCTACCAGAAGAGGGCGTTCACACACCAACTCATCCACATTCCTCACTGCTCTTCAACAGTGTAACTCCTCTCTCATATTGCATCGCTGGCAGACCTCCCTCACTCATCATCAGTAAACAGTACAGTATGTGTGTTGAACTGTTAGTAATCAAACTGGTTGTTATGCTGTTGCCTAATGTTTGATGCAGGGCTTAAGGGGTGGAAAACTACAGGTGCCACTCAATGACAATAGCTATGCTGGTATTTCTGGCCGGGCTATTCATGGATACCAACTGGTTTTCCCACCTCCGAAATAACAGTTTTCCGTACAGAATGAGATTAAACCAAACAAAACCTCTATAAACAGTTAGTCATGTGATGGCTGTTGGGATCGAGAAGTGGAGGAAGAAGAAGAAGCAGAAAAGAGAGAATCATCATTTTGTGAAAGGTTTGAAGTGGTTGAATTGTTCACAGAATATGGATTAAATGCATCAGCGGTGCCAATTAGCTGATTTGGCATATAGATCTGCTGTAAAATGTGGAAAGTTCACACTTCAATTCCCACTTCACACTATAACCTGCATGACCTCATGATCAGTTACTTTAACTTTAGCCTACTTTATACTTTATAAAAAGTGATATCCTACCATTGAAATTAAAGCTACGATAACTTACTACTGATACAAAAAATTTTAGGCTAAGTCACTTAAAGAGTTTTGTGAAAAAAATGGATTTTAGTTTTGTTGGGTCTGTTTTAAATAGTCATAATGGTAATTTAAATATAGTCGAGCAATTCCTAACACTGTCACTGACTTGGTCTCCAGCAGGGCTGCTCTCAAGGAGAGATAAAGTGATTTCACTTTATCATGGCCGAGGCTTTGACCTTGCAGTCTTTTTATCTCACCGACACAACAACATGGCAGTTTCCCTTTTACACACAGTGACCCCGGTGATAGCTTAAGTTACACTGGCTAAATTATTCGGTCTTGCTCCAGCCGCGTTGAGTAACTCAAAAAAGCCAACAAAAACTGAACTCAAACAATAAGTTAGAGCAAACAGTGAGAGTTGTATGAATGCTAAAGTATTAAAACGTGTTTAAACAAAGCCACATACCACTGGCAAACGACGAAAAGGTCATCAAGTTGAAGCCAGGAAAATGTCAGCTAGCTTAAAACAAAAACTTTGTAGCCAACTGACGTATTTTCATATTAAAGACTACTGTCACAAGAAAAAAACATGTTCAACGCATCGTTTAATATCTAATAACGTCATTGTAGCTAATTCATATGTAATAATAAATATAACATTAAGCTTTAAGCCCCTACCAAGCAGGTCTGAGTGGCCATTCAGTGCAGAGCGGCGCGGTAATGTTGAAATGAACGGCGGCTCCAGGTGCGTTTATCTGTTATGTTTAGGGATCCGATCCAGCCAATCAGAGGCCAGGAGCGGGTCTTAAAGCTGAATAAAGTAAGAAGCGCGTCCTACCTGTTCCTGTCGGGACGATCCTCAGCCGGCAGTGCCAGCAGCTGCTGGAGGGAAACCAGGCTGATGCAATACACAGTAAGCGGGAGAAGGGACCGCATCTCCGGGCCAACTTTTACTTCGCACCCTCTCTGGGAAGGAGGGGGCGACCACACAGACTGGGCGAAGTTGAAATCCCAAGAGTGGGATTAAAAAATGAAGACAAAAATACTGATGAAGAGGAGAATGCTCCAAAAAGGTTGATGCTGGGATTGTATATCCAAAACTTGGCAGTGGAGATGAAAGCTCTGGAGAAAGCAGAAGAAATAAATGATCAATCAACCTGCTGTTCACCGGCCACTGGAACAGATAAGAGCCGGTGGACGTGTGCCTCAGGACTTTACTCCACTTGCATTCATTAATACTCTTCAATGAATGAACCACTTTTCACTAAACAGGCTGAACTAAAATGCCCTGTAGTTTCTCCTCTGCTCATGAACCTCTACTTTTTAACACCAGATGCTTTTTTTTTTCTGAAAATGTCCAAAAATGCAACCTCCACTCATTATGCAAATACTTTTAGTAAACTATTCCATTTAATTAATACTCATATCATAAGTAAAGAGCAGTCTTACCTCCTTGCTATTTCCAGCTCAGGATCTGTCTTTAGTTGTGAGTGCGTTTTTTTTCTTCTCCCATGAATCCAAACGTGTTGTTGGTCAAGATCAAGTTTTCCAGTGTGAAGCTGAGCGCCTGCTGACATTGTGGATTTAAATAGTGAGTGAGAGTGGGCGGAGTTCACTGACTCGTGAAGGTGGGCAACTCCGGAGGCAAAGGTGCTGTCACATCATCAGGCTGTCTGCCATGCTGGGAATCTTACACACTGATGTGTCTGGAAAACATTGAACCCTGCAGGAAATACCCTGATCGTTTTACGGCAACTGGATGACTATTCATTTTATACACTTTATTATATGAATGAACCATATCACAGAACAGCTACAAGCTCCATTATGTTGCTAAAGATACTGATATAGACCGCAAGAGTATGTCAAGTTTACTGTAAAATGAGCATCAAGCATCATGGACTTACTTGAAAGTCTGAGGAGAATTATGGATATTTTGTATTGACATCATATAATGTGCAAGTAATATATTGATATATGATATGTGATATATTGTGCAAGTAAAGTGACAAATTCCCTTTTAAGCAGCACAGCATTAAAGGTCCTATTTCGAATGTATCATAATAAACAGCAGTGATACAATATGAGGTATAAAATAACATAAAATACATGAAAGGTCATAAAGTTACAACTGAGCACCACAGAAACAGTATAAGCGTTAGGCAGAGGCTAACAATATTGTAAATGCACTTCTGTTCAGTTATCTTAATAAGCCATGTACATTCTCAGGAAATTAGACCCAATTTTCACGAATTTCTCGAGTAGTTTGTCTTTCTGACCAAACCCTCCTCCTATCTCTTATCATCACTGTCAGCCAAGTGTGTAAGGCAGATACACAGGAACCCTCGCAGGATTCCCCAGAGCTTTTTGTCAAGTCACACCAGTCTCATCGTGCATGCATCACTGATCAATTTCCTGAGCTGAACGTTTCCTTTATTTTTATCACTGTCGTCGCTACTTAAAGGAAGTTGTAGTGTTTATCATTCAGAAGTGAAAAGCTATTACCCAACTGTGACTCAGTGAGTTTACGTTTTTTGAAATCTGTTACAGTGGAAATGAGGCACAGGTCTGAACGTGTATCTTACAACTGTGTTTAATGACTCAGATGAATCCTATGCAGCTTATTTAATCTCATTAGTGGGTATTTTTGTACTCGGTCCAAGTTCCCTCCTTCCATTCTAACTTGATTGACTGATGTAGCGACACAGTAGTTTTGTATACACTTGATCCTGGCTCAAATGTGGTTACACAACATTTATTTCCAGGAAAGCGTGTTGAGCGGGTTGTCAACAGTTGAGTGAACGCCTTGCCCGATGCTGGAAAGAAACTGCACATCCCGACAAGTCAAACTAGACTCCACGAGGAATGCAGGGATGCAATGTTTGTTATTTTTCTTTTTGCCGATGCAAAAATCATGTCAGGCATCTACGTAAACATGAGCAGGTCCGCCACGGAGAACTGCACATGCAGCAGATGTGAAGGCATGATTTCCAATTTAGAATAAACAGCCCCAGGTTGTGCCTCTTGTGTACATATTATTATTACATTAGGAGTCACGCAGCTAAACATCCAGTGCTCTGAAAAATAAATACCACGTGATCTCTTAAAAAAAACCAGAGGGTCACTTTGCATCACTTGCTGCAGAATTTTCAAAAACACAACAAACCCATTGGATGAAAAATATTTTCATGCACATTCTGTGGAATACAAACAAAGATTTATATATCAAATCAGCTGTGACACCTGTTGACATGTTTAGGCACAAACTAATGACAACTCAGTGGTGATTACTGCATTATAACATTATAACACATGCACACAGACAGACACACACACAGAGAACAGATGGACAGACAAGGTGAAAACAACACCAGCTGCACTGGAGTGGATGAGAATGATTGAAACTGGGTCACAGTGATACAGAACCCTTTCCCTACTTCTTACCTCTCTTCTTCCATCCCCTTGTATGGGCCATGCCCATCTTAGAACCCGGCAAAGATTGTGGGGGTTTTCTTTGTTTTGTTAAGTGTTATGCTCACTGAGTCAAATGTAATGATAATGCATTGGAGGCACAACTGGCGCTAAATCCTCCTGTCCTGAAACTCTGTGCTTACAACCAAAGCAAAGGCCACTGAGCCCAGTTTCCACACCTACAGGTTAACTTTCAAGCCGAGTAGGAAGGGCATCAGATGTTATTTAACCCGAAAGCATTAAAGTGAGAAAATGCTTCAAGAATCAGGAATTTCTCACAATTATGTGTAATGTACCGTACATTTATTGCCATCAGCCTTAATGTGCTCCAGCTACGTGATCCCTTCCTGGCGTGCAACGTGGAGTGTTGCGTGAGTGATATTCGCCCAGACAGATCCATCAGTGATAGTTGCCAACTTCTCACCCCTGCCGCTATCGCCTTGCAGCTCGCCTCTGCTCAGGCCGTTCTTTGATCGTCTCTTGGAGTTTCTCAGTAGTTGTAATACCATCAGAGTAAGTGTCACAGCATGACCTGCCATCGACTCACTAATCCAGGTTTGGTTGTAATGAAAGAATCCTTCGAGTCTTCGGTTTGCCTTTGTTTTCACAAGCCTATTTCTGTTATCAATTCATCGCTTTCAATTTTGTTTTTGGGAAAATCAAACATGATGAAACATGATGGTGTTCACAGCAATGTTGTCAGGTGGTGTGGTTCTGCCCTTTGATTTAGGGTTGGGTTTGGGTTGATTCATTCATACTGAATATTGCATTTTGCCCTCCACAGACAGCCCACAGTGGTACATATTGATTTGCCCCATGATGACACAATGATTCATGAAACATTTCCCAACACAGACTGAATTGATAGTAACTCATTTACCACTTAGACTTGGCTGTGGAAACAGGTCACTTCTTCAGTCACCCTGACCCGTTTATGTAAGAGTTCTCTGGCATGTGACAGTATAGCCGAATCAGTACCCACTGGACTCTGAACACAGGCTTCGTGCCGGGTTTGATCTCTCAATTGTGCGCTGGTTTTACTTTTGTTTTAGGCGGCAATTAGCGAACATGCTCTGTGGGGCCGGCCAATGCGGCACAGGACGTTTTTAGAAGAGCCTTCATTTGTGGCTTTGAACCTCGTCCAAGAAGGAAAGGTTCAGGGGACGTAGTCAACTGATCAAAGAGCAGAGCGACTCTTGCTTTATTGTGCGGCGTTCTCTGTCTTGTCTTTGTTAATGTGAATCTTTGAATGGGCGACACTGGGACATAGCCCGCTTTAAAGTTTGTGTAAACAGTTCAGATAAGCAGTGTTGTCTCATTATGTTAAAGGCAAACCAAAGAGAAGCAAACATGCATTACAGTTCACTTTCAGGCAGAAAGCACAGGATGTTGCCTGGTGGTGTTCATGCAGCTGGTCACCAGTCTCACCTCTTCTCACCACTTTCAATCCACATCTACGACAAGCAGGCACCACAAAAAGCCACTTCACATGCAAACGACCACGCTGGCCACGTTTAAAGGAGAAATCTGGTGTTATTCTACTTACTGTCAACAAATGAATGGAAACAGCAGAGCCATAGGTTCATAATATGACTCATGAAATAATGTTTCATTTGCAAAAAAGAGGGGGGGAGTTATATCTTGAAGCACATGGGCACTGTTGTCTATAACAGGAAGAAGCATTACTCAGCAGTGGAATAGTCCTCATTTGATAGTGAGTGGTTGAGTCAAAATAAACTACAGTGTGTGTGTTCATGGAAATGAAGGAACATGTCAGAGCTTTTAATAGTTTTTGGATAATAATTGAGCTCAATGGCACAGAGGAATGACATATATCAGGCTGTGGATACATAGAGGATCAGTCCATTGTTGGTTTTGGTCTTTTCAAGGGACTTGTCAACAATAAGACTTTCATCATCACTATTTTGCTGTGAAAAGTTGTACAGTATAGTTAAAGGGCTGATTTTCAACAACTTAACAAACTACTCTGCACAATGCATGATGGGAAAAGTGGTCCATCTTTGACGACAATAGTCATCTATCAATGAAAAACTCAGTGTTATGATATTTTACATAGCCCAGTAAATCTGGAATTGTACTGATATTTTTATGTATTTAACAAATACAGGTAAAAACTTTTTAAATAAACAGGACAAACAGAATTTTTTTTTTACAGTGTACGTTACAAAAACAAAAGAAAAAAAACTCTTGACTCAAAGTCCATCTTTTCTAGAGCTAAATTCTATTCACCTCACTTGTATATTGAAATTGAAATCTCAGAGACAGAAAACGAAACCATACCTGTATAAAACTACTGTTACAATGTGAGTGAACCAAGCCATAGTCTAGCACGTGTACATGTTTGAACAGTAATGTGTTTTGGGAAGCTTCATGTGAAGAAGTAGCTTGATGCTGGAGTGTCCTGGCTCTGATTGGAGGTGCGCCATGATGCAAAACAAATCAGTCTTCCCAGCAGAGGCGATGTGATCTGAAGTGGCTGAGCTGAAGGACTTCATATACAAACACAACATCTGCAGGCTTAAGGAGGATTTATGGCTCCTTTGAGAGAACGTCTGGTTTCTCCTGTTTTTGAGGAAACTACCGGCTCATGTATCTAAATAACCTCTTATCCAAAGTACATGTTTTTCCTCCCTCGCATCACCTGATCTAAGTGTTTCCCTCTCAGGTCTCCTGGTCAGAGACACCGGAGGGTTTTTTAATCCCTGCTGATTACTGACCCACATTTTACATTAATATTTCTAACATCTAAGCAAAATGTTCTGTTATTTTTTGTTTATATGGTCATGACTTCTGTGTATTAGATCACACCTTAAGAGCACGCCCTCCACTTCCTCCTCCCTCCTTGCTCAAATAAGACACACAGTCAGAGATAATGGACACAAATCACAGCTTGAATGTAATGTCTGAGTTAACATCTGTGTCCTGCTTTCTATTATGGGTATTTTGTATTGAATTTAAGCCACTCTTTCTCACTCAGTCAGGTTTATTCCATCAGGATCCACAGTGTGGTAGTCTAATGATTGCTGCCCCCTAGTGAACCTCATGTTACATCAACAGAATACACTGCACAGCAGCTCCTGCTGAGAGTCTGTTCTGATGCTTCCCATGAGGACCAGCCCGGGTTAAACTCCCAAATACAAAACAAATATCATTTATCAGCATATTTTTACAACAAAAACAAACATTATATGAGGGTGTTGTCTTGGATTTTGCAATGACTGTTGCAAAAAAGTCATGGTGAATCCCGATGAAGGATCATTATGGAGGCATTTTCCCACTGTCGTGCTGTTAGCATCCTCTTGGCTGCTCCAGTGAACTTTATTTACATTGCTTGTTTGGGATGGTGTACAACGGGGTTTGTTTGAACGGCTTGTTGTCTCTGTGCGAGCCCTCTCAGTCAAGTTTGTTTGGCATGGCTGCTCACCAGTGCAGTGGTGTGTGGGAGGAGACCTCAGAGGAGGGAGCTAACAGGACAGTGTTCTGCCAGTTTTGTGGACAAATGAGGGATTGGATTTCAGTGTGGGAAAGATGATGGCGAAGGACAGGAGTGGCTGATAACGACGGAGTGACCCAGAAACCAAAGCGCCTGATGAAGGAAACTGAGATTCCACATTTGTGGCAATCGTTTGGGGGAGGAAACCCTTTCCTTTTCAACATGATAATGTCCCTGTGCACAAAGGCAGCTCCATAAAGACATGGTTCTCCCTGTTTGTTGGGAAAGACCTTGACTGACTTGCACAGAGCCTAGATCCTATCCAACACCTTTGGGATGAAGGCCCTATCACCATGGTTTTGGAATTGAAGGTTTAACAATCACATATGGGTGTAATTTTATACTGTAGAACGTAGTAGCACTAGAGCCTTCAGCCAGGTAGATGCTTGTCTACATATTGTTGATGGTATAACAAAACAAGAACAAAGGTACAGCTAAATATCATATTTGATGATAAGTTCACAGAAAAAATGAAAATTCAGTCATTGTCTACTCTCCCTCATGCCGATGGAAAGTCCGGTTAAGTTTCATAGTCCACAAAACATTTCTTTAGCTTCACAGCAAAACAGCATTCAGCACTCTCCTAAACAGCTGGAGTAGATGGGGACTGGGATGGTTCCATATAGCTCATTCAGAGCAATCTAAATCTCCATCAGCCCCGTTTAAAAACACTTTGCTTACAACCTTCATGTGTGGTCATGCTTGTGCACCCACTTCAGACGGGGTGCCCATTAACACATTTATCTTAGCAGCTACAGTGAGGATTTTTGCTTAAATAATGTCTTTTTGAATCAATTTGGGATCTCTGGGCTTCTGGAGACTTGGATTACATGGGACGAGCTGTAAGGAGCCATTTTAAGTTCTTTTTTTCAGCTGTTTTTTAATGTTTTAAGACAAGTCCCCATCTACTTCAGTTGAATGCTGCTGTTTTGTTTTGAACCTCCAGAATATTTTGTGGACTACAAAACTACACGACCTTCCACCGTCATGGGGGTGAGTAGATAATGACTGAATATTTAGTCATGGGTGAACTGTTCCTTCAAGTCAAAATGAGAGAGGTATATCATCTGTTTCTCACAGTGTGCCTTGCTCATGCACACATGCAGATTTACCAGAATAACTTTCAGTTTGCACACCATCACTACCGTCTTTCCTGTCTCTGTGCACTCTGTACTGCACAGTGGCCAACAGACACAGCATATAGAAATGAACATCATCTTTAATATTGTGGTTTAAACATCGCACTGACCTCACTCCTTGATGTGTCGGTTAAAAGCCTGCTTTACTAGCTGAGTCATATATCTGATATAAAAATAAATATATACTGTATCAAATTTGGTTGTATCTTGAAGTAAAACTGAAAGTAACTCTAGAAAACATTAGTAAGCTCAAAAAACGAGACTCTAGGTCCCTCCAAAACTTCTTGGATGTTTCACAGTCAAAAAAAGGTAAAAGATTGTTTCTATACTTTGTTTACAAAAGGATTGAGACAGTTGAGTGAAATGTGATCTATAATGTCAAGCTTTGTGCTTGAATCAATGAAAATTACAACTGACATTTCAAGGAGATAAGTCATTCTGCACTGTGTTTTTTCCGGTGTCAGTACTGTGAAGTGGTCTAAATTCTGAATGTGAAGGCTCAAAAATCTTATCTGGTGCAAAGAAATTCTGCAGTTGGTCAGAGAGGCCGTAGTAACTGTCAGTTTAAAACAGAGGAACACAACAAAGATTATTAAATTGTTTTGTACAATTGTGTTGAAGACTGATAAATAAATCAATAAATGAACCTTGAACCTTAAAAGATCCTTAAAAAGTTCGGGCAGAACATCCTGTGCCTGGGGAACTAGTTAACAAGTAGATAAATGTCAGTTTAACCATGTCAAGAAAATTCTCCTTCATAATTTGCTGCTAATATTTTTTATTGATGAATCCAGCAGATTCAACAAATGCTAAGAGAAAGGGAAACTTGAATGAAAATGAATAATACAACATGTAAAACAACAACAAATAAAATAGATGAAAACAACTCCTCTTGACTGGGGAGGTTTTGTTCTGGTTTGGAGCCTGAAGCCTGCTCATCGACCTCTCCTTGAGGTGAGGGACCGGGGTCGAGCTGGACCAGCTGAGTAATTCTGGGAAAACAACAAGGTGTTTGATTGTTTAATAGGCTGGTAAAATATCTTACCAAAGTATCTCATGATTTATTATAAGCCATCATATGATCTTATAAACAGAAGAAAATTGATCCCAAGTCTGTGTTTGTTTGTTGCCACAGATTAACCCTTGATGCTGTCCATCAGCTCTTTATTGAGGTTTACACTCCTTTTTCTTTGCTTCATCCCTCTTTCTTTTGTGCACATGTTTTGTGTTCACACCACACTCATCATCAGCACCATCTCTTTTTCTTGTTTTTACTGGACTGGTTTCGCTGCTGATGACGACGCTCTGGAGGAAGAGCCGATCCCGGCGAGCCATCGGAGGTTCCCCCCGATCAAAGTCGTCTGAGCCACATCCTCGCCGTCATCAGAGCTCATGATGCTCATCAGCTGCATGCTCTTTTTCACACTGACAGACAACCAATCGCTATGTCAAACAACTTCACCTCAGTGTCAGCACAGTGATAATACACACAGCATCTAATCACACTAGGAGCTGCTGTTGAATGTGCCAACAAGGTGGCTCATTGTTATAAACGGATGCTTTGTCGACATGCTGACAAAGATGCTGAAAAAATGACACCAAGTTAAATTCTTCAGCAACTTGGTGTCATTTTTTCAGCATCTTTGTCAGCATGTCGACAAATATTGCCCAGGCACAGCAAAAGCACAAAAAACAAAAATGTTGATATATATCACAGCTCAATGACGCTCCATAAGTCTCCACATGGGAGGTTCATATGTGCATTTATTGCACAGAAAAAACACCTTTGTGTGAAGTCCAGCAGTGAGCAGGTGGTCTGGAGGATTTCCAACAGTGTATAAGATATGCCTCATCTGTGGGTTAGGGTTAGGACAATGCAAAGCTGCGTTACACTTCAAGGTCAATATTTTCAACCTTAACCAGAGAATTTCTCCAAAGGTTAAGGTACCTTCAAGTTAGAAGTATACTGATCGTTTCTACATGTATTTTAGTGATTAAGTGTATCCAGCTTGAAATGGAATCATGATTTTTGTCGTTATTCACAAGAAAATGCTAAAATAAGTGCCAGTGGAGTGGAATATCTCTCGCTGTTGTTACCCAAAGACATTATAGCTGAGATGATTTATGTTGTGTTTTAAGTGTGAAACAGTTTAAGTGTCATACCGACTGTATCATATTCATCACTGCCTGAGAAAAGTGCATTGCCCATCAACATTTGAACGGCAATGCAGCCCAGAGACCAAACGTCAATAGCCTCGTTGCAGGAAGTTCCCAGCAGGACCTCTGGAGCTCAAGCAAGACATGAAACATAAACACGTGTCTACACTTAACTGCTCATTTCTTTTAGTCAGATGTAAGCCTGACTAACACCTTAAGATGCCAGTGTGCAGGATTCTTCCATTTGATAAATCTTTCTGACACAGCTGTCTGGTATACAGATGTACTGTCAGTTACCTGCTGTTACATACTGTATCTACGTACCTGTACCAGATGGTCTGAACAGTCGCACCCATCCGTGCCTCAGGGTTGTTCAAAGCTAAGCCAAAGTCAGTGACTTTCACTCTTCATAATATTTCCAGGCTTTAGATCTGCATGAATCATCCCTGCGCTCTTTAGAAACAACAAAAACAAATACGTACTTGAATGAAAACTATGACAAAATGTATTAAGGGTTTATTCAGGAATAACAGCACATGCACAGCCAATTATATGAACACATAAACACTGATAGACTCTAGATAGACATCTGTACAAGCTGCACTCTAGTACACAATAAGAATGATGGCTACCAAGACTTTGAGGGTCAATTACCTTGATTTGAAAGAACTTACTATGTATCCACCGTCTTTAGTGTTCAGGGACATTGTTTGGCTTAAAATACTGCAAAAAATCTCCTTATTTTTAGGGTTCAACTATCTAAATATCATGATCGACTTGCATTTCAAAAGGAAATATGTATTATGATGAAATCGCAAAAACAAACCTGATGCACAATGGGGCAGATCTCTGCCAAGAGACTGATGATGGCTCCTGCGCAGGAAGTCCCAGAGACTGATGTCGAGCTTCTCGAACTCAAGACAAAAACATCCCTTGTAGGTGAAGGAGCCGCTCCATCTGACGATGTTGAGGTTGTCAGAGTCGAGCTCTTTCATCTTTTCAAGGATTACCTGCTGAATGTGTGAAATATTAGAGAGATTTGATGTGAATTCATTGTGTTTTTGAATCAATACATAAGATAAATGTTGATAAAAATCATTTGCATGCTTTGCAAACTCAACGTCTCCCATGGTTTTGAGGATTTTTAGAGCCACTGTAATTGTTTATGTAAAAGTCCTATTTGTGAGTCGAGTAAAACCTCAGCAGTCTCCCAGTCCAAACTGTGGCATAGCAGTTAGAACATATACAGTTTGATGGCTATGTTGAACGTGTTGGGAGGCTTCTCTTTTCAACCAGCCAGGGCCACCAACGGGAGGCTGGGGAGGACACCAGGTACTAAAATAATCTCCAACCATTGAAATAATCTGCCTTTGGAGATCATCTTGTCCTGGGCATGGGCTAGACTATCAGTGGCCCTGCAACTAGCATTTCATGGAGGGGTGTTCAGGATGGTAACCAGCTGAACTCCTCCTCCAGTGAGGAGCTAGCCTTTCCAGAGTTATCATCTCTCGCCTTCAGGCTCCGGTCCAGCACACAGCAGCATAAAGGATGGTACTGGCCACCACATACCTGTAGAATGTCTGCGGGATCTCACTGCAGATAAGGAAGTCTCTTGCCCTTCTTGTCTCTGGCCCCTGTGATCTCAGCCCTCTCTATCCTGTTGTCCAGGTGCACTCTGAGGTATCTGCTGGAGTGAAGTGAAGCCAGTCTATCGAAGAATCATTGAATAAATCCTGTCTTTATGAGGGTTATAATGTTCAGTTGTTTAAACGCTACAGAGAGGAGTTTACTCAACTTTATGATCATTTTGGAGTTTGTGGTGTCGTTAAACTGTCTTGCATCATACAGAGCGGAGCTTCTGTAGACAGATTGACTACACGTCATACATAGGAGATATCTTGTTTCCTTCATCATGATAATGAATACAGTTAAAACTGATGGTTCTGCAGGACAACCTTAATTTCTTGACCATGTAAACCCTTGCCCAGGTTTCTGTTGGGTGTTCATGCACATCACAAAGACTTCAGACAGGTAAAGTGCATCTGTTAGGACTAGCGTTTAGTCTAGTCTTTGCAGTGTATCCTTGTATTTACTGAAACTTAAACTTAAAAGGAAGCAATGACCTGTTTAATCGATGATAATAAACTTTCGAGACACCATCATACTGAAATAAAGTAATGTGATTACTTATTTCCCCCCCAAAAAAGCTACATTTTGGGGTTGGTGTTAGTTATTGTAGTTTTACAGTTTGTCTTGGTACTTTTTCTCAGTGAGAAGCTGTTGGTCTCTTTTTCTCCTGCAACTTTATTTAAAAGTAGACTATACATGGTCTTAGTGTAGTGAATGCCATCCGCAGATAATTGGTTAGAAATCCTTACTGTTGCCTCAGCACATGAGGATACCTCTCCTCTTTATTGGTCACTTTAATAGCCATCCTCCATATGTGCATACAAACTTCAATGACCCTCTCACTGAAGTTAGGCTAAATAGTGCAAAAACAAGTGATGGGGCGCGGAGTGGCTGACAGAGACACCGTTCACCCTATTAAAAGACACTACCATCAAAATGATTTTGAAGCTGTTGTTGTGTTTGTCTGTGTTTCTGTGATTTCCTGTTCTAGTTTGAATTTTCGACCTCATGTGTCGTGGGTTGCTGTTCAGTTCCTTCCTTTGTGTGAATTTGCAGACCTTTTTCTGCATCCACTTGTTTGTAATCAGCCCTTGTGTGTGTATATAGTCTGTGTGCTCCCTGATGTATTTGTCAGTTTGTCCTGAGTCACTCTCCTCCTGTGTCAGTCACCTGTGTTTCACCTGAGCCTGTTCCTGAGTCCTCCAGTGTCTCCCCATGTTTTTCCCCTTCTTTCTTATTGCAGCCTTAATGTGAATTCACATTAACGTAATGTGTTTTTCAAGTTGTTTATTATTCAATATATGAATGTAATCGCAAATCTATTTTTTTCATCTAAATTGACTCAACTTGATAGAAAAACTTTGCATTAGATCTGATCCTTCACATTGAACTTGTGTGATAGAATTAGAATGGAACATTTGCATGTAATTAAAATACTTAAAGTCACTGTTTTAGAAAGCAAATTATTATTTTTTTTAGTTTATTAAACCTGAATGTAATAATAATTACTGTGGATGGGTTAACTAGACTTTGGCTTGGAGATTGCAAATTATAACAGAGAGCCTGCATTAAAGACTCGGGGTATGGTGCTTGCCAGATGAGGACATTTGCATCGACTTGCATCATGGATCAGTGTCAGATCCAATGTTTTCAGAGCTTCACAAGTACAGGAGATGAGCACATCTCAGCCTCTGCTGCTTTGATTTTAAGAACTTTTTTTATCTGTTTCTCACAAGTCCTCCAACTTGAAAGTGAAGGACTGAATTGCAGAAGTTTCAATTAAACTTGCAATACAATACTTATTATTTTATGGCAGAAGATATATAGAAAATAACTGACACTGTCATTTTTCTCACTCTGTGGTCATTGTCCTTGGTTTTTATGTGTAAAAACAAATCAGTTATAATTCAGGACTGGTAGCAGTTTACTGTACACAGTATTTTGCCACATGGTCTCCGTGTTTGCAGAAACAGATGAGCTCCGATTACACCAGTATGATATATGAGACAGGGAAGTCAGTGTGTTTGTTTATGGTTTGTCATTCAGTCCAGCCACCTGCATGAATGTAACTCTGTGGGGTGACACTATCAAAATAAAACACTGCTGTGACTCTAAGCTTCTGCTTGTGTCAGCTCTGGGTAATGAAACCGATGCATTGCCTGCTTGATGATGCGTTTACATGAGCTATGCTTCACTTGAGCTGAAGGGAAGTCGACTGCTGGAACGGCTCCATAAAGAGCAATGATGTGCGAGAGGCCTTCAAACCACTTCCTGTCTGTTGGTTAGTCTACAGGAAGTCACATGGTTGTTGCATCCTGCACAGAGTGCCTTTGTGCTCTGATTGGGCTGCGTGTGAGAATAACACAGAATCAGTGACGGGTCCGCTACTTCCTTCTTCTTGATTCCTAGATATAAAAGGTGATGCAAAAGGAAAAAAGCATGCGATGATGACAGAATACTGAAATAGATTCATGATCAGTCTAATGTGAGTGTAGCTCTGTCATTGTAAGGTTATCTTACATGCCTTCCTGCCGGTGCTGCTTTCAGTGCATGTTGGAAACTCATAATAACAACACGAGTACACATGAGTGATCCAACAAAATCATATCCTGTGTGAAAAGCCTGGACTATAGAGAGCTAAGAATAAAAATATAGACCATGTGCAATGAACTAGTGATTTATTTCAGCTTAAGATCCAGGACTTCTTACAAAATGTATTAACACTTCTGAACATATTTTACTTCGAGTTTTGGACTGACGGTCAAATAAAAGAAGGAATATGCCACCTCGGGCTTGAATAACCATTTTTCCACTCTATTCTGACCTTTTATAGGACAAACAATAATAAAGCAAAAAATAAGCAATCAACAATGAAAATAAGTATGTGTTGAGGCCCTAAACTAATCTGACACCCAGTGTAGAAAAAACATGACCATGTTCGTTTTGGACTTTATCCATGCCCTCAGGGTTGAGGAGCTTCTGACAGAGCCAGGCTAGCTGTTTTCCCAATTTCCAGCCTTTATGCTAAGCTAAGCTCACCAGCTGATAGCTGTACATCCATATTTACTGCACAGACATGAGAGTGGAATCATTCTTATCATCTCAATCTCAGCAAAAAAGCGATTAAGTATATTTAGGACCATTTGTCAGCAAAACATTGTAAGCAGCTGTTGCTGTCTCCCTTTTCCATCAGCGTATTATCAGTGTCCGTTTGTCTCTTTCTTAATATAGGGTCAAACAATTTAACATCTTTTCTTCACTGTACAAACTCAATACTCTAAACTCGTCTGCGTCATTGTTTCCAAAAATCTGTTTCTGAATCTTCCACCTGGCTGGAGTTTTCTAAAAGCGCCATTTCAGTGATTTTAAATGCCATTTACGTATGTACGCAAAGGCCAAAACACAGAAAAATTGCTGTTTTAAGAAATACCTGTGTACATGTGGACAGGGCCTTATCAACCAAGACTCTGCTGGGGGCTGAGGGGGGTGACAGCGTAGTTGTGACATCACAACCTAAGTGAAATCCTGACGGCTCGGACAGTTTCTGAATACAGGCTTTGCACATTTCTCTGTGGATTGAGCAAAATTGACTTCAGCTCATTAACTTGAACACTAACTTGCCACAGAAATGCAAAACATCTCTTAACATCATCCTTTTGCTGACTCACGAGGAACAACTACAGGAGAGGTTTCCACCTAAATGCACAACATGGTTAGTTAAGCCAAATGCTACATTAGTGCTAACTATGCACGTGGACATAGTTCATTGCAGAGTTCAAGTTTGCCTAGCAAAGACATACTTGGTCGCTGTGTGTCTCTGTGTGTCTCTGTCCTCGGGGGAGAGTCTGGGAGGGACTGACATGCTCTTGTCTTTGTCTATCTGGCAGCTTGTCAATGTGGTTCAAGGTTGAGATACAGTAAACGTCAGCTGTAAGAATCTGAACCACAGTACTGACCTCAGTGTGATCTCTCAAACTAGTATTCACACATTATCTCCTGTTAACATAGCTTTGGGCTGTCAGTAGCCGTGTTTATCAAAGCGCAGCGCTGTCCTCTGCTCACCCAGGCCCCAGGCTCCGATAACTGTGTGAGAAAATAGGGAGGCAAACTGAGTGTTACTGAGTGTTGGGAAAACAAAGCTCTTCACGAAAAATGTGACATCTCATTCTCGGGATTGTTTTCAACCAGAGTGATAAGCACTTTAGGTCAAAGGTCACCGCGCAGGAAGTGTTGGAATACTCTCGAGACTGTTACAGTGCTGACAGCCAAGGACAAGCCACACGGATGTTGGCGATCAGACCTTCCTCAAGTCCCATTGACAAGTTGTCTGCCTATCCAACGTGAAACTACAGTATTGTGTCAAGGTTTCCCCTAGCTGTACTTGGCATAATTCAAATGTTTCATGGCCAAAAGTTCAACATTTTTCTGATAATATATCATATTTTCCTCACTGAGGTGTCTCTGCTTGCTACTTAAGGCTGCAACCAGAATGAGGATTGTCAGTAGGGAAAAATTCCTGTGATAGAAATGAAATTGGAATTTGGGAAATCATTAGGCAACAGAAACTTGGATTATTGCTGCCCAAGCAGTCTGGTGAAATCTATCTTATTGAATTTTATGGTTCTTGAAGCTGTAAAAGGATGTTCCATTAACAAAAGTGGTTTGGCACTGTGGCTTAGGACCGAGTACTGTGTTTAGTGGTTGAATTTTAATTTTGGCTTCAACTACGTCTTTTAATGACTACATGTTTCCAGTTTATCACTCAGAATACTCATTTTCAAAAAAGTGGGGCTACGTGATCCACATTACAGTTGGATCCTCTAATGTCCTGGATACAACACAAGCAGAATATATTACAGTTTAACTTTTAGAGACTTGATTTAACCCAACCACATCTCTGCCTGGCCATGTCCAAAACAGATGCACAAAGGATTAACAAATGCATTCACACAAATCATTGACTTGGCTACATCCTCTTAAATGTCATTATTGTTTAGATCTATTATACAGAAAGTTATAATGACAGGGTTTCAGTTTTTTCAATCCAGTATTTTTGGAAACAGCTTGAGCAGAGATCTACTTGATCTGGCTAGCTCATATTTAAAAAATGTGAATTCTATAAAGGTGCAATATGTAAGAATTGGCCACCTTCACACTCTATTTCACTACAGTAACCACCACTAACTGCTGCTAACTGTAGTGGCAGTTGGCTAGTTAGCTCAGTTAGCTGTGCAGCTAGCGGTCTGGACTGGTAGCAATGGTTAATTGTTGGTGTTGACAACACTGGCACAGAAGCTTTTGAACGTGGGTTCAGGACACCCTGAACACCTCATCCCATCCAGTTTAAGGTGATGCCCCCTGTGATGGACATGCTCCCCCTGCCTGTATGTACAGAAAAAAAAAATGTTCAACTGAACTTCAACAAAGTGCCAAATTCTGTAGGTTGCAAATTGTCTAAACTCCAAATTAAAGGGCTAAACAGCTGTTTTTGGTCGACAGAATTCTGACATTAGTTATACATTGTTATTTATTCATCAGATAAGTGGCTAACATTTATTTAAAAGTCACCATTTAACTCATTTGACTACCAAATGCTTTGACTTTGGCAAGCAATTATCTTTATGATGTAATAAATGATGTTGTGTTATCTCCATAGAGGACTGTAGCACATGGAGTCATCCTGAACCCACCTGAAGTAATATTTCTCTTGGATGCCTGTTTTAAAATAAACCAGTCTGGACTGGATTTTTTTTTTTTTTTTTTTTTTTGTGGGTCTTCAGCTTTGGGCTCCTAGAATCGTCACCACCTTTCGCCATTCTAGCGACGGTACTGTTGGGTTTATTATAGGTTCTGGTCAGACTTTTGGCCCCTGAGCTGGTTTGGCTCCTCACATGGGACATTCCTGCCGAGCAGCCCCTCCCTTGAGTGTCCCTCAGTGCGCAGACTCGCGGCTCTCCGCTGTCAGGGCAAGGCAGACTGACAGTATGGCGGCGGGGTGCAGCTGGAAGGATGCTACTGTCGCCCGTGATGTGTCTATCGCCGGTAGGACGTAAATGGACTATTGACGGCAGAAAGAGAAGAGGATTTAGCGAGAAAGGCCTGTCGCCGTGAGCTCCAAAGATGGCCAGGCTCGCCGACTACTTTTTAGTGGTCGGTTACGACCTCGACAAGCGAGGTGGGTGCTTGAGCTAGCCTGCCCTGCTAGCTCTGTCGGCGTATTATTAGCTGTGGGTAAACAGAAGGCGGGGAGGGAGGCGGGGACGGGCCGGGTCACCACTCATCACTGACCGAAGCTAGGTGCTGTCAGACGGCAGTTAGCCGTCAACTTTGGCCCGGGGACGCGCAGGCCTCCCGGGATTAGTGTACTTATATGCTAGCCTGTCAGCTGGTGTCCCGCTTTTCTAATGGGGTGACACACTGAATGCACAACTCCACTGCAATGCTTAACTTCCAGACATGTTTCAGCTTTAGCTAAATGAACAGTCGCACTCTGTTGACAGTAAACTTGGGCTAACTTTATTTGCTAAGAGCTAACGTTAGCCGGGTTAGCTCTGAGGGGGGCTGGCAGCTTGGTCGACTGTGACCTAGACGGATTTATTCAACCGTTTCACAGTTTCACCTGCATCTTCGCCGGTTGTCTCCCATTTACACATGTCACGCTCGACATTTAAACGTGGCATTTTAACGCAGAGCTACACACAGCCTGCTGGACAGTGAGTTGTCAGTGGCTGAAGGGTCCCGGGCAGTTACTTGGGACAGTCAGATCACGAAAACCCTGCTGATTTCTGCTTGGACTTTAATTTCTAATTGTTTACACTGCAAATCGATGCTTCTTCTCAGCGGAGTTGCAGATTGTTTTCTTTGTCTGTGTTTTGTGTGGATTAACCCAGATGGCTTTGCCCCTCCCTGAGCCCCCTCGGACCGGAGCTCTGTTCCCTTGTGTTGTTGGGACGGGGTTTGGACCGTTATCTGAGCCCCCCCCTCCCTTCAGCCTGAGCCTTGGCCTAGATCTGTGTAGTATAATGGCCCGTTTAATCATGAAATATTCAACCCGCCTATCGGATGGAATCATGCAGCTTGTAACGTGGTACGGTCTTTTATTTAGAGTGGATTTTGCACATGATTTATTCATAAGAAGCAAATTGTAACATCACAAGTCCTCTGTGTTTAAAAGCAGGCACAGAACTGGCTTTTATTGCTGGAGCAACCTGCACCACTTTTTTGATTGCATGAGCGCACTTATTGCATCTTGCTTTTTTTCAGAGGGGGCTGAATACAGGATGTTATAACGTGGACACTGCAAACGCTGCAGAAAGTCTCCTTCCTGCCTGAAAGCAATGCAGAGCAGAGCAACCCTGTAAAAAGCATCTGGGAACCAGACATTAAAGCCACAATGGCTTTAATGGATCAAGGCTCCCATGCCTCGTAAAACCAAACACTTAAGGGTGATGATGATTGTCGGCGTTGCCCCACTACTGCTGCCTCACTGTTTACAGCAACTTTACTCAATGCTGAAGTTTCTAGGTGGAGGCGCATTGTTAAGCAAAACATCTCCGTCGGCTTCAGTGAGGTTATTCCCATCATCATCGCCATCTTACAGCAATAACTTACTTCCTAAGTACATCATCTGCAGTTAGATCAATACGATACTGCACCCTCTTTGCTTTCAATATGGTCTTGTGCTCTTCTAGTAAAGCCTGGTTCCTTGAACATCAATACCAAGCTCTGGAAAAATACTGAAATTGATTTTAATATTGTCAATGTGGATGCTCACCAATCAATAATCAATGTCAGCTACAGTGTCAGTGTTAGATCTCTGGAGGTGGAGTTGATTTTAGAGTGTGACGCCCCAGATTTCCAAGTAATTGTACATGCAAATTAGGGGAGGGAATCATAAACAGAAACTCACAATATGATTCACAGTATGTGGCCCATGATTATGATAGTATCATGACACAGCGATTCTGCGGTTATTCTTACATTGCAAGACCATATGTTAACCAAGAGTTAACCATATGTCTAACTGAAGAATACAAAATACCCCTAAAAAGGCAAAGTGCAGGAATTATGTATCCATTCACTGCATTGTGGTGTCAGTTTCACAGAATTTGACATGAACTGAGTTGAAACAATGCATAAAACGGTGCATGGGGTCTTATCTTTGCATCTCTTCATCACACACACTGACTGCAACTTGTGTGTCATCAGTCCAGTGTAAAACAGCCACCAAAAGGCTGAGCTACCAGAAAGCAGAACGTTCTTTATTTAAGTTTATAGAAGTCTGCACCACAAGGAGTCATGAAGTAATGACTCTGGTAAGTCAAATTATTGGGGAAATCTGTTTGGGCATTTTTATCTGTTTAATAAAAATACTGATATTTGGCGCCAGTGTATCCATACTTGAATCGCAATAGGAAGTATACGATATATACAGTAAGATATTTTGTCGCACTCCTAATGTGAATCATAATTTTTCGTTGCATTTAATTTCCTCAGCTTTGTTGCTGCTCTCACTAAGTAACTAAAGAAAACAACTGGCTCCGAGTCAAGAATGAACGGTCCTCGATCTTAAGAATACCAGGAATTCTGAAGCACAGTAGAGCTTCCTCTTGTGTCTAAATTTTTCATGCATCCTGTCTACGTGTGTGTGTGTGTGTGTGTGTGTGAGTGTGAGTGAGTGCTTGCTGGTTGTTCCTCGGTCAGTGGAATGTTTTTGAGAGCGTGGGCCCTGACAGGTTTTCAGGGCTGACATCATCGCTGCTCATCTGTCTGTCAGAGCGCCGTCACCAACAGAAACGTTGTGGGTGTTTACAAACAGCACATCTGACTGGCAGAACTTATTTACCGACTTTTCCTTGTTGACTTTGTACCCAGTGACGGTTTGGCTTGTCTAACCCGGGGGCAGAGCCTTGAATCTTCCACTCACCTTCTCAGTTTGTCTCCAAGGTGTCAGGTTGCTCACATTGTGCTCAGCCTAGATGCTAAGTTATACTATCAGTGGATCTTAGAGCCAAGATGGCTGCTTCTGGGTTGGGAAGAGTCCATAGTTGCCAGGGTGCGGTCCTCCTAGCAAGGGTCTCTTGAGAAACTGCATTGCATGTCACTGTGTTTTGACAGCGGTTCCTCCACAAGCAGCTAAATGGATACGCAGCGCGAGGCCCAAACAGGAAACTGGGGAGAGGACCCGAGGGAGACTCGTGTTTAGAGTGAGAATCCAGATTGTCTCCCTGTGTGCATCTGAAAACCAAGAAAGGGGCGTGTATTTATGTGTGCACGGCTTGTGTGAGGCGGTCTCATTCAAGACCGTGAAGAGACACACATGCATTCACACACAGGCGCTAACATACAGGCTCTATTGTGGCTCCATCTGTGTGCCTCTGGCGGTGCAGTTTGAGGGTGTTGGTCACTGCCCTAAACAGAATGCAGGATGGTTGTTTTCCGGCTGGAGTGACAGCCGTGGCGCACAAATCCTCAACTGAAGCCCTGCCTCTTTTACGCACACAACCCCACACACCAGAACAGCTTGCAGTCGGGCCATGACCATTGCATTCACAACATTAAAGGCCAGCGAGTACACAAAGAGGGGCACACATGGCTGAGCATCCATGCAGACTGTTGTGTTTACAGATCTCAGGTTGTGTATTTTACTGTCATGCAGTGCTGTCAAGATTTTAGACTTGTGACATGGTTGATAATGTGTGTGAGATTGCGGCGAGCTGTAACTCCTGACAGTTTTGTAACAGTGATTGTGGTGTCAGTTGGTTGTCAGCTCTGTAAGCAAAATAGCTTCATAATTCACTTCTGACACTTCAGTCACTTTAACTAACATTTCATTTACTGCGATGACGTCAGACTGACTGATATTTCCAGTTGTGGGGCTGTACTGAACCTCAGTTCTTTTAAAGTACTGAAAACTGTGTTTTTTTGTGTTCAGATTCACACTCAGTTTACATTGTCTTCGATCAGAGAGTTCCTGATTTGGATCATGATTTTGTTAATTTTTGACTAAAAATTAATTAATTTGGACACAACCCTTTACAATGGAAAACTTCAGATGCGATAGTCTAACAATAAGATAGCTGTCAGTGCTGGGAAAATTGAAAAAAATATAGCCCTAGCTATGATAGCTTGCATCTGTTCCTGTCCAGCCACTAGATATATTAATATATTACTTTTAGCGTGAGATGTATTAAGGTTGGGGAATATGATGATATGCACATGAAATTTGTCAACCATGACGAGATATATCTGTGGGTTTATGAGGCCTTTGTTGGCAATGCTGGTATTCAGTCAGTGGGACTGCCTTGTGGCAATATTGGATTTTGATAGGAGGTTAATGTGACAAAGTTCCTTGATTTGTGAGGTAATCAGTTTCAGCCAAAAGAGATTAGAATAGCCAAAAACAGACAGTCTGGTTATTTTACAACACCCTCCTACGTTTAGATCTGCAATGATTAATCGATCAAACAATAAGTCGTCAACTCTTCAAATTAATTGCCAACTCTTTTGATAATTCAATAATAACCTTCAGCAATTTTTCCAGAAAAATGTCAACATGCTCTGATTCCAGCTTCTTAAATGTGAGTGTTCTCTGGTTTGTTTCCTCCTCTATGATAGTGAACTGAATATTTTTGGGTTGTGGATTAAATTATTCTTTGGGAAACCTTTTTATAGACCAAAAAATTTATTGATTAATACATACATAAAATAATTGCAAGATTTATCAACAATGAAAGGTTGAAAAGTTAGTTGCTGACACACCTATGAAATATGCATACTTTAGAATTTTTGCCACACTTGGTGTGATGTGTTGATGACAGCACAGTGATGGGAAATAGAGATTGAAATGCATGATGCAAGCAACGTCAAACAACATTTTAATTTGTGGTTGGCGCCTTAAACCTCAAGGCAACCTAGGTGTCCAGGGAAAAGATATATTTTCAGAAAACTATTGAGTATTCATAAAGTAATTGATCCAGAGACTGTTGCTGTTGTATTGAAATAGGGATTTCAGTTATTGTATCAAAGCTGTGACTAGTTCATGTGGTGCTCACAGGTGCATTGAGCACTGAAATTCTGAATGCAAGCAAAGGTCTAGATGTGGCTACATAAAGCTCAGACGGGAAATAGAAACCTCTCAGATTGAAAGCAAGAAGTGAGTGAGTGGAGGAGAGTGGAGTGTGTGTGATGCTGCCAGCAGTGCCTGCCTGTGGGCAGCCACTTCCTCCATCACCCCAGAGCAGGGCTGCAGCCTTTCAGCAGGCCCTCCAGAAATAGCCTTCACAATCTGCCTTTCATAGGGGGACAGAGTGACGCTGGGTCGTGGCTGCGCTGCACTGACTCTAGTGTGTGTCTGTGTATTGGTGTGAGCTGCTCTCCCCTCAGCCATTCAGATGGCTGCCTGAATGTTTGTGGCTGTCTCTGTGTTTTTCCTACATTGCCATGGCAACATTTACCCCCCTGTGGGATGTGGGTGACCAGTTTGTGACTAGCGATAATGCTTATTATTATTATTATTTTGACGTACACATAACAATGACATTACTTAGTGCTGATATGCTGTAGCTTTTAGCTTAAGCAGACACCAAAACTCACCACTGGCATGATAATTGGTCTTGTAAGTGTCAGCAGATCATAAAAGCAGGTAGACACCAGCTCTGTTATGGCAGCAAACCAAAACCAATAGATCATAATTGCGCAATCAAAAGAGCAGGAACAAATTTGCACCCTTTACAGATGGCTGTCGTTGAGCTGTGGCAAGGGAGTAACCTCCATCATATCACTGGTGTGATGTTACCTTTGTCCTAGTGTGTGCGTGTGTGTATGTGTATATGTGTGGCTATTACAGCAGTCTGTCTGCTGTGCTGAATACTTGTTATTCATGAGGAAGACGGTGGCCCCAGGGCCCCAACGCTGCCCTCATTCCCTCATTCCTACTATACAGATACAGGCGAGTGTGTGTGTGCGTGTGTGTGTGCGCTGTGTGTAGGGATGCAGATACATACACACTCTTCTTTACACGCACAGGGCCTGTAGACCGCTTCTGTCGGCAGAAACTTATTCTTCTGTCATATACTATATACTGAAATCCAAAGCTGTGTGTGTGTGTGTGTGTGTGTGTGTGTGTGTGTGTGTGTTTGTGTGTCACTAAGTAAATGTGATCTGCACCCTGGGGGGCTACAAACGGCTGGTCTTATGCACTATACTCAGTTCAAATAGTCAGTGTGCATATTTAAAAAGTTATTGCAATTATTTTCTGTTCTTAAGGTGGTCTTCAACAAAGGTGCCTAATACTACACAAATCTTTTGCACACCATGTGCAACACACCAATTAAAGGGATTTTGAGGATGGAAAAGACATTTTATAGGTTAGTTAGATATAGGAAAAGACACCAGAAATATTTATCTAAACATGGCGATAGTTGTGGTGTGTGAGAGTGTGTGTGAGGGGGTGTTAGGGGGTGTTGGGGATGCCCTCCTACTTGATGCTTTGATGGTTTCCCTGGAATTCAAAGAATTTCTCTGTCCCCTCTCAGGACAAAGGCTGAGTCAGTGCTGCTCACAGTCAGCCTGTTGGTGCCCAAGGGAGCAATCGTTCAGATCCCTGAGGGGTGATTCCAGCGTGTCCACAGCAGTTTTGATTTGAAGATAGGGGGTTGTTAGGATTACAAGAAGTGGCTTGTGTCATTCTGTCTCATGTAGGCATAGGATAAACCACCTGCACATGTAACATCATTGCCCCTTTTGGCCCAACAAAACAAAATTCTGTAACTCGATGCAATCTCTTATTCAATATTTCTTTCAAAAAATGAAGCTTGATCCTGTAGCTCACTTTAGTTATTTTAACACAAATCAGCATCCACAGCTGCACAAACCTTTGTGTCATTAAAAAACAAAACAAAAGTAACAACACAGAAGCATAACTTGAATTCATCCATATCCTTAAAACTGTGGAATAGAATCTGGAAGTTCCACTTTAACTTTGACCATATATTTCTCTTTCATAGCTTTTGCCGTCATTTTCTGGTTATAATATTGGCTAAATAAATTGATTCGAAACACCGACTGATTGACTGGTGGTAGAGGATTAAGTCTCATCTTTGTTAAGATGGCGTCCAGGTCAAATCAGTCTTTCAGGGAAAAAAAAGGAAATCTGCCTCCCAGACACCCACTGTGCTTGCTCTAATCTTATGTGGAGCCTGTGATTGGTTTAAATATACAGATTAAGGGACGGTTATTGGTCCAGACCTTGTTTGATGTCCTTATCCCTGTACTGTATTTATGGCATGTCTTTGCTGCCCTCCCCTCCCCCCTTAATGGCTCTGTGTTGTTTAAAGGTTATACAGATAATTGTTGAGGCCCAGGGCTTTAGATTTTGTTTTACACGACAGACAGGAAGCAATGACCAGAATATTACATCATGTTATTAGTAAGGCTCTTTAATTGCACAACTTATTTTGCCTTTATCTTTTCTTTTGTGACAAACTAAATATAACCACCATGCTGATTTTGTTTTATTAACAATGTACGACTGAACATCGTCACATCACAGAGATGCTCGTAGCCTTGTGAGCTCCACATGCTCCACTATAGCCCCTTTCAGACATGCACCTGGTTACATAAATGGTAGTTTTTCTGATGTGTGAGAAAGCGCCGGACTAAGTTTTACAGAATGTAAACATCACGATTGCAATCTCACTAGTTTGGAGCCAGTAGTATTTCTGTGAACCTTTTTAACAGAGCACAAGTCTGAACAGAGTGCTGTCATTATTAACATAAAGTCTGCAGCAGAATAAGAGATTAAATGCACATATTGTTCTGCTTTTATCAAAGGCACTGTCATTTTATTACTCACTCATTGTCTCCTCCCGGAAAAGAAATTATAATAAGTTTAGCTAGAATAGGCGTACCTCCACCAAGGCCCAACTGTCCCCTTCTTTCAATCAAGCCTAATCCTCTATCAGACTCACCCATAACCGCTACCGCAACCATAATTTAAGATCACCAGATCTAGGAGCCGCATCATATTGTACTCGCTCATAGATACCAGCCACCAAAAATGTTGAAAAATGCCCTATATCACAATATTAAAGAAACAGAGAAAAAAATCCTGGATCCGTCCCTTTATCTGGATCTGCACTAAAAGGTAGAGGGGCTATTCTAGGCCGAGACCCATCCCCCAGCTAAGTTTTGTGGAAATCTGTTTTTGTGTAATCCTGCTGACAAACAAACCAACACATAAGATAAGCATAGCCTCCTTGGCAGAGATGATAAAATCACCAAACATTGTAATTGAGGCAATTCTGCTCATCATATCGGAATTGTTTTTAAAAGTGATTCAAAGACAATGTGCTGGCGTGTTTTGCAGTATCAATCAAGCCAATGTTGCCAATACCTTGCCAGCACAGGTAACACACATACAGTGCTTTTAGGGCATAATTGAATGTTTCACGTGTGACCCCTTTAGTGTTTAGTAGAAATAAAGCATTTATCTTTGGGAGTAAAATATGTCAATTACAGATTCAGCCCAACCTAGCTCTCTGCCTCCATTGTTTATTCTCTGGTTACTGTTTGGTTATGAGACATGCACACGTCTGTTTCTTGGCTACTCGTTGCCTGAGTAACAAGATGTAATTTCCGGGCCATGTGCGTGGGTGAATCATGCTGTGGTAGGAGAAAGAGTTTGGGGCTTAATTTGCAACTGAATCTGTCACTAGAATATAGCAGAAGTGATAAAGGGGTCAAGAACAGTGTTTGTTTGAAATGATTAGAGGTATTGCTGAGTAAACAAACGTCTGGATGCCAGAAGATAAGTTGTGATTGAGTAGTAGCATTAGCACACATCCCATCATGTTTCCTGTTGCAGTACTGTGCAGTAGCGCACGGAAGTCTTGTTTGCATCTTGTTCTTGAGGAGCTGCTTGCATTAAGACCATATTTCCTGTATTTCATATCTTTGGTGAATTACCAGGTTCATTAAGACAGACATAACATACGTACGTACCTGTTCTTGCATCTTAGGTAGTGCTCATGAATGCTGGGTGTATTTTACAAGCAGTGAATGAAGTCTTCTTGACATTTTATGCTGTGTAGAGCCACAAGACTGAACTTGATCTGTGACAGCACCATGTCAGCATGCAGGCCATGTGCCTTCCTCATCATGTGATTGTCATCCACTGATGAGTACTAGATGTTGCCCCCGATTTATGTCACTCTTGTCTTGTTACTCTTGGCATGTCACACCAGCCTCAGTGTATCATTTTGGCCATCGGACACTGGCAAACACGCAAACAACACATAAGATGACCTGCAATATTTTCATTACCTCTTCTTGACTTGACATAGATGTGTCTCCAGGCAATACCTCCTTCAGAAAAAGCTTGATTACAGTCACTTTCAGAGATGTGGCTCCTTCGTTGCTGTTCACTGTGATACACTGAAACCTGGCTGAAATTCATCACTGTACTAATTGACCCCAAGGACTCTTTTTATTATCTTGCTGTTATATTTTTAAATGTAGTGTATGAAATGTAAATGTAAGTATAGATAGATGATTTTATCTCACTTTTAAATCCATTCTTCTCAAGATGTTAGGGCTCATAATGCAACAGTGCAGTAGTACTTACAAGGCTTCAAGAATTCCCCCTCACACTGACCGTTAACTTCATGAGATGATAACATTTGAATTTTTTAAAATGTTTCTGTGTCACACTCCGATAGCTAATCAAATGAATGCAAAACAATGGCTCTCATGATTACAAGCACACAAATGCAAAACCATAGTGTCAACCACTAGCAGGTGGCACTACAAAACAGACAGTGTTAGTGGCTTGGTGGCAGGGGACTCCTGAGGTGCTGGTTGCTGAATTACTGTAGGTGTTGGTGCTCAAGTGGGAACGTGCTAGTGCTGGTCTGTCAGTACAGCTATCTGAGCTTCCCTCTCTTTTCTCTGCAGTATGCAATTAACCTCCCCCTGGCACTTTGTTCCCAGGATTGTATATTGTTTTTTGCATTAAGGAATAGTGTTGGGCGATCTGGCCAAGAAATTATTTCACAGTCTGTCTAATTGCATTCAAGATCTATGATTTTTTTTCTCAGTTTTGAATATAGACTAGAAATATCTTTTGAATTTCTCCATTTGCAACTTAAAACACAATGGTGTGAAGGTTGGTAAATGGAAGTAATAGGACTTTAAAAACTGAGATCCCTACGAGTTGCCTGAAAAGTAGATTGTGGATTACCATCAGATCCATCACGATTTAAAACCGTCAGATCACACACCCCTATCAAAGAACTATGTAAGATATGAAAAATTGGTGGTGAGCAAGCTTGTTAGCTCAGTTGTTAATGCAATAAAAAGTTGACATGATTTATTCAAAAGATGTACCATTGACACCGGCCTCACAACTGTCTGTAAACCATTTTTCTTTTGTGGGATAGCTTATACTTGGACAGAGGAGGTTAAGATAACCTATGAGAGCTATGATAGCTTCCTGTATATTGGATTAACGACTTTATATTGGTAAATCAATGCTGTGAATTTGTGTGTTTAAGGTCAACAAATTTGGTGCTAAAATGTTTTGCTGATTTACTTTGCCCTATGTGCAGATCCAGCTGTTGCTGCTGTAGTTATTATGTAGATAGTTATATAGTGTGTTGGCAAGTGTAAATGCAGACACTGGCTCTAGAATTTGGGTCAAATTTATATTATTATTTTGTAAGATACTTGTCATAATTATAAATCACAATTACTGACGCCATTTTTCAGTTTTATTGTATGCATTTAATGGGCTGATATGCTATTAAGGTGTAAGGACAAGGGTATGAAAGACTAAAGGTCTGTTTGTGTTCAGTGAAAGTTGAATGCTGGATATACTTAAGTCAGAGACACTGCCCAGAGTGACTGGAAAGTAGATGGCCAGTGTTCTGTGAGCACTGGCAAGTTTCCTCACTCTATTGAGTCTGTTTAGTGGCTTTGACTGAAGCAGAGCACTCTTGTAGACAGCCACCTGTGACGGTGGGGGCGAAATGACGGGTGGGAAGAAATGAAGCTCATGTTATCAATCATCAGTCTGTGACATTTTGATTTGAGGTAGATCTGAAACAACCTACTTCCTCAGACTAAAATTTGTTAAGTTATGCTAGTGGCTGTGTCCCTCGCTGAGGCCGTTTCCTCTCCTGGAAAGCCTTTCTTTTTTGTTTTGGTGGTCCTGGTGGTGGAGTGAGAGAGAGAGTGAGAGAGAGGAGGGGGCATTAGTTTTGCAGGAAGGATGTGAGTTTGCTGAAGAGCTTTTGCACAAAGAAAATGTCCCACATTGTCTCCAGGGCGACGGCGTTGCCAGATGGAGCAGGGTCTTTTTTTCACCTTCTTATTTGGTTCCTAAATGGCTGCTTCATGAAGACAGTTGGTTTTCTAACATGGGCTGCCTCATTAATTAATGCAGGATTATCATCCGACACTAAATCCAGGTAGCGCTAAATGTCAAGTGTTACTTATTGATGCACTGGTCCTCTCTGTGGCCTCCAGTGACATAAAACCGTACTGTGTTGCCTCTGACCCAATGAGGAGCCTCAGTCCGTAGCTGCTTTTAATCAGAGAGTGACTCACACTTCTTCATATTAGTCAACAAGACTGACCTGCATATGTGTGTGTGTATCTGAAAAAGCACAAGTGAGTGCCCGTGCATTCATGTGTGATCGAATGTGTGTGTAATAGAAAACTGGGTGGACAGCAGAGAGAGCACTGTCAGAGGGTGTGGTGTAATATGATGATGTCATTGTTTGGTATGTTTTCACCCAAAGACCTCAACTTCTATGAATGTTTCGGACGGTCTTGGCTCAATCGGATTTCCAATTTTTATCCCTACCCCTCTATTTCAACAAGAGTAGGCTAAGTGGTGAGGGCAAGGGGTGTGTTGGGTTTAGGCTCTTATCTTACCACAGTGCAGATACAGTGAACAGTAATAAGTCAACTTCCTCTCTCAGAACCTTGTGCAGGAGCAAGTTCAAGACCAAATAGTTTACCTTATTTTGTACATAGTTCCATGCACTTGAACACACATGGAAACACACAAGGCTCAGCTCTCTTTTGTCCCGCCTGCTGCAGTCGCCCTGGAAACCGCCTGATGTCGTGTCACTGTGGTTTGGAAGCCTGCAAACGAGAAGCTGTGGTCTGGTTCAGCACCAATAGCATGACACACACACACACAGACACACACACACACACACACACACAGACACACAGAGCTACACACTCATTTCAACTCTGACTGCCATCATTCAGTGATCACATGATCCGTCGGTCTCCTTCCATCCTGTGTCACAGAGCATCACTGCTAGTAGTCATCTGTGTGAGGAGTCATTGCCAGCTCCAGTACATGCACACACACACAGACACACAACCCCTATGCGTGACCCACTTTTCCTCTCCTGCTCCTGCTCCTGCTCCTGCCTCTCCCTTTCCATTTTTTTCTTACTTAACCGTTATTTGACCAGGTTACTGTAGGATGTGTGTTATTTGTAAAAAGATGCCTGCATCAAGATCATGCTGTAATTCTCAGTGGTGTCTCAGATGTGTTGATCGGTTGCTCTGTCCTGGTTGATTGTGGCTGGCATGAGACTCTGATTGTATCTGGTATTGGTCTTCTGTAAGATTGACTTTCCAAAATAAGATAAGAGTATCCTTTTAGTAGTGATTTTGTTACTGCTTACTATCATTAATAATAATTACTGTTTATAGAAGCCCAAGTCTCAAGAAAACATCTGTAAATAATACTTTATTTTTGCTTTTTACATTTTGGTTTCTTATTTTTGCTCAAGTGATAGGTCAAATCTTTGACTGCCTAATCTATTATATGTAAGTATAGATCTATTTGGTATTATTGTTTAGTTATTAGTTATTGGAACTACAACTAATGATTATTTTCATTATTGATTAATCTGCTGATTATATTCCTAAATTAATTATTTTTTAAGTCTATAAAATGTAATTAAAAAAAACTGTGAAAAACGCACATCACAAATTCCCTGAGCCCAAAGTGACATCTTTAAATAGCTGCTTTTTACAACCAACATTTCAAAACACCCGAGACTCTTCATTTACTATCATGAATGACAAAGACGGGCAGCAAATACTCACAATTAAGAAGCTGGGATCAGTAAATGTTTGACATTTCTGCTTGAAAAATGACTGAAATGATTACTGGAAACAGGATGTGCTCTCTGAATCAATTGCTGTTCTCTTTAAAGTTGCTGCATTCAGCTGCTTACTGTATTGTGGCTGAAAGCCTCATTGTTGCAAGAAAATTATGTCAGAGTGGCAAGATGGTAGGAATTGGTGATGCTTGGTAATGGAGTGGTAACGCAATGGCCATTTAGTCAACAAATCTTTCTGTATTTATACACTGCATTTGACATAGGCTGAAAGGTGAACAGAAAACTCTTTTCATTAAGCCTAACCGATTTGAATGCTTCAAATCAACCTCAGTGCCATTTTGAAATAGCCAGGCTGAACTATTGTGTATGAAACAAAATGCTTTTGGTTGGCAAAGCAGGAAGCATGAAGTCTAATTTGGCTATTATGGGCTGCTTAGAAAGAGTTCAGCAGTGGTCTGTTCACATTCTGCACATTGACAGACTCTTTTTGGTTGCTCAGCACTGTAAGAACTGAATGCACTGATTGTGACTGGCTGATTGTGTTGCTCACACTGTGGACACACATCTGCTGTTACACTCCTTCCAAGTCATGATGTGGATGAAATAACATAAAAACAATATGGTGCAGTAACCTTATAGCAATTACCAGTTTGATATTTGAGTGTTTTGTTCTTGTCCTTGTTAACACTTTTTGTCATGAATTTGTTGTCCTTACATTGGAGACTATGGGGATGAGATTTTAAATGAAGTATAAATGATGTTTGCATGAGCTTTTATGAGAGAGCTGTTCTGTGGGAAAGCATTGGCTAGTAGGACTTTTGTTGTCGCAGGAAGGCATCCATAGAAAGGCTGTCCAGGAGAAAATAGATGCTAGATACTGATGGAAACCTACATGTAGAGTTCATGGTTATATGCTGAGCTTGAGATTTAAGGATTTATGCTGAAGGAAGAAACCATCAAAATCGGACAGAGGAGGCAAAGGCAATCTGCTACTAAATAGACATTGTGCAAAACGTGTGTGCATAAGTTGTAACATCATAGTGTTAAATGATGATCGAAATGAAACTGATAACTCATTAACCGACTATTGTTACACAACAGCTGATCGCTGCATGTCTTGTCCTTGCAAGGCCATTCTACTTGTTTCACATTCCTCTCACAGGGCAGACTGATAGTGAGCTTTTGGAAGTCGTCATCTTAGTTCAGCAGCAGCTATGTAATGCACACTCACTACTATCTAAATAGCAGCACTCTTTGCAGAGCTCTAACATTTTTCACCTGCTACTTGCCCACACCTAGTGGATGTTTGCCAAATCCTTTTGCACATATACCCTGAGCTGTCTGATTGTGGTTAAAGGAAATTACAGTTAGAATTAGTTTAGATGGTAAGAGCAACACAAATTCAACACCAGCGGGTGGTCCTAGTGAAGTGTTAAATCATGGTTTTCATGTGACCTCTTTAGCTCAGTGAAAGAAGTAAGTGCTTAATTAAAGATGAGATGCCAGGTTTGATGAATAAAACATGAGTAAAAATGTCACAACTCCCTAATGCCGACCTCCTGAAACTTTGATAGTAGAAACCAGTGTTTTCCATAGGTTTGCGTAAGACTTACTGTAGATGTACATTTTTGGTTGGGGAGTTGTGTGTCCTCCCCCATTATAATGTCCCGTATTCAATTAAAAATATGCAGTTACACATCACTTTGTACGAAAAATGAGAACATCTACAGCAGATAAATAAACAACACACAAAGGCTTAATAATAACATTTGCTAAGAAGTCCACTAGGAGCTAGCTACAACCATTAGTTCTGGGCAAAACCATTTAGTTAGTTTTGATGCTCTCCACATTGATTTTATATTTATTTTGGTACCCTAAACACCTTGGGTGCTACGCCTACTGTAAGCCTTCAAGTGGTAGGAGACACCCTGGAAACTGTAAACCTTTAACACATGGATTTATCCAGAGTTTACCTGGAGGAGTTGTATGTGAACACAAATGTCTGTGTTATTTGCCCCGGACTTTACCCTGCCAGCTCCCTAGTCCTAAGTCCAGGTGAGCCACATATATGAATAGAGCAGACAATTGAGTGAATGCACAGCGAGCAAGCGTGCATGTTGAAGTGCTATCTTCCGTGTTAGTGCTAGTTAAATCAGCTGTAGCACATACTCAAACGGATACTGGGAGATGTTTCAGTTGCTCATCGTCAAAGTCCTGCAAAACATCTGCCCAGAATATTTACCCTCTCTGCCTCTCGCGCTTCCATATGGCCCTTTCACGCTCGATCCAAAATGCTGCAGCTGCTTTCTATGGTGGGATCTTTGTACATGGAGTGTAGCTGCTTCGTACTCTTCTCTGCTTGCCTGTGTATTACTTTCCACTCTTCCATTGATGTTGCGGATATGTCCAAATACATGAAGCCTAGTATTGATATCAGTGCAAAACAGTCATCATTGCGGAGAAGTCTGTAGGCCCAGACACTGCCCCTCGCCTAAACAATATGAAGAATTTGTAACATGTGTGAACAAGTTTGGCACATGTGCTGCATGGGTGAACAAGCACATGTGGACAATATCATAATCTTATTCTCTGATTGTTGTCCAGTTTTCGTATGAGAAAGGGGCTATATAGTACGATTGGATATGATACATCTGTGCATCACTGCTGGGTGAGGCGGCTCCTTTACACACAGCCTGCTGGAGCTTTGCCAAGTCCAGAGTCATTCAGCTGATTCTGACTGGAAAGCAGTGGGTGTGACATGGAGGAGCCCCATATCAAAAGAGACTTCAGTTTGATTCTGCTGCTGGCATTGTGGACATGGTGGTGTTACTTTCTAGGGCTGGCTCATTGTCAAATTGAACACCTGGCTGCCCTCTTTGCACTTAATAAAAAAATATTTAAGCAAAATTAAAACATGCCATGAAATTATGCATGAGGTTATGGACATTAAAAAAGTGCAAAGCCACTGCATCATCAAATAAGAAGCTTTGTGGAACACTGTCAGATCATGCTGGGATAAAATGAGTCATCATCTGGTTTTTTCAAACTTGTGGAGTCCATGCCAGCTCGAGTGCACCATGTCATTAAAGCAAAAGGGGGATACATCAAATACTAAGATATTAAGAAACGCACGGACATTCTTCAAGATTCACAGATTTCACTCAAACTGTTGATGCTGCTGATACTGTCATTTGTGATGAAAAATCGTATAGCATTTGAAACAAATGCAAAATAGATGTATCTTAACTAGTGGTCTCATACTTTTGGACCCACTGTATCTGGACAGGCACAATTGTTGGTGGACGTTTTTCAGACTTGAACACGGCAGTGAAGACCGAGTTTGCAGGAACAATAGTTCACACACATAGGCAGTCCACATCAAATCAGACTTTCCTGACAGGTTAGGGTTTTCCTGACACTACCAGTGCAATCACATTTCGTGTATTGTCATTTTATCATTATATGATACAGTATCATTTTCTCATACAGATAGCTGAATGATTTCCCATCACAGCTGACCTGTGACTTCCATTCCTGAGCATAGTGTTGAGAAATTGTGTAATTCCGCCTTATCTTTTTGATTGTAATGTTGCAGGTTCGATTAGACACAAGTACAAGTATTTGTTTAACCATTTTCATCATAGCATTTTTCATTTTATTATCATCAGTTGAGCATTAGTTGTGGTTTCACTCAGTGCCACCTTTGTCTTTCCACCAATACTGACATGGGTGTGTTTCTTACATTCTCACGCTCTACCAGATGTAGAACTGTCACTCTATTTACAAAATTCACAATTAATTTCATAGTCCAGTCAGCCTACAGGTTTTATCATGAATAATTAGACTTTATAGAACATCAGATTCCTGCCCTTTTTTTGCACTGTCAGCAGAAAGAGCTGATGTCACTGTTGTCAAGTCAAGTTGAGCTCTTGCTTTGAGTGAACAAACCCAAAAACTGTCAAATTAGAGGCCATAAATGTACATGTATAAAATTAAATGACAGACAGACAGCAGTTTCACTTGTCACAGATACTAACCACAGTGGGACTTCATTGCTTCTATGGGACTTTGATTACTTCTCCTTTCTCAAACATGGAATAAAGCTTGAATAAAATAAAGTGTTTGTGCAGTTGTAATAGGGTTTGTGTCTGCTAGCTCACTGCTCTGCCAACAAACAGCGGATCAGTCCAGTGACACGCAATAGTATTTCTGCAGGAGCTGGAAAAAATTAGATTTAATAACGGGTAGTTTGATCCAAGCGGTCTGAACGGCCAAAGACACATTCCAGCTACAGTAATGAATCCCAAAAAGAATGACAGTCCTGAGTGGTTGAGCTCTTGTGGTAGATCTTGCTTTTTTAGTTTGTGTGTACACCAACAGGAACATGTCAGACAAAATTGACTGTATAAATGTTTATAGGTTTTGTAAAAAAAAAAGTGTTATCTCACACCTATATTGCTTCATTATCGTTCATAAAGGTATGGGTACGTTCAAAAATCAAATCAAAATCAAAACCAGCATGTTAGAACGACCACATGATGTCTTGGCTCTGATCACTATTGAATGTGAACAGTTCCTGCCTTGTAATTCGTTCTCTGCGGTTACACCAAAATCACACTTTAATGAGCCATTGTTCTCTGTCTCATTCAGCTACAACGAAAGACTCCAGCCCTGTCTACATGTACAGACAAATACAAGACACATTGACTTGCTGTTTGTTAATCTGATCCCTGATCAGTTCAGCCACTGAATGATCTGTATGGGTGAGAAAGCATTGAGCTGTACCGCTGAGGAAGCAGTGTGAGTTAGAGCCTGTGCAGACAATAAAACTTTTGTCTCCCTCATTGTTAATAATGATATTCCCTCATGTGTTTGTGCTAGGTTGTGGATAGTTGTTAGCTATGCTAGTAAAACAGTTGTCGTAAGTCGGGGTGTCATAATATCAGATTTTCATATTAGTGTGATGTCTATAGAATAAAAAAAAAAGAAATCAGTCAAATTCACTTTTTATGGAATCCAAAAATCTCCTACACTGGCAAGCTAACTTTCATCGGGTGCAGGTGTCTCACTTTGGTCTGCCATCACAGTAGCCACACACTGAGGTAGTAGCTAGCTAGCTAGTTACTATGTTACTAGTTACTAGTCACTATGACAAAGCAAAAACTGAAAGAAACAGAAACGATTTGAGACTGAATTATTTACAAGATTTTATCATGTGTTAATGATTAAAATTATATCAATATTTCCTTTTGAGATGTTGCGATTATCATCAATATCGGTATCCTGTGACACCCCTAGTTTTAACTAAACTGCTAGCCCTGGAAAGCCCAGATTATAGTCAGATTTGTGATCTGGCCAATGGAGATGTGCACAAGTCTATATTTTATCCAGATATAAGACAATTGAAGTGTAAACAGGGCCCATTACAGTTTAAGTTTAACAAATGTCACAGAAATCCCTGTTTATTAGTAGACAAGATTAAGTGAATAGTGACAATGTGATAGTAGCTTTGCTACTTGGAGAATATGAGACTGTGTTTTAGAATTAAACTAACCTTATTTTGTGTCTGTAAGAGCTGAAGAGTAGTTAATTTTTACAAAACCACAAAAACTGAAGCTCAGATTTACCGCTGTGCTCACAGTAACCACCTTTTATTCACTTCACAGTCTATCTGTTGGACTTTTTTTTTCTTTATTTTAAAACCTGACTGGTGTGGTAGCTGTCCATATCAATCACCAAATCAGTTTTTATCTAAACTAGCCTAGCCAGACAGATATGAAACATTATGCAAGCTAGTGTTTTGTACCTCCTGGACAAACTCTCCCAAAGCAGAAATACCCACCTGTTCAAAGGGTTAGTGTTCAAAGCAAGCATTTACATTTAATGTCGTTAGTCGGGAATCCATGACGGTTTAAATTTTACATCACACCGGATCTGGCATCAAAGCAATGCCAGAAGTCTTTTCTTGTCCTGTTGCAACCAGGCATTGTTGAGGTGTGACTGCAGCTCTCTCCCAGGACAGACTCATAGCTCACTGTTTCCTCCTTGCCTTACCCTCTCGTGCCTGCTGCTGCTCTCTGCTCTCTGCTGAAAGTGCTAACTGTAGAGGTTGCTTTCATTTTTTGTTGCCCTGTGGATTAGCCTAGAAAGGCCCTAAATGAGAGGTTACAGACTTGTAATTTTATTTCAGTTTCATGAGCTAGTCCAAAGCTGGCATTGTGCTCTGAAATTGCATTAGGAATATTCTCAGACTGCTGTCTGTCGACACTGCTGGCAAACCCAGCAACTCCACGTGTGCTCTGCTAACAGCAAAGCACATTAGATCATTGACTGTCTGAGGCTTGGTGTTACCAGAAGTCTATAACAGCATATTGCCTGATACTATAAAATATGTTAATATGTTATGTATAATTTTTACTTGCCCCTTTACAAATTATTTTATTTATTAGCGGTTATTGAATAACAAAGACTAAAGTTAATTGTCATGTTTATCTGCCTTGCCTTCGGAACTCGTGGCAAGCTGCGCAATGCATAGTTGGAATCACAATCTCTTACACCACCCAAGTAAACTCCAGTTTCCAGGATCATTTAAATTGTCACTTGCACTTCAGGTCATTAAAGTCGTAACCAGGCTGCAGTTTTCTCTCGAATGCCTGATCAATACTGCACATGTCCAACTCAAGAGAGATTAGAAGGAAGCAGGATGGCTCATGGCTCGGATATGTCCATCACCATCTCTGGAAAAAACAATATTTGATTGTCTTTTTTAGCACCTGCCTGATCAGGCAAGCGAGTTGCTCAATTTCCTAGCCCGACTTAGCATTTTACTAGACAAAGCCTGCTGAGTATTTGCACATAATTTTGGATTACTTTTATAACAGCTATGTCCCTCTGTTGTAACTTAAACCCAACAGACCAAGAGCCAACTATAACCTGCATTGTAAAGAAAAACTTACAGGTTCCTTATCAATTAATTAATGGTACCTGATGTTTGGGTAGCTTGCTAACAATCTCATCCATCAGTCAATCAATGTTTATTTGTATTGTGCCACTTCACAAGAAAAGTCATCTCATGACACTTTCCAAATTGAGCAGGTCTACTCATACTCCTTGATTAATGTATTTACAGAGACCCAACATTTCCCCCACGAGCAAGCACTTGGTGACTGTGGTGAGAAAAAACTGGCGTCCTAACAGGCAGAAAACTCAGAGCAGAACTGGACTCAATGGTGGGCGGTCATCTGCCTAGGCTGGTTGACGAATTGTTGGTTTTGAGTCAGTCAGACATTATTGGTAAGAGTTAATGGAACAAATAGTACCATTTGTCAATCTATTGATCATTTTCAACCCAAGAGAAGTTGTTGCTGCTTTGCTAAAAGATTGGTGGTTCCAGTTTTTGCTTTTTGCTGGTGGGACTGTCCCTGGCTATAACTGCTTATGGCTCTGTGACTAACTCAGATAATCTCTAAAGCACAAATAACAGAGCAGAAAAGAGCTGTTGTTTGGCAGGTCAGAAGAAAAAAGACAACAGTCAAGACTCTGGCTACAGTGTATCTTGGAACATTCACTGAAACCGCAGGTTGAGCGACTTGGTATTGTCATAAAAAGATACACTGTTTTCACTGCATGATGTGCAATGCAAACATCTTTGTCTTTTTCTGTAATTTCCTTTTGTGTAACTAAAATATTTTGAAAGTTGTCTAGTAGTTGGAATATGAAGTGGTTGTAATTAGTTTTCGCTCACTGCCTTTTCATTTTTCTGTGTAATTACTGGTTTTGTAAAGTCAAGTGGAAGCCTTTAAGTCTTGTTTACATTCTCTGGATTCATTTTGTATACATGCACATATTCTTGACATCACTGGATTAGGTTAAATTAGCCTCTTGTGACGAAGAGACATTTCTTGTATCGTTCAAACAGTACCTGTCCATGAACCAGCCCAGTGCAAGGAGTGAACTGGGTTGAGTTTGTGTTGAGGTTTTTTTTTCAGTTGCAATGAGTAAAGTGTGTGTGTGTGTGTGTGTGTGTGTGTGTGTGTGTGTGATCGTAAGGCCTGCCTGTCACTCCCAACGCACTCTTTTTCTGGCTCGTTCATACACTCCTCCCTTAGCTGCAGGATGGCCTGCTTTCACTGCATGAATTATTATTATTTTAATAATAGGGTGGGGAATTATTATCCCCACCCTGCATGACTATTGGCTGATGGTGCCTCAATTTGCACTGTATGTGTGTTTTCTATCAATGTGTGTGTGTTTCTGGCACACCTACATCTCGCCATCCATTGATAATATATTGTTACAGAACACAACACAAGGCTGCAGCATGCGACATGTCCGCTGCTTATAAAATCAGTGTCTCCAAGTAGGTAGTTCCCAGGTAACATCAAGTCCCAGCATGCATCAGCTCTGGTATTCTACACTTGATGACTCATCACAGTGTACCATGGGGGGTTGGCAAAGTCACATGCTCTTAGGTGTCATAACAAAATCTCTCAGTGGACTGTGAAATATTTTCACCTCTTTAATGATTCTTACTTGACAGTCTTTTAAGCCCTTAGCAGCTGTTACGTAAAGTGATCTAAATATAGTTTGTCATTATGTAGACCTTACTGTCGTAAAAGTAGCATGTGTGTGCTCTTGTTTGCAGTGCGTATGTGTATGATTGTACACACGCAGTTGTGGTATTTGCATAGTATCACGGACAGAAACCATGTGAATTATTTCTTTATTGTGTGAGGTTGAAGGTCCATCTTGAGCCCATAGAAGGATGTTGTTTGTCTACAAGGCATTCTGGTTCTGTGATTATTTATGGGAATCGGGAACTGTAACTGTTGAGAACTGGTTCCAAATTGTTGATCCATCAGAATCATATGCCTTTTAGCTTATCAATTAGTTTTATCAATGCTCATATGTTTTTCTGACAGTTGCGCATAGCAAAACAATGACATCACACTCATGCATCTATGCTGCTGGAAACTTGCAACAAGAAGGCGGAGAAGAAGAAATGGTCCATACTGTGATTTCATGAAGAAAGATGAACACAGTGCTAGTCATAAAATGATAGTTTCAGGGTGGAAACACCAGCAATATGCTAAAACATCTTTCTACACAACATAGGCCTAAATTCCAAGAATGCCATGTATTTGACACTCATCACATCTGTAACTGAAGGTAAATAGCCTATGTTATAATGATATTAACGCCAAGCAGGCAGGGTTAGCAGGTTGTGTCTTCAACTCAGAAAATCTAAATGAAAATGATTGCTGTACAAATATTATCTCATATCCATTCTTGATGATGACAGACTGTTGCTATTGTTTTTCAGAGAGAAACAGTAAAACAGTTGCTTTGACCGGAAAACCTTTGTAAGCCTACTTTTTATGCACACAGTAAATAGATCAGGAATCAATTAAAATGAGATTTGTGATGAATAATCATCAGTAATGTGGATATAATGAGTGGGTAAAGGAAAGTATGAGAACAAGAGCCTGGTAAGATCAGAAAATGACTTCACTCCACTGTAATGCAGCCTTTAAAACCAGGAAAAGAAAACACTTATGACAAATGAAATCACAGTATAATGATATCCAAAGTCTAAGATATATAGTCTCATATTGCGATAATAATATGATATCGATATACTGGCCAGCTTTACTAAAATCTAAACTAAAGTCTGTGATGCCCACTTAATTGACGCAGGCTGTTTCAACTGTTCTGATATATGTAAAAAACAAACAAGCTACTGAACACTTGGTGCTTCCTTCTCCAGGTTCCAGTAATTTAAGTTGATGCCGGAACACTTTCGAGCAGGTCAAGGCTCAGGAACAAGGGCCAGTCATCTCTAAACAAAAAAGAAATTAACCTCCTGTCTTTGATGACTTGACCCCAGAGCACCACTCCCCCAAGTGTCCACATGTCCCTAGTTTGCAAGGGAGGAGGGCATGAGTTAAGCATTTCCCTGTGTGTTTTGGGAGCTGGCCTACTTTCTGTTTGTGTATTGTCTCTGTGTGTCTGCGCTTCTGTTTTAGTTCCCTTGGTGAAGGCCCACAGGCTCTGTTGTTTTCTCTGAGGCAGCATTCAGTCCAGACTCTTCAGGTTTGGTATAAATGCTGGTGAAAACCTCTCCTTTATGTAGCATGGGATAGTATTTTGTTTTGTGCAGTCTTCTGCTAGATTTACATTCTTTGTATTGGGAGGATAAGTGTATTCTCTGTGCAGATGAATGCTGCCATTAAGCAGCGTGCAGGGCTTCAGATGGAACTCAGCTGAAAGACGGGCTTGTGGTGGTTACATAAGTCTGTCTGCGCTGTGTCATTGTGCTGCTGTGATGAGCCAGGCCTTGGCCAACAGTGGAAATGGCCCCCAATAACCAGCAGCAAATAAGCATTTTGAACTCATATTACATTTACTATGCCATACATACATATCAATAGCTGTAACCAATAGATGTGTCTCATACTTCTTCTACATAGTTTTCTACTGCTTTAATGACCACATCAGCACTACAAACACTATACTTTAAATGAAAGGAAAACACCACATTAGTCAAATTTGTAGTTGTAACTTGGGTAGCAAGTAGCCTAGCTTAGCACAAAGACTGGAAGAAGGGGGAGATAGCTACCCTACCTTTGTTAAATGTCCATTCAGATCCTTGCTGTATGTGTTGTTAAGGTCTATTCATAGTAAAAAAAAAGCAGGTTATTCTCAAATACATGGATAGCTAGATAGCTAGTTGTCACATATATATTCTCCCTCTTTTGATGGAGGATAGTTGTTTTCTACACATCCAGTCTTTGCCCTTAGGGACCTGACACACCGGGCTGACAGTTGGCCGTCGGTCAATGTCAGAGCCGTCAGTGAGTGTTTGTGGCCCTGGTTGTTGCGGTGTGTCCTGCACCGTTGACACTAGTTGGTCCTTGTCTGCGGCATTTTGGCGTGTAAAATCAGCAGCAAAGGAGATAAATCACTCGGCTGAACTGGCTGCTTAGTTATGTGTATCGGTGCACAAGAAGAGAAACAGAAAGAGATAGGGAAAACACCTTGAGGCTGTTGTTGTAGTATCCGTGATTTCACCCATTTAGTGCGGTTTCTCCCTATTTTTCACCTCTTCACAAGAGACATTTGATACTTTTTATCAGACATATTCTTGATTTAGAAGTGGTTATATTAGCACATGTGGGTTGTTATGTTTATGGTGTGTATATTTTCTGGTTTCTTTCCTCCTCTATGACAGTAAACTGAATAAGTTTGGGTTGTGGCCAAAACAAGACATTTGAGAATGTCATCCTGGGCATGGGATACACTGATCAACATTTCTCACAATTCTTTGATATTTTGAACGACAAATTAATAATATTAATCAAAAGGTTAATCAACGAAGAAAATAATCATTAATTGCAGCCCTAAATAAGCGTCATAGCTTCAGATGTTGTAACACTATACCAGCTCCGTATCTCCTACATTGGTCAAAAGACACACCTTCAAGTCAGAGATTAAGACGTTTTTTTGTGGTTCCATCAGAACAATGGAGATTGTGGCAAACAAACAAACTTTCTCCTCACTGTGTAATTACTGTAATACCCAGATTTGTTATCTCAGTAAACTTAGCATGTATTCAAAATGATATCAGCTCACAATGGTAATGGATACCATGTGCCGGTCTGCGACTACACACCAGTCTCAATTTATTTGTATGCCAACATACACATGATAAAACATGCTAAGAAGAAATAAAAAACAACAGCATGTTGATATGGTTAAGAAAAAGCTTATTGAAGGGAACTAACAGACAACAAACAATGTAAACTACATGCAGTGACCTCTATTTGTCCCTGTGTGTGTCTCTGCAGTGGAGGGTGAAGGTCAAGGTCGCATTCTCCAGCGGTTTCCTGAGAAAGACTGGGAGGACAGCCCGTTCCCACAAGGCATAGAGCTGGTAAGTCAACACTTACAGACATGTTCCAGTGTAGCTCAGTGGCTACAGACACTTAACCCATTCAAGGTTAGGGGTTCAAGTCCCTGGGCAGCTCAATGGTTAGAGCAAGACATCTAGGGTTTGATGCATTCGTCTCGCTCTGAACTGGGTGAGAGGTATTTTTATGGTATTGGTTGAACTTTACTATTAACTCTTAAATATCCTGCCTCCATTACATATTTCGCTTACAAGTGTTTGATGACCACATTTGAGGAATCACTGCAAAAAATGTGTGTGTATCGGCCGATATATTGATATCAGAATTTTTTAATCCTTAATATCAGTATTGGCACCAACCCGAAAAATCGGTCGGGCTCTACCTTTTGTGCTCTAATTTTTGTGCCTTTAATCAAACTGGGTCTTGTGGATTGTCGGAGATTCAGGTTATTTATATATAGAAGGAAAGCATATTTTTCTTACACCAACAAGTGAGGAAAGATGAACTTGAGAACCACAATGAACCAATTTAACCCCAATGGTCTGATAAAACCTGAGCTGTGACTGACAGGGTGGAAAATTTTATCTGACAGGGGTATTTCAGGATTGCTGTCATCTCTTCTTTCTTTTTATAATGACTCAGAGACCTCAGTAGCACTATGAGGCAAGGCCTTTGTTCTTGCCATATTACTTTTAAGGATCTAAAAGTAGCAAAATAATCAGTCTGTTGCTTGTTCTGTCCAACAGTTTGGTGAAGTGTAATTGACATTGTGTCGGCTTTAAAGAATATAAAAATATGTAATCAAAAATAGCTTTGCTCGGAAGAAACCAAAATAAATGCTATGTCATGGAGAATGGATTTTAAGGAGATCTAGGATTTAATGTGAATGGCTGTCTATGGCATTTAGTTTTCACATGAGTGCTCAAGAAATGACTGTATGTTCAGAAACTGAGCAGGATGGAGGAGGTGACTTATGATACTTTGCCATTTCCTGCAAGTGCTTAACAAATAAATATATTATAATGTCATGGCAGTGATGGGCCTTTACAGTGAAACTGAAAGTGTCGACAATAAGACATGACTTTTTGTTTTGTAGCTTAATTCTAATCCTATATTCTTATAAATATGTAAATGTCTCTGCACAGAGTTCCATCTCTAATATCGATGCAGGTTAGTCGTCAGGCCTGTTGATAGTCTCACATAGCCATGATATACGGTGCAGCCAGATCTTTGACCTTCTCCACAGCACTGTGTCGGTGCAGGAGAAAGATCTGGCTGCACCGTTTGTCATTCTGGTATAGGGGAAACACGCCCTGGCTTGTTTGTGTGTGTTGGGTTGGGGGACTCAAGCTGCCAGTTTGTTAATGTTTGTGTCATTAGCAACCAGGTTAGGGTAACTTGACATTTTCAGCGTGTAGGCTGCTAGCGTGGAGATTATTGCTGATATTTCCCGTAGCAACAGAGGCTTTGAAAATGGTAACACGCAGAAGGGAAGGAAAACGTTGACTGAAATAGCTGCCAGTGGCAGACTTATACCAACACTTAAGTCCGAAGAGTCAGACTGCCCCTGCTGAGTGTTCATGGATTCGCAGGTAGAGCCCGACCGACAGTCATTTTGTCACTCACACGATTTTGGGGGCATGCCACATGCTGTCAATATTGACTTTCTATTGTTTGCTCGCCACAGTGAACAGTGAACACTGCCACAGCATTGATTATGCCGTTAACATTTCATTTTTTAAGTATTTGAAAAAAAGACGTACTGTAATGTCAGTTACAGTACGTTTTTTTCTAACGTCAGTTTCTAATGTGATTAGAAAATGAGAGCAGAATATACTTCCACCTTTTTTCACATGGTTCAGTCAGAGCTTTGGTGGCGTCGTCATATTATAAAAGCAGACGGAAAGTTTTCAAAACCTGTTCTGTTGCGTTAATGATAGCCCTGCCCAGGATGAATCACCCAGAGGTGCTGAAAGAACATGTGACTTACTGCTATCTGATATGTCACCCAGGTTGGTACGTACACTAATCTTTCCATTATTTTTTTTTTATTCCCTTCTTTCCCATCAACCCATGTCCCTGTTTGCCTCTGGCCCTAAATTTGCCATCACCTTTCACCTCCTTCACTTCTTCCACCTCCTCTCTAGTTCTGTCAGCCCAGCGGTTGGCAGCTGGTTCCTGAGCGACAGCCTGCCTCCTTCTTTGTAGCGGTTTTGACTGACATCAACTCAGAGCGTCACTCCTGTGCCTGCTTTACCTTCTGGGAGGGCCTGGACAACTCACAGGTGAGGCAGATGTCACCTGTTCAATGTCTTGATTGTTGACATGATCCCTCACTGGTGTCCCATCTAGACCGCAGGACCGGTGCTACGCTGTGTGGCTACTTTTGCAAAGTGGTTATATGACGTCTAAGAAATTACTTAAACTGAAGAAAACATCCTGAGAGCCACACATATTTAGAAAATGGTCTTTGCCTAAGCACATTACATAATATTCGGTGCAGTAAATGTGTTTTACAAACTATTAAGAGCCATATCAAGATGCTATTTGTGCATTCATAGGAAGTAGAAGTAGCTTTTTGTGGTATGTGTTTAATACAGGTTTGTTACCGTCTATACTTTGGAGTGTTTGTCTCAGTCTGATGTGACTGCAGTTATATCTCTTCTTTTCTGTGTTCAGCTGCAGAAGGCCAAGCCCAGCGAGGTTGATGAGGGGGATGAGGAGCCTGCTGTCGTCCAATCAGCTCAGATCTTTGCCCCCAAGAGCCTGGTGCTGGTGTCCCGACTGGACTACACCGATGTGTTCAGGGTACGACACACACCCCGATTTGGAACACACTTCGCATCGATATATTTTTTAACACAATATTGATCATGCACCTATACGTATATTGTTCTTCTAAGATGAATGTTGCAACATTGTTTTTCTTTTGAGATAAACAAGTATTTAATAGAAATAGCATAATGATAACAACTATAACCTATAGATATTGTGTTATTACTGTCTCTGTCTGGCCCTGTGGCATGTTGACCTTTGACCTCTGTGTCCCTCCCTCTTGATTGAACAGAACTGTCTAGGTCTGATCTACACCGTCCATGTAGATGGCCTACCTGTCCCTTTGGAAACAGTTATTGGAAATCTCCTCACCTGTGTCATCCCCATTGCTGGAGGCTCCCAGGTAACTACTGACCATCATCTCTTTCTCACACAGACACCTGCACAAACTACACTGCCCCCCAAAGGCAAAAGTCAGAGATCATGATGTGATGTCATATATACTAAAGCATAGTGTTGCTTCTTATGCTCCAGCTCTTTGGCTTTGCAGGGTGGTAACACTCCTTTTGTTACCCCACACCTTGCTCAGCAGTGTAGCTTATTCAAGCAGTAAGCAGTGTAGAGAGGTAGAGCTTGGCACATCCTGCACGTAAAGCACATCTAGCTCTGACTGCTGGCATTGCTAAACATGCATCCATGTTAGCCTGGTGCAACAGAGAAATGTTGTTGGAGAGGTTTTGACCTTGTTTCATGTGTATACTGTATGTATGCATGTAAATTAGAATATGCACATGCAGAAGGGCCCATAACGTGACTGTACATTTCTGTGTGCATGCATAATTGAATCATTTATGGATTACTATCTACAGAGAGTCATGAGGTTCTAAATGCCACTAATCTTCTTCATAGAGCTGGTTTTACAGTAGATCTCTGTCCCTGGGGGGTGGGAGGTGGGGGCTCAGCTCATGTAAACGCACTTTAGTGTTGATCTTTTAACATCATTTCAGTTCAATTGTATTGTTATGGGCTTACTGGGAGACATTAATTCCAAAGCTTTGCGAAACATAGCCCTCTTTGTGGATGATCAGCGGCACTTAACAGATGTAGACGGAATCATTCCAATTTGCAAGCAGTGTTGGCCATGGACGAGAACCACAGTGCTTTCATTTATAGTCAGATAAACAAAACAAACATGTTTGTGATTTCGAGTTGATTTCGACAGTTTATTTCTCATTACATTTTATGGATTTATGTTGTTGTTTGTGTATGTTTGTCTTTTTTTGTTACTATTTTACTCATTATTTGTTATATTTTGTAAGAACCATGTTTTCTTTAACTCCCCTCAAGAAAAAAATGGCTTTTTTCTGTTTTTTCAATCATTTTTGTGCGTGTAAAGTAAAAAGGTGTAATTTCAATGTTATTACACTTACTCATGCACATGGTGCACATACGGTAGGAAGTGTCTATTTTCTCTAAATGCACATCAGCTGAACCCCTCTCGCTGTGGTTTCCAGATGTTATAACCCATGTGTGTCATTTTTGTGCACTCTACTGTACACTGGTTCCTCTGTGTTACAGATAAATGAGTCCCCAGTTTGTAGTTTAGAAAAGGTTCCACAGGCCTGTGACTGGTTCCTGGCCTGTCTCCAGGTAACTTTACCGTTCTGCAAGCTTCACCAATCAACAACCAGCTCGATGTTATTGATTCTGTTAATCAAACAGACCGAAGTTGTTTTCTTTTCTTTAAGGAATGTGTTCCTTCTTGCACTCATTTCAAATCATGTGTGATTGATGGTGCTTGAGCTCTTTTTGACCTGCTTTTTTGTGTGTTTTGTGATCAAACAGGATCATGTTAATCATTTCAAACATTTCCTTTCTTTTATTTTTCTGTTACATTTGTCATCAACTTTATTTGTTGCAGCCATTAAGCATTTTGGAACATTGATTATTTGTGTCCTCAGTTTCTCAAGCAGCCACACAAACACACTCAAAGCCGTTGCTGTGCAGGTCGTAGTTCAGTTGCTTGGTGACCATATGGGATGGCAGATGGCCTCCTATCGGGCAGCACAGCGTCTGAATGAGAGAATCAGATCTAATCGGTATTAACACACATGTAGACCCAAACAGCAGAGGCAAATGCTTAGCTCTCCTCACACACTAACACACATCTGAAAACACAAACACGCCAAACTTAAAGCTTAGTCCTTTATCATCCTCTATCAGGCTGATGGATTCTGACTAAAATGGTACCAATGGTTTCATTATAGAGCTGGATAATACCCAGAACACAATGTAAAGTTAAGACTTAGTAGTATGTTTACACACACTTTTTGTCTCACTCTGACAAACACCCATATACAGTAATGCACAGAGCTCCTTGAGGCTCTTACAAATGAGTTTGTACTGCTGCTACCCAGCCAAGCACAAACAGTTCTGTTCTTCCGACTCAAGAGGAAGATAGGCCACTTGGTAAAGAGTAACACACACTTACACACATTCCTAGAACTGTTAAATCACACAGGACTCTTCTATCAGCCACAGTAAATGTCTATCATTACCACAGAGTGTGTCTCTTAAAGTCGGCCTCTGTTCAAACACACACAACAGAACGACTCCAGCAACGTGACACTGAAATCATTCCTGCCATTAGACATATTGTCGTGGCAACACTGTCACACACCTAACAGACAATCTTCTAACCTTGTGCAACGCTGTCATGGGACTGGTATTTTATATATTTGTAAGTGTGTGTTGGAGAAATAGTTAGCATTACCTACTTATACAGGTTAGAGTACCAGTAATACTGGTATGTTGACATTGCATGATACATTTTTATTGTTGCATGATCAGCCACACAGATTTAGATCAAAACAAGTTGCACATTACCAAAAATGTTAAAATAATAGCCTATTGTGATGTATAATGTAAGTGTTGGGCAGTGCTTTCTAAATGATAACACTGGCATAACATGGTAAAAAAGGTCATAGCGTCCCTGTTATGAGATGGATGATCTCGTCGTCTGCTAAGAGGTTTACCTGCTCCCGGTCCTTGTTGTCTCCCTAACTTACTGACATGTTTGGTTGCTGGTCTTCTTTAGCGAGTTCACTACTCACTGCTGCTAGCTGCTTTTTAAATCCCCCAGTGGTGGATCCCACACATAACACTTTATCAACACGGTTCGCCTGCTCAATCTTTTAACACAGACATGATTCAATTTGGCACCGGTACTTCCTCCACTGCCGAATCAGAGGCAGATCAATGATGCGCCGTCATTCCGTCTTTGCACCTTTTTTGTTACAGAACAGGAAGGCGGAATAACAACGAAACATTCCTAACTTGCAGAGGCTGAGTTAAAGGAGCTATTGGTTATTCCTCATCCTAAAAGTCCTTTTTCTTGTCACATTAAATGTTATGATTGTAACCGCATTTGTACAGTTAGAGAATGAAAAGCTTGAAAGGCATAGCAACAGTAACTAAGAGCTGTGTTACATGCTCTACTAATGGGGCAGGTTGTCAGTGACTGAAACAGGTCTGAGGTGCTGCCATGTAATGCTGGGCTGCCTTTTTATTTAGAGAGAACTGTCCACATTTATCTTAAACGATGTAATCGTCTCAGTGCACTGCTGTACATCTTGTGAAATAACTAAACACATTTTACAAGTGAGTGACTGGGACAGGTTGACCTGCAGGATGTTACAACACTTAAGTCATTTATCTGAGTACTTTACACGACCCTAATGTGAAGTGAACTACAGGCTGTTGGCCTGTGAGAAAGTGAGAAATGGTGAATTACAGCAGCAGAGCAGTAGGGTGGCCTTGTGGTTAGGAAGACCATCCTTAACACCGAGAAGTGACAAGCCACTGGGTTTTATCCTTTCTCGTCAAATCCACTTGCGCAACATCCAACAATCTGGACACGACCCTGGGTTAGGGTTATCACCTGTGTGTATATTTGGTAGTGTCAGATGACTTGTATTTATTATGGAAGAGAGTCAAGTGCTCATCTTACCACCCATTAGTGATTGAGCTGTTACAGGAACATGTTTTAATCTGTCTCTATTATGAATTCATGTGACAAAGGGAATTTTAGTCCATGTTTCTGGAAACTGTCCTTCACCCTGCCAAATGCTGCTGTCAGTATTTGATTTAGGAGCAACAAATCAGAACTTTAAGGCATAACTGAGAAAAAACCCCACTTCAAACTGAAAGTTGCACAAGTTGCTGTAGGTCATGGCCACTCTCTGCTAGTTTTGACATGTTTGTTCTCACGTAGCCCTTGAACTTGAGTTTTTCCCTTTACCTCTTGCCATTGCAGTGTGTCAATGAGTTTGAGGTAGGAAGGTGATTTGAGGACAGGATTGCTGCAGTTTCAGTTTGAGTAACTTAAAAATGGTCATATCTTGTTGGATTAACCAGAATGTGGTCAGATATTTTCAGTTTTGAAATTAAAGTTGTGATTCAAGTGCAATTTCAAAACCATATGCAGATGTAGGAGTTCTTGTAGCTTATTGAACAATTTCCTTTAGATCCCCATTTTAATATTGTGCTCTTTGAGGCTCATCCTTGAGTGTGTGTTAGGGCTGCATGATATTGGAGAAACTGATGTTGCGATATTTTGGTTTTCTGCGATATATATATACTGCAATATGAAAAAAATACAAGACTTTTTAGCAGTTAACTTGAATAGCTCAATAGAGGCTATCACGTGATGTCACAGTATGCAGAAGTCAGCATGGTCACAACCCCATAGTCTCGGAAAGAGCACTGAATAGCAACATTGTCAATATTTATTTAAGTGCTGCAATCTTAATGTTCAGCTTACATGCTGCAGAAACACATCTAACATGTGAAAGAACTGAATTAAGTTGCCACACTTGACACTGCACATGCTGCAATGAGACTACTGCGCATGTGTACACTGTGATGTCGATGCTGAAACGGTATATTGTGCAGCCCTAGTGTGTGTGAGACCTACAATGAACTGCGCTGGTTAAAGAAATGTCATCTGCATACTGCATACCATCTATTACTATTGCATATATTCCTGTTATATATGAGGTGTGTTTATTTGGAGTTTGGACTAAAGTGACGTGATAAATCACCTGTTGTGCTGCTGAATGCTAAACGATCGCTTCACTTTGTTTTGCACGTGTCTCTCATATCTGATGTTGCACTCATCTTTTATTTTTCACAGCAGTCATCTTGCAGTATATGTTTATGATGTTCTTGTTTGTGCAGCTTACCTGTTTTGCCATGCTGTCATTACTGTCATATTGTTGTCAAGTGTGGGCATTCTGTGCCCTCACTCCTGTTGTTTCTAACCTGTGTCTTATCCTGCGGGGTGTGTGTGTGTGTGCGTGCGTGCGTGTGTGCGTGCGTGTCTCTCTGCTGGGTGCTTGTGTAGCCGGGCCAAGAGGAGAGAGAGGAGAGTTTGGTACGCCAACCTGACTTCATTCTCCCCTCGCCACCAATCAGTTCTGAGCTTCCTCAGCTGCCTTTTCTCCACCCATTTCTCTCAGCCAATCCACGCACACCTCCTGTGGCAGGAGAACCAATCAAAATGCTTTGATACAGACTCAATATGTGATCCACAACTGATCATTCATTCCACATTAAGTACACATTTGCTCCAAGCCTCTCAACTTCACAATACCAAGCATTCTGCCTTGAATTCTGGTGTGTTATCCATGTGACCACTGCAGTTCTGTTGAGGATCTGAAATTGAAACTACAACAGAACAAACACTTTCAGATCACTGTGAACACATCTGTCAAGATAGATTCGTAGAACTACTGCAGTGTAATGAGGATGAACAAGACAAAGTCATTTATTTATTATTATAGATTTAGATAATTTCCCATCAACCTGGAGTTCTTTTTCATAACTGGCTGGTACAATGTGGTCCATCCCACTGATGAGATATGCCTGCCAAGGACACTGTCCTGACATTTCCTTTGTCCCCTGGTTCAAAGAGTGCATTCCTGTAAAAACCACACAGCTTTAATGTAGCATCCTCATAACTGGTCTAACTGAATCGCCACGGCGGAAAGGCAACAGCCTCTCCTGTTTGTTAAAGTAGTAATCTAGCTAAAATGTTGACAAAGTTAGTGCAGACAAAGAAATTAATAGCTATGGTTTAAACATAATTCAGATTTTTGCAGAAGTACAATGTTTCAATCCCAAATTGGCTCTTTGTCAGGTATAGGGGTATTGAAGCAAGTTTGATACCTCTGAAGATATCACTTTTAAGAGAGTATTTTGAGAATTGAGAGTTCTTGGTTGGCACAAAAAATAACACTTCGACAAGAACCTGCTGTGTGCCTGTTATTAGTAACAGTAGCAGTAAACATGTCATACATGCTTTATAACACACTATAATGTAGCTTTATGCAGCTGTTAGGATGTTTTAGGTCTTTATTAACTTATTTGTCAGTAATTGTATGTTCACATATGAACACATTTTATATTCATTCATTTTGTGTTTATACGGCAGCCTCCACATCTGGGTATCTCACAGAGGAGTTATAGTTATTGACAAATACATTAATTAACATTTAGCTTGGTAATGTTGAATCGGGGTCTAAGAGGAAAATGTTGCCCCCAGTGATTAAAACTATTGACTTTGTATTGGTACCTCCTCAGGTAGTTTACTACTCCAGTAAGCATTAGAGACCTGTAGGCTTCTACCTATGAGACATCATTTAGAACAGTGATGAAGATGCTACATCATTGCTATGTGGTTGTAAATTAAAATGATGTAGACCTCAGAATTCAGTATTTTCTTCGACCATGTAAATCAACATTTTGCATATCTGCCCTTATTATCAAACCTCATCAACCAAACAATGAATTTAAATCACGTGATGATCAGATGTTGGATCACAGTATTGAATCACTAACAGCTCGCCTATGGTCGCTGATGCTACTGCTGCTGCTGTAGAGAGCATGAAAATAATGCTGCACCTTTCCCTCCCAGCTAACCCAGTACACACACAGCTTTACTGACTGGGTACATTTGAAAAACTTACAGTTGCTGATACAAACTGGTTTGTGAAGCTTTAAGGCCCTCTGGCAAGATTAAATACACCTCGGATGTCTGCTGTTACATCACAGTCCAGGTGTTGATACAAGTGCTCTCATGTCATTTTGCTTTCCCAAAAGGTCACATCCTTGTGATTCTGTGAGAAAATAACTGGATTTTCATCTGGGCCATAGTTGTGTAGCCCAAATGAACAAGTACATATAATGAGTACTATATGTTTCATGTACATCAAAAAATGATGTCCCCAAAGTATTCTGTGTTCAGTAGTCATGTGATCTTGCCTGAAATGCTGTAACTGTATTGATTTATCTTTTTGCAGTCTAAATCAAACCTCTTTCCACTCCTGAATACTCTTATTAACCAAACCACACATAAATCAATATTTATTGGCTCTGTCTGGAGCACAGTAGACTTCCTGTTTTACAAATTCAATTCGGTTATCTGTAATTAGACTTCGTTATTAGACACAGTGTAGTGATTATCGTAAATCTTGAATATCCAGTGGAAAACAGTTTCTTTTCTGTTAAAACCTCTTGAAGAAAGACACTTTGTACATATCAGATTAGTGTGTCCACAGTGTCAAATGTTGCAGAATTTAATCTCTAAACAAATGATTCGCAAAGATTCACCCAATCAATCTCCCTTCCCTTTGTGCTCACATTAGTCTGCAGTGGAAAAACGCCCGCGCATGACACCTGCCATGTGTGCTGGGAATTCTCTCTCCCACAAAGGCTCATTGACACGGTGGTGCCGGTGTTGTTTTGCAGTAAGGTCGTTGGCATGGAGTCCTGCCCAGCTCCATTCACGTCCTGATCAGCTGGAATGGCTTGTGTTTTATTTGTGATGTACCTGCTAAGCTTCTGGGATTCTCCATCTCTCTGTGGCTGACTCACGCTGCTCTGTGGACCCTGATTAAACCACGCTGTCACAGCCTGATTTTCTGAGAAACTGCATTCGTTCTTTGGTTTTTCTCACCTCCCTCTTCAATCCTTCTGTTCTCTCCCTCTCTCTCTTAATCTATAGAGGACTATAACGTTAGGTGCTGGCGACCGGCAAGTTATCCAAACCCCCATCGATGACTCGCTTCCTGTCAGTGGCAGCACTGTGGCTCAGCTCTTCAGACAGCTTGGTATGGCCCGTCACTCTATGGGGTTCATTCTACACCTGTCCTGTTTCCAAATAGCATTTTTTGTAACTTTATTTCATGGTTTTGCTAAATGTTGATAAATGCAATGAAACAGTCAAAGTTAGTCAAATATATTCTATAGCTACAGATTTTTTACCCATAAGCTCAGTTTTGTAAGTCATACTTGAGTTGAAGTAAAGATATCATTTAAAATATCAATTTGGTAAAAGTGGAAGTCACCCATATGAATAGTACTTGAGTAAATGTCCATAAGTATCTGATTTTAAATGTTCTAAATATCCAAAGTACAAGTCAAAGTAAATTATACATACATTTACATATAGATGTATGTACTGATTATTGGATCTGATATTCAGCATATTAGAATAGAAAAAATAATTTCAAAGCATGCTACTTTGGCCGTGGTGCAAAAATACAATGTGTGCCTCGTGTATTTGGTAGAATGGCGATATAAAGTAGCAGAAAATGGAAATACTCAAAGTAAATGTACCTCAAAATTGTACTTAAAAGTATAGTACTCATTAGAGTAAATGTACTTAGTTACATTTCATCGCTGTATAAGATATATCAGATTTTAAGACGATAATACTGTGTAATATGTGTTATTGTTTGATTTTCCAGTGCTATACTTCAACAATCTAGAAATGATTGAAAACGTTTTTTATCACCCTAAAGAATTTTCAGAAGTGCATAGAAAGCCTGTTACTTGCCCTATCAGAAGTAGAGGAATTGAAACCTGTATCAAAACCTCTGAATGTCTTGTTTCAGTCTCAGTCACACCAGATTTTATTTTTAGATCATTAGTTGAACTGCTTACTAATTTAATTTTCTTGTGTTAGAACATATGGTTATGAATTTGGTCTCTGACTTGGACTCCGTGTGATGCCCCGTCTGTACTCTCTTCTTCCTCAGGTATAGTGAACGTCTTGTATCTGTTCTGTGCTGCCCTGACGGAACATAAGATCCTGTTCCTGTCCAGCAGCTACCAGAGACTAACAGATGCCTGCCGAGGGTTGCTGGCCATCATGTTCCCCCTCAAATACAGGTGTGATTCCACTCCTCAGTCTCTCCATGCTGTCATTTTAGATCTTTCTCTGGGTATTCACTTTCTTGACAGGTCACTTTTGACTAATATTAAATGGATAAATCAAAGTAAATTATGGATATAGTTCTAACAGCAGATGTGTTAAATCTCTTCCCGTGTGTGTCCCTTTCAGCTTCACCTTCGTTCCCATCCTGCCAGGGAAACTACTAGAGGTCCTCAGCACCCCCACACCCTTCATCATTGGCGTCAATTCATTCTTTCGATCGGAGACACAAGAATTGGTGAGTTGTCGTCACTACAATACAACAGAATGATGCTACTGTATATACAAAAGATGCCAGAGACAATCAAATATTTACACATAAAGCTAAAATGACGCAGGGAGTTTGTTGTCTCTCATGAGCCCGAAGCTTGAGGTTATCCTCTTTTTTGGCAAGTCATGGTACCCCATTAAAGTTATATCATGGAGATTTAAAGTGCATTTTTGCAGAGGACAAAGAGTTTGCTGCACAGATCAGTCATGTACATTAAAAACAAGGTAGGGAGGGATTTCTTTCACTGCCAGTATGGACAGGAAGAGCATCCAGTAACTCTTGAAAATGTATGTATGAACCTATAAATATTGTTTTAAGATTGAAATGAAAAAATGTGACCTTACCTTTAAGTCTGTGTGTGTAATCTAAGTGTAAAACTGATGAGTAACCACAGTACTTTACAGTATCAGTACTCTATACAAATGTTTAAGACAGCTTCTTTAAAGAATGTTAGATCTTGAAATTTCCCGACCAAGGCCCACCTTGTCCCTAACTATCCACCATAGTTGTTTTATGGGAGTTTGTTCCTTCTGAAAGAGGAAATAAAAAAGCTTTTGAACAGAAAACAACAGAGGATGCAGTCTGAAGCAGCAGAAAATATTGGCACCACATAGCCAGCTGGAGGACAAAATGCCAACTACACACAGCCCACTCCATCAACGATAAACAAACAAACCAGTATCATTAAAAAACCCAGCATGCACCGCGTGGAAGATGAGACTTCGCAGGAACACCTGCTGCCAGTTTCCAGCTGTGGGAAAGAAACGTGATATAAGAAAAGCAACCTTTAGTGTTAAAAGTTGAATGTGTTGTTCCTTAGTTTAATAAACCTGCTCCCAAAAAGGACCAGAGGAGGAACCCCTACTGTGTCAGCCACTCTGACATGGAGTTTTGATTATGAGAATGTTTAATGTAAACTCTCACTGACCCAATAAGCAATGGTTCATCTGTCTTTTAATAAACTGCCAGCTGGTTACTTTCTACCTGCATACCTTTGTAGGTTCTAATACAATAGTCTTCACAAACCTGGCCAAGAATTATACCAATATAAATGACAATAATTACAGCCTAGATGTCATGATCGACGGGAATAATTAGCTGCTGTCTTATTAAAGCCTGATGAGAGTGTAATAAACGCTCCTGTCGGACATGTCTGACCGTATGCTGCTCATGCACCGCCCTGATGGAGCCATTGTGTCACATCACAACGGGGCACTGTGTTTAGTACAGTAGTCACACGCCCATTATCAGTGTGAGAGTAGTGGTCAGGGTCAGAGGTCAGAGGTTATCGTTTGGGCAGCTGTCTGCAGGGAAATGTGAATGTGTGTTTTGTTGTCTGATATTGCGCTTCCTGTAATGAGCAGCTGTTGATGGAGACGACTGTCTGTCTCTGCTGTAATCAGCGCTGTGCTGCTGTACTTTTATCAACCGTGTCAGAGGCAGACAGAAAAGCGTGTTTATGTGCGTTTTCAGTTGGACGTGATCATCGCCGACCTGGATGGAGGCACGGTGACCATCCCTGAGTGCGTCCACATCTCCCTCCTGCCTGAACCGATCCTTCAGCAGACCCAGACTGCTCTGTCCATGGTAAGAGCCGCAGCCCAAAGCCTGAACACACCCTAATACACACCACTACTGAGGGCTAGGGAATCTCATTAACATCCAGTGGGCGGTTTCTACCAAGCAATAAATTCCCCACTGGTGCTTTATGGGCTAAGATGCCAGGAAGCTCTTTAAGGTTTGTTTTTCTCCTGTTACTTTGGATGACTGCTTTTAAGTTTCATTTTTATTCTGGTGAGGTAATTTTTTCTTTTTTATTTTAAATGTTGGTTTTATTTTTGTTTTAGCTCACACTGGTATTTTTTAACACACCCCAAGAGAAGTTTAGTGCAATGAAGCAGATATAAAATACAAAAAAACTCACAAATATTCTCTCTCCAGAAGTGAAATGAGTGACTTTAGATCCTCCCAAGGCAGCTCGTCTGTTTCATTCACCTGCCACACATACTTGATTTTCTTCTACAAAATGTCAGAATATGGTGAGGAATTTCAATCATAAGCCCACAACCCAAAGATACACAGTTTAAATAACCCAGAAAAAGTACATTTAAGACTCTTCATTTTGTTTCCCCTTAAAATAATGACTCAAACCAATTAATAGAGTATCAGTTGGCAAATAAAGTTAAAGGGGCTCTGTGGAACTTCTGTGTTGTGCTGGAAGCCAGTCATTAGCTGATGTTAGTGTACTCCATTTCTAAAGTAACATTAGAAGCTGTTGCTCTCTGTTAGCAGAGAGGAGAGAGGCACTGAGACAAGGCACTCAAGAACATGCATTAAGTCACACCCTCCCTTGTCTCTCTCGGTTGTCCATACAAGCCTGTTTGTTGAAGTTGTTTAATGCTGCTGGACTGTGGATTTCTTTGTGAAGGACTCGAGTCAGATTTTCCACGACAGTCCACAGGATGTGACTTTGTGCACGTTCTTGAGTGCCTCATCTCAGTGCCTCTTTCTGCTCCACTAACAGAGAGCAACAGTAGCTAACGTTGGTTTAGAAATGGGATCACTAACATAAACTAACACGGTCATTAGTTTCTCTCTTCCAGCACAACACAGAAGATCCACAGAGACCCATTAGTAATTGACACCTAAATGTCCCTGTCCCTTATTGTGGTCAGGGCTGAATCACTCATTAAGAGAGACATGTTACCTTCTCTTTAATTTATTTACATACATTTTTCAGTACATTTGAAATCAGGAGAGACTATTTTTTGTTGTATTTTACCCTTTATTGTAATTTATTTAAGTTTCGGTTAAATTGGTTGTGTTTTTTGGAGTTTAGTTTCATTTTATTTGGAGCTTGTTGTCACGATGCTGCCAACTCTGATGCAATTATAACCATATCACCCTCACAAACATAGTAATGCATGTCCTGTCAAGTACTATTCCAGCACTCCACTGTTGTGTTCATATCAAGCACTTCAAATAATGCCATCTTGCATTAAGCACTTCAGCCTCTTCCAGTACTCCAGTGCCAGCTCCTTCTGAGAAATGACTTTTATCTCTTTACGTGTGTAAACAAATGATTTCCCAGCTTCCTTATTCTCTTACTGACATCTGCAGAATGAGTGAATTCCTTTCCTGCTTCCCAGTAGGATTTGTGTTTTATAATGTTTCAGGAATGTGAATCACAAAACAACATTTGCAGGAACTTTGTTTTGATTGCAGGCACGTGGAAAACGTAATGAGGAATCATGGTTAAACAGAATATATTTGTCCACGCTTGTCTGGAACTTTGTCATGTTTGATTAAATGTCTCAGATACATGCCTGTCACATGCTCAGTTTCAGGGATCTGACAGCTCACGTGCTGCAGAGTCATAAACTACTACTGAAAACAGTGTTTAAACCACCCAAGTGTGTATTTTACTGAATTATACAGAGCTCATAAGAAGTATTTATTCCCTGTAACTTGTTCAGGTTTTATTGTTTTACTGTGTTGAATAACAGCGGCTGTCATTTGGATTTATGACACTTAACCGAAAAACAAGACCAGTAGTCTACAGCCATGCAGGTGACTCAGTGTGGTTGTGTGTAAGTTCATAAAATACATGACATTGCTTTGGATAAATCAGTGGTTTCTTAGATGTTTTGGCGTGTGAGCCCTTGTAAGAAAGCAGTGCTTAGTTGGGGCCCCTCGTCATGTTTCAGATGTCTTTTGTTCTTTGCAGACGCCACCGAAGAGACATTTCCCCATTTTAAACTTATCACATGGTTTCATTTCAAGAATTGTTTGTGACCCAAAGAGGTCAAATGATTCAGTAGTTCTTTATAAAGCAAGGATTAGAGAAGTTTCCCAAAAATTGAGGTTTGTTGCAGGTGGTAACCCTTTGGAATCACAAGCTACAACATCAGAATGTACCAATATATTATGTAATATATAATAATATGGCAGTCAAGTAGAACCAGTACTTTTACTTAAAATTCTCTAAGTACATTGAGGATTTTACAAAGACAAGTAGGATTTTAAATGCAGGACTTTTAGTGGTAATAGAGTATTTTCACATGGATGAATTGGTACTTTAACTTAAGTACTTCTTCCACCACTGTTGCTCTTCATCAGGCTTGTGAAATGACACATAAGCCTTTTCACAAACCAGATGAAGAGCAACTTATTTTGAATCTTAAAATTAAGATTTAATGACAAACATTGTTAATCCATCCCTGTGACGTGGCTTCTCCCAGTTCTCTTGAGGGCAGCGAGTCAGTGGTGGGAAAATCCTCCTGATGAGTGTTCTGATGCCAAGTCATCCTGGATGGTCTGTTTACTGTTGTGATTGCAGTCACGTATAAGACATGATGATAAACTTTATTAGATTATTGTCTTTGATGAGTTTCTGGTACATTTTTGATAGGCTTTCCCTCTGCTGGCTGCACAGAGTTTTTGAAGATGTGATGTCACTGAGACCGAGGGCAGGATGTGTTTATTTGGTAGAGGCTGGAGCTGATGTGTCTCAACGCAGATATGCCAAGTTTGTATTTGGATGCTGTGAGGAGCCTAAATTTTGGGAATCCACCATACTCTTCCCACGGACCCTCACTGTATTTGTAATATAAGAAATGTGTTACCAAAATAGAAGCTGAAGATAGTCTTCCTCTGCAGACGTCAAGTAAAATAGATACAATAAACTTTGCAGTTGGATGATATTCTGCATGGTCTGCATAAAAGAGCTGCACATTTTATTTTGTGTCACAGTTACTGCCTTGACACAAGTAATTTACAGCATCTAAACAATTACGGTATTATGATGTTGGGGGGAAAAAAATGTAGATTTTTATTTTGACTCATTTTCCCAGCATCTGGAAATAACGCAATACCCAGAAGCGTTGCTTTTTTATAACCAGGCTGTAGAAAAATGTGTGTAGCACGATCTTTATGACACGGGGGTCAAGCTTTTTTTTTTTTTTTTTTTTTTACATTTCTTGCAATGTCCATCCCAACTGTTTACGTACGTACCTGCTTGCCTGCACTCTGCCCAATGGCTGTGCACTCATTGCACAGAGTCTTCCACAGGGCTAGGTAGATGTATTGTGAAAGCTATTTGACAGCTAGTGGCACAAGAATGGCAGAGAAAGTTCAGCCAAATTCCCCCAACACTAACATAGCAGCCTGACAGCAGTGAGTACTAACAATGACATTATGGTAATGTTAGATGTTTTCTTACATGTGAGTGAGACAGGAGGTACTTGGATACAGCTAGCGAGGACAATGATGTGCTGCACTGACAGTACACAGCCGTTGAGCCTGTCGTTCAGCAGCTAACTCAGTAGTACAAAGCACACAGACAGTGACCCAAAGAACTGTGCTGCTGTGGCATTAACAACCTCGTTCAGCAGCTAACCCTGTGTGCACAAAACACACAGGGTGAACATTAATTGCCGTGCCAGTTAACCTTTTCGGATCGAGGTACGTTTGTGACGGCTATTTTGCTTGTTGTTTATATGATTGAAGCATTTAACAGTGTTGTTTATTCTTGTATTTATTAGACAGAAAAGAGAGAGAGTTGAGTGAGTTGGATACTTTCAAAGTTTAGGTACTCTTCCTGGTTTCTATAATCTTTACCAACCCCAAAAAAGGAAATTAAAAGTGATATTAAATTCCTACTTGTGGATGAATATGAAAAGGCTTCAGTTGTTCTCCTCAGCTTTGTCTCTCCATCCTAAGGAAGCCAATGAAAGATTCAGCCCGGATACATTTAAAAATTTCATTCCTCAAACCAAAACAAAATCTTTGTCATAATTCATTTTACCATCTGGCATCATCTTTTGTTATGCTAGATCAATAGTTTATGTTCTGAGGATCCTTCAGAAGGAAATCTGCTTCATTGTATGAGTCATTATTACTGTCTCTACCTCTGCCTTCCTGCAGTCACTCACTCTGCCCTCTTATCTAACACACAGACACACAAGATGAACTCATAACATTTACTGCACACCCTTGTGATGTGCTTCTTTTATCTTAATTATACTCTTTTAATTGTTTTATTATCTTTAGTTTTATCTATGCTGATGTCCTTTGTTTCTTGCAACAAAAAAGAAGCTAATTAAAAGTGTGAATCAAGGTGACTTAGTGCAAGGAAATCAACCACGGACCCATTTGATGTAATTTTGTTCCATGGATCTGATAAGAATGTTGTTTTGTGTTTGTAATTGCTTCATGTTAAGAGAGATGACAGTGGTCGGATTGAACCTTGTCTTACATACTGTATACCCCGAAGGAATCCTGTTCCTACCAACATCTGTGTGTCTAAGTGTCCCCGAGCAAAACGCTGACCCTGGACCCACTGACTGGGCGGCTGCTAAATGCCTAAGATGACAAGGCTCAAAATAAACTGAGCTAATAAAAAATAAAAGTGTTTTTATGGTGTCATCCCACATGTTTTTGTGTTTTTGTCGCTGGTTGCTCTGTGTGCTTTATGGCTTACAACCTGGAGACTCTTGTGTATCATGGTCCTTGCTCTGCAGTAATGAATTTAGAGCTGGAAAACAGGGAAAGAGAAGTTCACTGGGTTATAGGCCTGAGCCAGGCTGCAGAGCTGTGTGTACAGACACGGATTTTTGCTTAAGTTGAGCAGGTTCTGGCTAATGAACTAATGACCCAGACAGACCCCAAAGTGTATTAGCCGGTCCGATCAGCTCACATAGGCAGGACCGACCTCCCTCATTGAAACAAGACACAACTGATCAGGTGTAGCAGGTCTGTGTTTTTATTAATTAATTCTCAGAAATATTCCCTGAGAAAGGAAGAAGCTGCTTTGGGTGAAGGTTACAGGAGCGATGATGGTGTAGATAGTTGGGCAGCAACGTGAAGCGGGGCTTAGCTGCTATGCTCTCATTACAGTTAGCTGGATGAATTTTCATGAAATGGCCTGATTCTGATGGCTGTTTCCAAGGTAGCATGTGTTGATGGTAATTTGGGCTCTGGATACTGATACTGGATACTTGCAGCTGCTACTATGTGTCTCCACACTGTCAAACAAAGAGTTTATTTCAAATGATTTTATTTCCTTAAAGCTGCACAAAAACAAAAACACTTTTCTACTAACTGTTGACCTAAAAGTGGCTGAAGATTTGTCTCAGGACTTGACTCAGTTACCCAGAACAATGAACAGAACAAACCCAGATTAATGGTGGTTTCATGTTTGTTGTAGGTTTTGGATCCAGAGCTGGAAATCGCTGATCATGCCTTCCCTCCTCTCTCCACGCAACCCTCTGCACTCAAAATCCAGGTAAGAAAAACACCACTGAGTTCTGAGAAGTCTCAAAATTACATTGAGGTTTTAATAATGTTTAAGTCTCTTGACCATATTTCTTGTGAGAAATTAACCAAATGAAAAAGTGTTTTATTTGCTCCTGCCCTCTTTGTACAGCACTTTTCCTAAATGTAGCCAGTAACTTCAACACAATGACACATTCTGGGCGCAGCATTAAGCTCAAGAGGCTTTTTGATAGACAGCTGAATGAATCACTGCACTCTAAGAAGTCACCAAAGTAAGCTGTTGGTACAGCCAAATTGCTCATACCCTCAACCAAAAATGATGTCTAAAGTGGTCAGAATGAATCCAAAGCCTGTGTACTCTGCTGCTGCGAGAGACCTGATGTCTTACAGTAATGTAGTAGTTTTAAAAAGCCAAAAATGTAGCTGGATTAAATCTGCATTCTATCTCCAGGATAATTGAAGTTCTCCAGACTCTGTGTCCAGTTCAGTTCCTCATTCCATTAGTCCTTCAGTTTTGTTGTGTGTGTTTGTGTGTGCGCGCGCTGTGTGTGTGTCTGTGTTGGCTTCAACTTGACTGCTGTGTGTGTTTCAGGATAAGGAGATCCGGGCAGTCTTCCTGTGGCTGTTTGCTCGGCTCTTCCAGGGCTATCGCTGGTGTTTACACATCATCCGCATTCACCCAGAGCCAGTGATCCGCTTCCACAAGGTGTGTGAACAATACTGCCCATGATTACAACTCTGACCAATCATCTCTGTGTTCTAAAGAGAACGAGTCAGGAGCCAGGAGAGCGGCCATCATTGTTTATGCTGAGTTTCCTGAACGAGGATCAGATTAGTGTAACACGTGTTTCCACAGGCTGCCTTCCTGGGCCAGAGGGCGCTGACAGAGGACGACTTCCTCATGAAGGTGTTGGACGGTATGGCGTTTGCAGGCTTCGTGTCAGAGAGAGGGCCTCCCTACAGAGCCACTGACCTGTTTGATGACGTGAGTCTGTCAGCACACTGCACCACTAAATGTTTTGGGATAGTGTTGATTTTTTTTTCATTTACAAATCAGAACTGTGCCCCAAACATTATTGTCCAAATTCTGAATTTCTGCTCCTGTCCCATAATGTAAATGAAAAAGTGACAGTCGGAATGAATCAAAACGATGATTACATGTGTTCAAAATCTCTATTTGCTGCTCACTATAGTGTAAACTATAGTGTGTAATGTTATATAGGGCAGTGGTCCTCAAACCTTTTCACATCAAGATTCTTAACTGATGCAAATTAGACCACGACCCCCATCTGATAAGAATTTTGCGTTTAAATGTTTTATGACAGAAATTGTATGGAAACCAGAATAGTCATACAATCTGTCATAGTTTTACTTATGTATGGAATTATAATGAAAATGAACTATTCCTATTTTTGCTGGGACCCCCTAGAACCCTCTCAAGGACTCCACTTCTAGATGCACAGCCATTGAGGCCCATAACTTAAATTCACCAGAATTGGCTGAGTTGGCCTTCATGAATGTATGAAAAGAGACCACAGCAAGACTAGTTTCCACATTTGACTTTGACTCAGCTGCCAAGGGCTGGTGACACTATCTGAAAATAAATATGTCTTTATATATGTATTTTTTGTTTTGTGTAGAATCCAGTGCAGTCTGCAAAAATAATAAACAAGTGGATTTCAAAGGGTGCCCTGAGTTGTGCGTTTCCTTCAGTGCATTCCCTTTCTCATTAAACATTTGTGAAGCTGACTTTTCTTTTCAATGTGCTGATTTTTGTAACACATGTTTATGAAAGATAAATTGTCACTGTTAAACTCTGGGTAATTGTTAAAGTCGAAACGACGATGCTGAAATTTAAGGTAAACTTGCTTCTTTGTCCTGTGTCCACAGCTGGTGGCCAATCATGTGGAGCGGATACGACAAGAGGAGGCCTGTCCACACAAAGTCATGAACCATGTCAAGGAGCTGGCGGAGCAGCTCTTCAAAAATGTACGTTGTCTAATGAAATTGACAAGGAATACCTATTAGTCAAGCTGTATTCTGCTGTTTTCCTGTCAGCCCTAGTGTATGTGTTATGTCTCTCTTATAGCTTTGTTTTTGTTCAGTTGCTTCTTTATTTTCCATCTCTCACCAGTTTTACTTTTTGTCCCCTTTACTCTTCCCTTCCTCTAGGAGAATCCTTACCCCGCTGTGGCGATGCACAAAGTCACACGACCGTCAGAAAACAGCCAGAACAATGCACACAATCAGAAGCCTTTCCCTGGGCTGGATGACGTCGCAGTTCAGCTCTTTATCGACCACGCTGCCGCCAAGCTCAAGACTGCACCTCCTGTAGTCAAGGCGGAGCTCAAGAGCATGGTGCCATCTGGGCCCCCACTGGGTGAGCTGAGGGGAGGAATAAATGGCTGAAACTGTGTTTATGTCAATTGGTAATGTGGTAGATATAGAGTCTTAAGAATGTTTGGATCAGATTAATTACAAATTAGATGAAGTAATGTGTAGCGGTAAACACCAGAAGAGGAAAGGTATAAACACTTGACTAAAGTTCAGCCTCTCCACTTGCACCCCAAACTTCCTGTGTGAACTTTAATAGACAGCCTGTCTCACAGTGTGTGTTTAATGAGGTTGAGTTTGGTGCTGCAGTGATGAATGAGCGTCTGATCACTGCTCCCCACCTCCACAGGAGACATCGTGGACAGGAATGGCAACGTAATGGCTAACAGCGCCCGCAGGCTGGAGGTGGTCAGGAACTGCATCACGTACATCTTTGAGAACAAGATGCTGGAGGCCAAGAAGGTAAGAGTGATCTATTTCTGCATGAGCAGACTGACTGAGGAGAGTTTAGTGAATTCTATCACAAAACACTGAATACCAACAAGCAGAAACAAAACCCTCTTCATTGGTTCTAAACTTTTAAGTGTCTTGTCCCTCCTATTTCTTTTCAAAGGTGTTATTTGCCCTCATTTTTAGTTGTTGGTCTAATGATTGTGAAGCAGTCGTGTTTGTGACTCAGCTGTTGTTGTTGTTTCTATCTTCTCTCTCCAGTTAATGCCAGCTGTATTGCGGGCGTTGAAGGGTCGGGCAGCCCGGATTTGTCTGACCCAGGAGCTCAATCAGCACGTCCTGCAGAACCGGGCAGTGCTGGACGACCAGCAGTTTGACTACGTTGTCCGAATGATGAACTGCACCCTACAGGTGAGCCTGCAAATACAGGAATATCACTAGAATCAATATCATAGCCAAAAAACTTGAGATACACAGTAGTTTATTAGTAAAATTGAACATCTGAACTAAATGTAATGGCAATCCATCGGGTAGCTCTTGCGATATTTCAGTGGTAGACCAACCAACATTGTCATCCTTCAGGTCACACTGCTAGCATGGCTAAAAAAGAATTATTGAAAATTATTTTGACTTGTTTTTTGACTGCAGGGGGAAATAATTTTGAATATCTAACATGCTTGTTACAGCTTTACAAATATGCTTAAAGCATGATCCCCCTGGATTATATATTTTGAATACAGTTCAGTTTTATGGTTTCAAGTTGTCACATCATTAATTGCTTATCTGTTCTTGTTCAGGACTGCTCACATATAGATGAACACGGCATTGCAGCTGCGCTCCTTCCACTGGTCACAGCCTTCTGCAGAGTAAGTTTATAACCAGCATCACCAAAGTCTCCCCACGTTAGCTAAATTAAGCCTTAGTAAGAACCCATTTAAAGGTCCCATATTACTTACCTTACTTTAATTTTGAGTGTCCACTAGAATATGTTAATATGCTTTGATATTCAAAAAACACATTATTTTTCTCATACTGTCCATTGCTGAAGCACCTCTATTCACCCTCTGTCCGAATGCTCCGTTTTAGTGCCTGTCTCTTTAAGGCCCCCAGCTCCAAAAAGTCCAGTTTGCTCTCATTGGTCAGTTCTTACAGCCCGCGTTAGCTCTGTCTGTGCCATGCTGGGGGCATGGCTGAAGGTGGGGATTGTACAGTTTTGACACCATGACCTTATGAAAGTCCTGATGGCTCGTTTAAATGTGCAGTATGTACAAATTTCAGTTCAAAGCGGTAAGAAAAACAAAATCAACTGAAGAAAAATTCCTTTGCTGCTCCACTAATGAGCTAACTAGCTAAAGGCAGCTACAGTTAGCAGCTGTAAGTGGTTACTTAATATGCTGCCCCCTGTTTGTTTGGAGTATGAGTACATCAGGTGGAAAATTCTTACATAATTTTTAAAGGCACAGGTTCTACATACAGGCTGCATACATATCTCTGTTAATTGAGTGTTTTCATACATTCACAGTATTTGTATAGCACCTAGACCTGCTTTATAATCCATATGGGACCTTTAAATCACTCCTCAGGGTTTTACAATTCAATGAGTGAGGGGATTCTGAAGTACTAAACATGTTGTTCCCCAAGTTTCAATGCTCAGAAATTTGAAGTGTCTTTTCTCCCTCATAAAAGTCTCTTTCCGTGTTTGTCTGACAGAAACTGGGCGCAGGCATCACTCAGTTTGCCTACAGCTGTGTACAGGAGCACATGGTGTGGACCACGATGCAGTTCTGGGAGTCCATGTTCTACAGCGACGTCCAGAGCCACATCAGAGCTCTCTATCTGGAGACCGAGGAGGGGGGGCAGCAGAACAACTCTGTGAGCACCTATCTGGCACTCGATATAAAACCAGAGTGAACAAAGATATGATGATTGATAGTGCTGTACATTGTAAAAGGTTCTCTGTGAATTTTTGGGAAAAAAACATCCACCACAGCGAACACGCTAATGAGTCAATCTCCCAACCTGCTGAGCTTAGTGTCATTTTTATCTTGAGATGATTAATCATTCATGAACCTCCTTTGATGTCTCGTCAGGAGCAGCAGGACGGGTCAGGCAGTGGGAGGGAAATCAGCGCCTTGGATCTGGCATCAGAGCAGAACCGGCTGTGGCCCACGCTCAGCAAGGAAATGCAGGCGGAGCGTGTGCAGAAGGAGGAGAGCACGGTGTTCAGCCAGGCCATCCACTACGCCAACAGGATGAGCTACCTGCTGCTGCCACTGGACACCAGCAAGAACCGCCTGCTGAGGAGCTCCGGCCTCGGAGACGTGGAGAGTGTCAGCAACAGCTACGTCACAAACAGGTACCAACAGCTGTCAGAGCGGAATGTAAAAATAAAAGATGAAAAATATTCAAGTTGGCCTGTAAAGTCTTTAAAAGTAAATTTTGCTGAGAATCATTTATTTGAACAAAAAAGTTCTGTAAACAATGTTAATATCTTCCTAATTCACACAATTCCACTTAAAGTTTGTAAATGCTAATATTGAACTTTGGCCAAAATAATGTCCTGTTTTATGATGTATGTAAGGTAAACTTTGATCTCATCCTGGTGAGTGAAGATTGCAAAATAGTTCCTGCCTGGAAACATCTTTTACGATTTGCTGTCTGTAATCTGTTAAGTAAATATTATTTCATCCAGTATTTATTTTTCATTAAAAATAGAAATGAAGTCAAAGTCGAACACAAAACATTGCAGATACAATATGTGATGCTGACATTTCTCTAGAAATTAGCAGAATGAGGAAGTAATGTCATTGTGTCACAGCCAAGCGCACTGACTTAACTGTAAATACCACAGTATTGCTTGTAATACTGATAATGATAACACTGAATACATAATGAGTCAGAGTAACTCTGGTGATTGAGTTCAATGATTAGAGATCCATAAACAAAATGTTACGTGTGAAGACATAAAAGCCTAAAAGTTCCCACTAGGTGAACACACTGTACACAGAACACAAACCCAGAACAATATACAAATACTCTCGTATGTGTGCAGCTTACATCCAGTATGAGAACTAAAGTTTCTCATTCAGCCCCTAAAGATTAAAACTCTGCTACGCTCCACCTGCCAAGAGGGACTGGAGTGTGTCATCAAACATTTAGTCTTCATTATTAAGGGGCTCAGCTCAGATGCTGTTTTGATTTGTCCTGTAGCACTTTTCTCAAGCTGGTAGTTTTTAGTTAGAATTTAGAACCACAAATGTTGAAGCAGTTTTTTCTTGTCTTGTAGTATTGCAGGCAGCATGGCCGAAAGTTACGACACAGAGAGCGGCTTTGAAGACGCTGAGAGCTCTGATGTGGCCAACTCTGTTGTGCGCTTTATCAACCGCTTTGTAGATAAAGTGTGTAATGAGAGCGGCGTGACCAACGAACACCTAAAGGCTCTCCACACCATGATACCAGGTACGGAGGCACCATACCCCCCGATCTCTCTTTGAACCACAGTGTCAAACCAAACCTAATGATGAAAATGTGTCACTTCTGTCCGTTCCCTCGCAGATATTGTTCAGATGCACATCGAGACGTTAGACGCAGTCCACAGGGAGAGTAAGAGACTGCCTCCGATCCAAAAGGTAACCAATTCCTATTTTTACGTTCCACTGGACAAAGGCCTCGCAGTACCCCAGCCAGCCCCGCCCACTCCCCTGTCCACCAATCCCTACAGCTCACAGTGTCACGGCAGGTACGCCAGAGACAGAACTGTGTGACTCACAGCACGCCTGAGCAGTGCATGCTGGGTGACTGCTCGCCCTTGTCGTGCCGTTTGGTCCCGGTGGAGCTCAGCCTGGCTGCTGCAGCTCCCCGAGGTCCTGCAGAGCTGAGTGCCTTCAGTCCGAAGGGTGTTGTTAGTCGTGCGTGCAGTGTGTTGGAGAGGGACAGTGGCTGTGCGCAGCCTGATATAACATGTTTGGTCATTTCACCAAAGACTTGTGAGTGGAACATGTAACTGCTCAGCCTCCTGGTGAGGTCCTCCTCCATCATCTTCCTGCCTCTGCCGTCACTATGTCCCGTCAGCGTTTTCTTTTGTTGCGTGTAAGTTCATGTCCGAGTGGATACGAGACTCTGGGCTGAGCTTAAACACAAAAACTATTGTGTGAAGTTTACAGCTATCGTGGCTTCAACAGTTGAATGGCGACAGAGGAAACTCAGCCCTTTTCCCGCTGTGTGAATGCAGCTGGAGTGTTTGGCATTAGGTGTTGTGCAACAGATTATGAAACAGGTTAGCAGAGTTATAATTCTTTTCCTATTTGAAGTGGAGTTCATTAGGAAGTCCAGGCCTCACTGGAGGACAGGAAGTGATGTAAGAGGCCAGAGGACAAAGCCAGCGTCATATTTCATACTGTTGGTATTCAGAACAGCTCAGCAGCGTCCAGAGGCCTGTAATCAAGCTCTGGATCCTCAGGGACTGTCCAAAGCACGACAGTCCTTGTATTTTTTAAGAAATATGAAATAAACACACCCAAGTGAATATTATTATACATTTGTTTCTGTGTATTTATCTTTTTATTTGTAACGTCGTCTCTGCCAAGATCCCACCACTCCAGATCAACTACATGTGTGTTATGCAACTTTAATACATTTATTTCAACATTAGCCTGTCTAATCTTTCCAAACAGTGCAGGTCATCCAGCCTGTAACCTCAGCATGGTTGTGGAAGCATGAGACTGTGAAGAGTGGAGTGTTTGTTTGGTCTTGTTTTGTGTATATACCGTAGGGCTGCACGGTTACTCATGTGTTATTGTATATTACAGGTGTAAGTGCCGCATTTAATTAGAGCAGCGCGTTAAAATTTCATAGATAAAAAATAATAAAAATGCAATTTTGTAGTGGCATTTTACTGGGATCAGATTCCTTCTTTTTCATATCTTGACTCGGTTTATTCACTCCTTCATTATTCTTCCTCCTCTCCTCCTCTCTTCCTGTCTCTGCACAGCCCAAGCTGCTGAGGCCAACACTACTACCCGGTGAGGAGCTGGTGATGGACGCCATGCGAGTCCACCTGATCCCCGACGGTCGCGAGGAGGCCACGGGGCTGATGGGAGGTCCGCCTCTGCTGCCTGCTGAGGGCGCCATCTTCCTCACCACCTACCGGCTCATCTTCAAGGGCACACCCACCGACCCACTGGGTGAGAAATGATACATTTTGAAAGGCCTGAGCTTATCCCTGTTCCTGTGTTTAAACCCTGCTCTTTGTCTGTGGCTCTTCCTCCTGCAGTGGGTGAACAGGTAGTGACTCGCTCGTTCCCCATCGCCTCTCTGACCAAGGAGAAGAGGATCTCAGTCACTTTACCCATGGACCAGTTTGTCCAGGAGGGGCTCCAGCTCCGCTCCAGCACCTTCCAGGTACTCTTGGATTCTAAACTTGTATCACAAAGAACCAGTTCCTCTTAGCTTGCGGTTCTTTTCTCTGATTTCATTGTTTTTCTGCCCACCTGTAGCTGATGAAGATTGCGTTTGACGAGGAGGTGGCATCAGACCTGGCCGAGGTTTTCAGGAAGCACATGCACAAGCTGCGCTATCCTCAACACGTCCAGGGAACCTTCGCCTTCACTGTGGGTCAGTGTGGGAAGATGGTGGTGGAGCACAAGACCAAGGACAAGAACCAGTCGCTCAAGTAAGGACACATCTCTGTAGAATGAGTTTGTCAGTGCAGTGCTTTTATGCAAGAAGAAACGGAACTACTTTCAGTTTTGCTCCAAGTAACCATTAATCAGAAACACAAGCACGATGTCTCTCAAGAGCCTGACAAGCTGTTAAGTTACTCATAACTTTGGACCCTGTCACATCCTGTGGGTCAAACACCATGTCCTACAGTGTAGTAACTCACATGGTGACACAGATGAGGCTGTAACAGCTGAATTTAGAACTGTTCCAGCTGTTGCTCTCATGTTTGCCCCATTTACCAAGTTATTCATTCACACCTGCAGCTCAAGAATTTTCACCCCGTATTTCACCTAGCTAAAGGTCATAAGCTGTTATAGTGTATTGTGTAACCGAGGTGGTAAAACCAAGAGCTTCTTTCCATCATGACTTGAATTTGAATTATAGCAGTAAGTGTAGCAGAGTAACTTCATTAACTGAACATAAATGACATGAAAAGTCAACTGATTGGCTTTCTGAAAAAAAAAAAAACACATTGTTATTACGGGGTGCAGAAGTATTTAGTCAGTATTTTGTTGGACAAATGTGATCTGGTCTTGTTCTCCTTTGCTGGTTGTGTAATGTGAGCAGCGTTACCTCTGCCACAAGCAGAGCTGATGCTATGTAGGCAGTGAGTTTCCTCTTTTTTAGGCGTGTGAAACTAGTTTTCCCTCACTTTGACCAGTAGAAAGGTGCTCCCTAGTGGCTAGTTAAAATAAAACAACAAAAGAAGTGATGGCCTTCTGAAAATTGCTCCAAAAATTATGAAAAATGTTATCCACAGCCCAAAGTGTCCTCAGATTGCTTCTTTTGTCCAACCAACAGTCACAAACCCAAAGACTCTTGATTTATTGTCATAAATGATGAAGAAAAGCAGCTAATCTTAACATTTAAGGAGCTGGAACCAGCTCTTGTTTGACATTTTTGCTTAAAAATGATTTTTTGATTCATCAACTAATTGTTGCAACTAAAACAGTGGCTCTCAACTTTCTGTCATGCCAAGTCTGTCCCTAACCTTAGAGGCTGAAAAAGTAGAGACTAGTCAGCATCAGGAAACCCTTGTTTGCTATTTTTAAAAAAAAAATGTTTTTTATTGTTTTCATTCAACTTTGTTTCACTCCATATTTTGACCAGGGTAAAAATATGTAGTGAGGGTTAGGTAACCCCAACCCTAACGCTTTTGCTGCAGGGGTGACTGCACATTAGGAGCATTAGGAGCTGCCTTTTATTTTTATAAGTGTTCCATGTAATGCAATGTATCTGCATGCATTTAAAGTCACCTCTGTCATGACGCAGTGCATTAAGCCTTGAGTGTGAAAACATGCTCTGAGGTCAGGTGTCCCACTCTGCTTTTATTGCACCAGGAGAACTGGTTGGAGCTCTCACAGCATCAACATGGAGGAGTTCATGAATATGATGCATTGAGAAAAGATTGCTGTAATCTTTTGCTTTTGGTTTTGAATTATCATTTCAGTCAAAGTGATCGCAGGAGTTAGTGACTTTACGTCACCTCACGTCAGTGTTTTTATAAATGTATTGGTAAATGCTCCAGTGTGGCCACTATGTGAATTTGTCCTCTCTTTATTCAAAGTCTCAGCAGCCAACCCCTCAGTCCCTTCCCACCCCTCTGACCACACACACACACACACACACACACACACACACACAGACAAAGTTCTCCCCTCTTTCTTTTCTGGAGAATGAATGGAGCACGAGAGAAGCCTTTGAATAATTCATTAGTGGAAAATGGGTCAGCCCTTTTATGGGCCCTGTTGTTTCCATCTCTGCACTGTGTGTGTGTGTGTGTGTGCGTGTGCATGTGTGTGTGCTTGTTTGTGCTAAATCTCCATTCAGACATATTAAGTCAGACTCAGGCCGTGTGGCATGCTAACCCAGCAACACACCAGTGAATTCATGGCTGTCGATTATGCACTGAGTTGAACATTGAATCAAATCAGCTCATTGTCAGCTGGAGTCGGGACACTGCTCAAGTGTAAAGGCACATTTGTGTGCTAAAAGGACCAACAGGAAGTGGATACCAAGTGACTTTGAATGGTGTAGAATCAGCCCAGTGATGTATTTTAAAATGTTCAACTATCTCTTTTCTTCCCTCCTTCTTGTCTTTTTCAGGACGCTCTCCAAAAACCTAGTGAAGAGTGCAAAGAAGACCATCGGCCGGCAGTATGTGACCCGGAAGAAGTACTCTCCCCCCACCTGGGAGAACAGGAGCAGCTTGCAGTCAGAGCTGGATGAGGATGAAATCTCAGGTAATCACAGTTTTATTTATTTCCCTCTCACATTTTAACAGTCGTATATCTCCAAGAGTTCATGTGTCATTTTTCACACTAATTGTGAATTTCAGCTCGTCACAGTCACATGTTAGTTCTGGAAATGAAACTCTTGTTTTTAACATTCTCCTTCACAGTTTCAGAGGAAGTGGACCAGAGCTCCCTCACCCTTTCCTCCACCATTCGCTCATCTGACAGACAGACCATGAGCAACGTCGTGGAGCGGGCCTGTTGCCGCGACTACCAGCGCCTGGGTCTGGGCACGCTCAGTAACAGCCTGACTCGTTCAAAGAACGAGCCTTTCAGGATTTCAACTGTCAACCGCATGTACACTGTCTGCAGGAGGTGAGACTACACATAGAAATGAGGGGTGAGAGGTGGGAGTGATATACAGACAGCATCTCTACAGTGCTTAATACAATGTGTGTGTGTGTCACAGCTACCCTGGCCTGCTGATTGTGCCTCAGAGCATCCCAGACACGACCATCCACAGAATATGCCGCTGCTACCGGCAAAATCGCTTCCCTGTGGTTTGCTGGAGGAATTCAAGAACCAAGGCCGTCCTGCTGCGATCTGCAGGCCTCCACGCCAAGGGGGTGGTGGGCTTCTTCAAGTCCCCCAATGCTCCTACTGCAGGTATATAACACAGATCTCATTTAGGCATCTAGTTGATAATTTACGTAATGTGCCAAGGTCAGAGGTCAACGAACTCTTGGTCTGACCTGAGTGATCAGGATATTACATGTAAACCGTACAAGAGATTAAGGGATAAGAGCTTAGAAGAACTGTTATCTAGCGCAGCTCGTATGCCAATAACCTGTACCTGTAAGTAATCGGTTACCTGAAACCTAAAGGTCTGTTCATGTGTTTTCTCTCTGTGCAGTGCCCTCCCAGGCAGACTCCACCAGTCTGGAGCAGGAGAAATACCTGCAGGCCATCATCAGCTCCATGCCGTCTTACAGCGAGAACAGCGGCAGGAACACACTCAGTGGCTTCACCTCCACACACATGAGCACCTCTGGTGGGTGGACTAGCACACAGCGACACAACACGCTACTGTCAGAAGAGCCTCATTGATCACTAATGCTTTCTTCTGTGCACAGACTCCTCAGACAAACTGAGGCAGCCCAAGATCGGCGCTCTGATGAAGCAGGTGATGGGCACCAAGGAGGATGTTCCAGGAACCTTCAGTAGAGGAGGTGAGACACGTGTGTGTCTGTGTGTCCCCATGTTGTAGTTCTCTGTTAGCTTTCTTACAGTCCTGGTTTCAAAACAAAATGTTTGAATTGTGTTTCAAGTCTTAAATCTGTTAGTGAAACTGGGACTGGGCCAGGAGGATGATGAATGAGTTGATTGTAGCTCATGTTTAGGGTGCGTGAGTGTGTGTGTGAAACCATCCTCCACTGTGTGGTGTTGTTGTTAACGGGCCGTCTTTGTCGTTTGACCTCAGCTCTGGGTCAAAGGGCGAAAGTCATCTCCCTCTCTCAGCCCAAAGTGTCTGGCAAGGCCAGGAACCCTCCTAGAGGTACAGTAGGCCCCGCCCCCTCCCCTCCCTCCACAACTGTCTAACCAATCAGATCTCTTTCCCAGTAGCGTCAGTGTGTTTGCCGTGGTTCCTGATAGTGTGCTGTCTCTGCAGACTAATGATCTGTTGTTCCTGCTTGTGTTTCCCAGATAGCCTCTGTGTGTGTGTGTGTGTGTGTGTGTGTGTGTGTGTGTGTGTGTGTGTGTGTGTGTGTGTGTGTGTGTGTGTGTGTGGGTGCGTGTGCGTGTGCGTGTGCATGCTGCTGCTGCAGCTCTACCGTCTGACGTCATGTTTGTTTCCTGTTTGATTCTTCTTCTCTCTGTTGAATGTCAGCAGCAATCAGAGTCATCTCATCATAATGTAGCTGTCATTGAGTCAGAAGTAGTAACTGGACTGAGTAGTTCTCAATCGTTCTTGCTTGTTTACCAGCATGGCTGTAGCTGTGGACCTTACACACATCAGTGTGTTTTAAAGGATCATTCCGGTTTATTCGGCTCGTGATAAACCGATATGATCCTTTAATGGCTGTTTAACATGAGAACGGTTTCGACAAGATGTTTGGTGATTCAGTCTTCCTGTCATGATTCCTTTGAAGACTCTAGCTTGTCTGTTTGTGTTACTCACAGGTAAATGGGGCAGTATCAGGGGCAGCGGGCGTCTAAGTGCCTACAACCCAGACGTGGGGACGCGCCTGGCAGGGAAAGAGTCTCCGCAGCCCAACGGAGGGCCGAGCGAGGCGCTGTTTCTCCGCCAGCAGAAGGCTTACCTCTACATCATCGGAGACAAGGCCCAGCTCAAGGTAAACAGTGAGACACTCGTTAACGTGATGTGTAGAATGTTGAAAAAATAAAATAAACATAAAGAAGGTTAGCAGAGAACAAAGAGCTTCTTGGTCTTGGTTGGCATTTATTCAGTTCTAACTTGTTGTTGTGTTCAGGGAGGGAAGCAGGACTCGTTCCAGCAGTGGGAGGTGGTCCCCATCGAGGTGTGTGACGTGCGGCAGGTGAAGAACAGCTTCAAGAAGCTGATGAAGGCCTGCGTGCCGAGCTCCTCGACCTCCGATCCCAACATGAGTTTCCAGCGCTGCCTGGAGGACTCCGAGTGGATGGGTCTGGTAAGTGCTCTCAGTGGAACATTTACTGCCCACGTGCCTTTTGTGACCTTCAGCTTTCTTTTTTACTCACCCTGTGTGTGTGTGTTTGTATACGCGTGTCCAGCTACACAGGGTGCTGCAGGTCTCTGTTCTGGTAGTGGAGCTTCTGGAAGCAGGCTCGTCGGTCATGGTCAGCCTGGAGGACGGCTGGGACGTCACCACGCAGGTTTGACTGACACCTAAAGTCTTTATCGGCTGACAGCTGTTCTTTGACTGAGGCGTAGCGTTGACGTGCTGTGTGTGTGCGTGTGTGTGCAGGTGGTGTCACTGGTGCAGCTGCTGTCTGATCCATACTATAGGACATTCGACGGCTTCAGGCTGCTGGTGGAGAAGGAGTGGCTGTCGTTCGGCCACAGGTTCAGCCACCGCGGGGCACAGACGCTGGGCAGCCAGAGCAGCGGCTTCACCCCTGTCTTCCTGCAGTTCCTCGACTGCGTACACCAGGTGGGTCTGCAGCTGCATGTGAGGCTTTATTCACTAGAGGAGTGCAGCAGAAATTCAGTATTGAAAGGATGTTTTTGTTTTTCAACTAAAGATCAGATTTATGCAAATAAAGCACAAAAGTCAGAGTCAGAATCACTCTGATTTATCTGTCCATGCACAAGGACTTGGACAGAATATTAGTAACAGCTGAGACGAGAAGCAGTGTAGAATGATGTATATGTCTCAGCCTCCTGTTCTCTTTCCTCTTACTATATATACTGTATATAATACTCTGTGAGCCTGTGACTGTATTTCCTGTTTGGCTCATCAGTGACGTATGTCCTGCCCTCTTATCATATGCAGGATGTGTGGTTTAGATTTAGCGTCAGTGGCCCACAGTTCTGACCTCGCCCCGTCTGTGACACTTAAAATACTCTGCCGTCCGACGCATCAGAGGTTGATTAACGATGACCATGTTGTATTATTTTCCGCTCTCTGTTCACACTCTGTGCTGTATGATAACCTAAAGAAAGAACAGGAAGGGACAAGGTGTACACACACTAACAGCTGCCACTGAAAGCAGTTGTTAGTGTACATAAATCTATGACATAATAACAAGATGACATACAGCAGAATGTAAACAAGAGTGAATGATTGTTTAATGTGTACAAGCTTTAGCAGCGGTGCACTGCAGTCAATGTTCCTTTGAAAACACAACTTTTCTCCTCAAAGATTAACAGACAGACTGAGGGTTCATTTATCTGACTTCAAACTGAAGAAGGAGACTGAAACCACCTGTTTCCCAGCCCACAGTGTCTTCATAAGTAGTTAAATATCACCTAACAGCCCCCTCATATTTTTCAGTGTGTTTTTAGACCAAAGAAAAATTGTAGGTGCCATCACACTTGCAGGAAATCTCCATCTTGAAGGGATGGTTTGGGTTTTTTGAAGTAGGACGTATGAGGTACTTCACCATAGTCAGTGTATAACTAAAGTAGACGGCAGTCAGCACACCTCCAGTTTGGAAACGTGGCAGTAGTACTGGTGTTTGAAGGTCAGCAATGTGCTGCTGCAAGAAATCAGTTTGAAATGTACTAAACGCTAAACTTCCAGTGTTTTCACCACTTTACCTACATGAAGCTGTTACATCACTCTCCCACGTCACCAGACTCCTTTGACAAAAACAGTAATTTTACCTCCCAGAACTTGGGAGTTACTGATCTACCGCTGCCTCGATCGGTTAGTTTGTTTGTGTTATTATGCGACTTTGGTGAATCTGAACTAACCCATTAAAACACCGCCATCTACTGCAGGTGATAAACTGATAATGGAGAAGGACCTCATTCAACCCCATTTCAGATAATCCTAGCTATCCCTCTAAAGCTAATTTATATTGTCCATGAAGGTCTGTGTGACGTACATTAGGGTCCACATGGATCATCTTTAATGACCAGGACTTAATCCATGTATGCAGACACGCTATGTAATATAAACAGAGCCATGTGCACGCCTGGCTGCCAGCATCCCTTTGTGGACCATGTCCTCCCCTTCAAACTGTAACCCTGACCTGTGTCTCTCCCTCCACCCTCAGATACACCTCCAGTTCCCCATGGAGTTTGAGTTCAGTCAGTACTACCTGAAGTTCTTGGCCTACCACTACGTCTCCAACCGCTTCCGCACCTTCCTGCTCGACTCCGACTACGAACGCATAGAGCTGGGTAAGAACATGTCCGAGTCTACAGGGTGTCATGTTGTGACGGATGTCCACTACTTGTAGCATTGCTTCAGTAACCCGTACCTATAGGGGCAGTGTGTGTGTGTGTGTGTGTGTGTGTGTGTGTTCCTGACGAGTCCTGTTTGTGTGCAGGAGTGCTGTATGAAGAGAAAGGTGACAGGAAAACCCCCCAGGTGTGTAAGTCTGTGTGGGACTACATCGACAGACTCAACAAGAAGACGCCCATCTTCTACAACTACATGTTCTCTCCTGAAGACGAGGAGGTGAGACCACTGAAACATTCACCTGCTTGTATTTTATATATTCAAGTTAGATGATGAATGATCATAGACACATTGAAACAACAGAGTCATTGTGTGCCACAGGTACTGCGGCCATACACCTTCATCTCCAACCTGAAGGTGTGGGACTTCTACATGGAGGAGACTCTGTCAGAGGGGCCCGGCTACGACTGGGAGCTGAGGGGCCGGCAGGAGCGCGTAGCGGAGGAGACGCCCGAAAAACCCGACACCAGCGGGCCGAAGTCGCAGCGGCGCATCGTGTGGCCGTGCTACGACAGCCTGAGCAAGGCGGTGCCTGACGCCATCACCAAGCTGCTGCAGGACATGCAGAGTCTGGAGGCGGAGCTCGGCCAGACGTCAGAGAAGTGGAAGGACACGTGGGATAAAATCAAGACCACGCAGAGAACTGAGACCAAACTGGAAAGCAAGGTGAGGCCGACGGTTTCTTTTCACCGCCCGAAAGATCTCTGTGTACAAAGGCTATTCTAAGATTAAGTTGTGAATGCAGCACAGTTTTGCTACAAACCCTGTAGTCTAGGATTTGAGAGCAAACACTGTGTACGCTGTTTTCCTCTGACATCTGCTGGTGAAAAAGCAGAATGCAGCTTATGGAAAGTTTCAGATCATCGTTAGATCATTTTTAAAGATGATTTAAGTCGGTTGTAAACTGTGGTTGTTCTCCTGGAGTAGACTGTCACCTGAATCTTCTCCTCCTCCCTCCTCAGCCGTCGTTCTCCAGCTCCTTGCTGATGTCGTCCAACCTGAGCCACCAGCGCCGCTCTCAGGGCGTCTACCTGCAGGAGAGCGGCGTGGGCTCCTCCATCAACCTGGCTCTGGACTGTGAGGCCAGCGCCACCTCCACGCCTGTGGCTGGTCGGACCAGCACCAGTACGCTCTACAGCCAGTTCCAGAGCACGGAGAGCGAGAACAGGTCCGTAGCCATCACTCTGTATACTGATTATTCCCATAATGTCTTATGCTGTCTGGGATATCCATTTGAATATATGTCGAATGTGTCGTAATTAAAACACTTCTTACCTTCTACCATCAGGAGTTTTGAAGGCATCCTGTATAAGAAAGGGGCGTTGTTGAAACCATGGAAACCACGGTGGTTTGTGCTGGACAAGACCAAACATCAGGTGAGAATGAGGGCTGCTGGAAATGAAGAGTTTCCATCATGAAACAAAATAATACATTTATAGTGTTTGCTTAAACTATTTATTAGACATTGTAATTGCATCAGTGTCTAACAATCGTCCCTGTCCCCAGCTGAGATACTACGAGACCAGGCAGGACAAGGAGTGTAAAGGCGTGATCGAGCTGGCCGACGTAGAGTCCGTCATTCCAGGAACGCCTGCCATGGGAGCACCGAAAAACATCGACGAGAAAGCCTTCTTTGATGTAAGTTCATACATAAAGCAGTTAACAAGTGAGACCAGACTCAAAACAAAATGGCTCTTTTTAACTAGCCAAATGTAACTGCCAGCGTACAGCCATGTTGTCTCTGGTTTGTTGACGCCTCTGTAGTTCTCTTCACCAAGCAGATATTCCTAATTGACCGCTGGAATTAATTTCTCTTCTGTCGTCTTTCAGCTCAAGACGACCAAACGAGTGTACAACTTCTGTGCCCAGGACAGCCTGAACGCACAGCTGTGGATGGACAGTGTTCAGAGCTGCCTGTCAGACGCCTAAAGAGGAGGCGGGACTCTTTAAGGAGCAATGCAACCAGGAACGAATGAGCTGTGCTGCGGCACCTGACGGACATCTCTGCCGACCAATCCCAACGAAACAGGGAGGGGAAGGGGCCTTTCACCACTTAAGCTCTGTTCTGTTTGCTAGTGTTGAACTAATAACCTCGCGTCACAACGTTTCAGTGTTTTTGTTATAAAAATGAGAAAAAGAAAAAAAAAAAAAAGTCCCTGAAGAACCACTCGCTGTCGTCTCACCAAGTAGCCGCAGCCTCTCACCCCCCCCTCCGACGGTCTGACCACTATGTGCGCTGGATGTGTGTGCGTGCACTAAAACAATGCATATTAAAGCATGTTGTCGCATTTCTGTGAGGCGTCCTGCAGCTCGGACCAGCATGAAGATCTTTCCAGACCCTCCACCTGTAAACCAGAACCCCGCTCTCCCTCCTACTAACCCTGTTCGCCCTTCGAGACACACTGGGGAGGAATGACGGAGGAGCTGCAGTCGGCCCGGCCACGCACAGGACTCGTTAGACTGCTCTGGAGAAGGATAAAAAAAAAGATGGACTGGTGGGTTGACGGACCAAAACAACCCAGAGGAACACACACGCTGACAGTTAACGCTCTTCCCTCCGGTCCTCAGTCCTCTCTTTGCCTCTCACTGCCTGATGTAGCCCATTCGCATCAATATTCAGAAGTTTTAGAGGAAGTCAAGTGTGTCGCTGTGAGGGGGAGGTGGGGGGGCTCCTCAACGGTTCATGAAGGATTTCCTTTTCTTTTTTTGTTTTCCAAAATCTAAATTTGTACCAGAAAGAGATCAATGCTCATCACCTGTGGTCAGCAGGCGACGCTGATGCTGATATACTGTGAAAGCCATGAATCAGTCGTAGAGATCAAACCAGGGGAGCCAGTTGGAGATGGGAGTCTGTCAGGTATTGAGTGTGTCGGTGAACTTTCACTGAGAGTGTTTACAAAATAGATTAAAAAAAACCTCCCTCACTAAGCTAAACTCTGCTCTTCACCTGTGTGTTTCTAATCCGTACAACCACTATTAACATTCAGATTTTTTTAAGGGATGCTGAAGGAAAAAGGAGGGATTTATTTTCTTGTGATGTCTTAAATACAATCTATAGAAGGAGATCTGGAAGGTAGGAGATTAAGGAGGATACTAATGAACAGAGTGATATTATGGGATGCTTTGGAGAGAATACAGTTTTTAGAGATGGATATTGACTCGCCACAGTGCTCACAAAGTGTCAGAAACTGGATGTTTGTTAAAGGAAAATTCAGGTATTTTTCAACCTAGATCTCCTAAATGTGTCCACTATGACTATGCTGACATTGTACTCACCACCTGTGATGTTTGCTGGAGCTGTGTTTTATGACTCCAGCGAACCACATAATACTTTAATATTAATTGAAATTATTTTAAATGCTCGTCTCCAAGTCTGACTGAAAGTAAACACAGAAATTTGCCCTGTAGATTAGCGATTGTAGCTAATTGCAAGCTAGTTTGGTTAGCAAACTAGCATACTACCCGTTCATCTGCAGCAATACCGAACATTTACTACTGCGTATTGTTTCATATAGCAAGATTCTACTAAAAACAGGTAAATGGATGCTAAAAAATATTCTTAAGGATGGAATTTCCTTCAATCCAGCCAGCTGGAAGTAGATCCCTACGCAGATGCTAATCCAGAGGACTACTCTCTGTGTTTACTTTTGTCTGGACGCTTAGAAATAATGAATGTAACATTTAATTCATTTGGAAAGCTTCTGGAGGCTCTCGCTGCTTCATGAGATTTATTGTTGCCGTCATAGAAAAATCTCCAAAACATTAACCTTTCAATAAGCTAAGCTAAACGACCTTGTTGTCAGCTATGTGACAATGATTTCTTAAAAACATTATTTAGCTTAAAATGTAAGAGAATTTCCTCAACCAACAAGGAAACACGTGATTGTTTAGTTTTTTTTAGAACATTTCCGAGTTAACAAAATTCAGATATGCTGTCATGCTGGAGTCGTTTTTCTCATATTTTTTTTACAAATGGAGGTGGTGAGTGCAAATCACTCATTGGTCAGAAAGGCCACAACTATGGACATAAGAAAAATATCAGAATTTTCCTTTAATGATGCTGGGACAGGGGAACGTCTGAGAGCTGGTCACATACATACAAGCCTCCATCACATTCACTCGTACTCGGTGTGTGGGACGCGATGCTGTTCAGACTCACTGTCCGCTGCATCAACACAGCCCAGTGTTAACTTGTACATAGACGAGTACATCTGTAACAGTTATAGAGGAGCCGTACGTTTAGCTGGAAGGTTTCAAACATCAAGTCACTTTTGTTTTTAACGTCAATGGTTTGTCTGACCGCCCCCGCCCCCACCCCCCACCTCCATCACCTCTCTCCTCCACACACACACAAACCACTCTGACCCACACGTGTTAACACAAACCCTGCTATGTAAAATACGGTTCTACTGCTGTCTTTGTTGAACATAAAATTTGAAATTGTAGATTTTTTTTTGTGTCTAATAACTCCTTTGTATATACTACTCCAGATTTGTATGTAACGTTTATGGTAGTAATTTATTTAACTTGTCTCCTCAGTAAGAAAGTTCCTCAAGCACCACTTTATTTTTAAATTAGGAATTCAATGTGCCATTTGTTTATTTCTGTATTAATGTGACTAATGCTTTTTTTTTTTTAAACGTTCAAGTAAACCCTCAATGTCTTTTTTTTTTTTTGTAAACATGGTCGTCCTTACTCAATACCAACCGTTATTGAAAGAGTGGACATGGTGTGTTAGTGGAAGAGGAAGCCTCTGGGCTGGTTTTTAAAGGCTGGTTGGATTTTACTGTGTTGCTCACCCACAGTGGTGGGATGTTCTGGACGAAAGGGTACAGTCACAATAAATTTCACACGTATGAAGTCTTCCTGGTGCTGGGTTCTGCTGGCTGGCCTGCTGCGAGCTTAATGGACTGCTTTTGTGTTCGTTAAATAGTCAGTGACAAGGTGGGTGCCTACATGTGCTGGATGTCAGAAGTCTCCATATTTAACTGAAGGACACTGGCATGACCATTTAAAATGCACGGTGTAGTAGTTTATGATATAAAATGAGAACAACATTATTTAAATGATAAGCTCACCCATTTCTCATTAAATCTACTCATCTACATGCTGATGGAAATTTTCAATCAGCATGTGGATGAGAAGATGTAAGTACATTTTCATTTTTGGCTGAACTTATCCTTGAATACAGTAATATTATTACATTTATTAAGTTTTGGGGAAAAATTATGTGTTCACAAACCTCACAGAATAACAAAACCACGCTGAAAAGCAAGATTCAATGCCCTCTCTGCACCTGCAACCACAACCAACTGCTGTCACGGTGTTCTGGTAATTCTGAGTTTATCTTAATTTAACAGTAATTTAACGATATTCAATTCACTATTATGAAGACAGAAAACTCCAGCACATATTCACATTTGAGAGAATTTTAAAAGTGACACAAACTGATCTTCAGCTGCTCCTAAAGCTCTGTAGAACATCACAGGATGTATTTAAAATGTTCCTGTGAATCACGTTTCCAGACATTTTAGCGCTGGACAGTTGGCGTCTTCTCACGAAATATTTAACGACACCCAGATTGTTGGAAAACAGACTGATGTGATTCCTGGATTGAAGGCGCCTCATCTCTTGTACTAGCAAGCATGATAAAAAAAGGTTACAAACCAGCTCTATAGTTGAAGTTTCTGTAGCTTCCTGTGGTGGTTTTAACTATATCAAACTAAGACTTCGGCATCCATTCAGTTTGCTGGAGGTCTAGCATCATGATGGCACAGTGTTGAGTTTGAGGTGCCCTTGCACATCTTTAAATAATCTCGCCCCCCGAGGAACAGATGGACCACAGCGGCAGCAGGAACCCGCCCGTGGGAAGACTCAGTGTGTCCTTGTGTTGTGACTGCGGTCTTCATCCTGTCAGCCCCAGCTCATCTTTTCACTCTAGTTTACTCATCTCTCTGTGGTAACGCTCTACAACAAACAGCTGTATTAACCACAACAGCATGACATAATCCTTTTTATTTATTTTTGTTCTTTTTATTTTTTATTAGAAATGACTTTTCTGAGCCGGGTTATGTTGTCAATCATGTCAATATAGTTTTTAGAATCCAAATAAAAACTGTGGGTTTAAATGTTCACCTGTGTTTTGTGTATTGACTCATTTAACCAAGTTTGACCTCAGATATCAAACCACATACTTACATATTTGTTAGCCAGCAGTTGTCCCTTTGCACATCCAGCAGGCACAAATCACCTCATGGAGTCCAGTATTCTCTCTTTAGCTGATAAATGCTGCACTATGTTCACCAGCTGGTCCCCAACTCCGTCTGTCTGCAGTTTGCTGAAGAGCAAAGGCCTGCACTACTGAGGATCTGTGGTTAGCGAGGTAACTTCAGGGTTAACTCTGGGTTTTTTAGCGTTACAACGGCTTCTTACTTGGGGACATCGTCATGGTAACTTATGCTGCACACCTGACCTGCTTCGGAGCAGGTTGTATTCCAGATAACAGATCAGCACATATAAAAGCACCACCTTCTGACCAATCCATCATTCACAGAATGTCCTGTGAAGCTCACTGAGCAGATCGTGACAGGTGTACTCATGTAGGATGCCCCCTCCTGTCCACATGTCATTTTTACCTTGTTTGCTGCTAACAATGCTAAAGCCTTTTTATTATGCTTTTTTATACTGATGTCATCTTACAACAGGGAAAGGTTGAAGCACTACAGCCTTGTATCTGTTATAAGACAGGTGGTACCACTGAATGTTTTCATATTTATTTACACCATGAGGGTTGCAGGTGAGATATTAAGGCTAAAACTGTCACACGCCATAAGAGTAAGTCTAATCCACACCATTAATTTAATGGAATAGACATGTAACTGTGGTCAGATCTACTCGTAAAGCCATGATAATGGGTCAGTGACATTACAAGACTAATGGAAAACTTGAGTTGACCTATCGACATGTGACCACGCGCGTGACTGCGACTGTTAGTTTTATTGAAGTCAGATAACAAACATGTCCTGGTAATGCTGGAAGTGCTTCGTAGTACAGGCCTCTGGTTTTGTGCATTGTGCTGTTTATCTGAGCTTGTTTGATGAAAACAGCTTCCTGCTGCTGCTGTAAATGACGAGTGGTGACACTGAACCAAAGCAGCAAAGTTGCAGGCTGTAAAAATGCACAACAACAAGCTGAAAGATGCTTTGACAATGGGAAACTGATGGTTTATCCACCACTGTGAACACTTGTTGCCTTTGGGTTTTTGAGCGAAGTTATATTTTTGCTGTGAAGATCTGGAGCTGCATTTTAAGTCTCTTCAGTGGTGCATTCAAAGACAATCCGACACTATGTTTAACTTCCCAAAGAGGGCAGTTACTTGTCAGCTAGGAAGGACACACCATCTCAGGTGAGCTGAGAACACAGCAATTCTGTGCGAGTTGATTTTCATATTGCTCAGATGCAGCAAACTGCTGCCTTAAATTAAAAAGATAATATGTATAAAAACTACAGATTTTGTAGTAATTTAATCTCTTACCTTCATTCTACAAATGTCAGTTAGTTTGTATGATGAAATACCTGACAGACGGTGGTATATGGTTTAGCAGCTGCTGCTCTAAAGCTGACCCTGACCTCTGACCTCCCTGCAGATCTCCTCTCAGGGCTCAGTAAGCTTGTGCAGACTGACTGACATCTCCCTCACTCTCCCAACAGCTTTGTTGCACCTGTTGGGGCGGGAGAAAAGACACCTTTATCGTCCTTATGTGGAGTCCAGTGACGTCAGGTAATCGAGCACAGGTCTAACCCCCCAGAAGGGCTGAAAACACCTGTGGGGGTTCTGCAATGTCTTTAAACTGAACATCATTCACATGAACAGCTGGACAGACAACAACCAGACGGTGAGAGCCAAAGCTTTTGGTATTAATGTGGTCAACCAGACACTTTTAATTTCAAATTTCTTTTAACAATGATCGTAAAACCTGATCGCTGTCAAATGATTTAAGTAAGTACACCAAAGAGGCCTGGAGCTCTGCAGAACCCAGACCTGCCCTATTTCCAATCCTGCTGCTCAGAGAGAAATAAAATTAAACTTTAAAAAAGAAAAAAAACAAAAAAAAAAACATACAGCGTCACTCCAGATGCCACTCTCGTCCTGTGAGTAAGTGCTTGGTGGAGAGAGAGAGAAAAAAAAGGAACAGACAACAATAGTAATCTCAAGATTGCTTGTAAAATTACTTTTAAATGTAGATAATATTTGTATATAGGTAGATAATGTTTGGTTGATTTAAGGGGAATAGCAATAAGAACTTAAAAGTCAATACAATCAGAAGGTCTTAGCTCACTAGCTAGGTCAACAGAGAACCGGTTATACATGCACTAAAAAGAAAAAACAAAACAAAAAGAAAATAAAAAATTTAAAAATCTGAAAGATCAAGTTGAGATTATATCCAAATTTGTTTGCCCAAACCTACACCGAATGAGTCTAGATTGATTCTTTTTAAAAAGAGATAATGTTGAATTTCTTTTTTTTCCTTTTAAATAAAATGGCTAATTGACATTATTGCACATGAGCAAAAGACAGTAATACTATTAGAGCTCTGTTCATCGACCTCCTCCTCCTCGACGGACCTTCCTGAAGCACTTTAAAACATTCAGAAACCTGGTGATGTACGACAACAAGAGATGTTTCATCAACAGCAACCAAAGAGAAAAAAAAAACAACGGATAAAAACGTTGATCTGGGTGAGAGGACAGATAAGACAGCCAGCAGAGATGAGGGTAGAACACTTACATTGTGCTATAATGTACAGTAAATGGCTGCATAAGTGCTTTTTCTTAAGCTTGAAGAAAAAAAATGTTTTCAAAAAAAGGTATTTATTGTTGAGGCATCGTTAAAAGTTAGCCTGTGCTATCCATTCAGGGGTGACCATGTAAAATCCCTAACAACGGGACTCCAACAGCTTTGACCAAGTAGGAGACAAATCTTTAAAAAAATAACGATGATGATGATGTTACCCCTCGGATTCTGTCATTTCAAAGATCGCTGCTACATTAAAACCGCACGTAATTATGTGCAACATCAGAAAAAAGGCTTTGAAGATGATTCCTCTACACTCCGTTCTGTCTGTTGGATTTGTTGTTGTTTTTTTGTTATTTTTCTGTTTTTTTTGTTTTGTTTTTTACATGTTCCGCCGCCTCATTATTGGTGTTGATTGGCAGTGTCCAGGTCCAATAACATGGCAGAGTGATTCAGTAAAAACACCGTAGTTGCAGTGAGGTTATTTAGGGGAGTCACTCTGGAGGAGGCTGACAGTCAGCGGCACCGTCACCGATGGATTCAGCTCGCCTTGCTCACACCGGCCCGTTGACCGACACTTCCTGGGGTGGAGGAGTTTCCTCTCTGTGATGATGACAGAGGAAACGGTCACATACACACACAAACTGAGTGGATGAGCAGCTATTCAGTGAGAGTTTAGCATTTGAGGTATTTGGTCAAATATTTTTCATTTTGTTTCATTTAAGAAGTGTCATAGAGGAGATTTCTAAATATTGAGATACATAGTATATATACAAAGCATCTTCATAAATGTATCCAACAAACCGTCTACACAGAGTGAAAAGGCGCCCACTTACTTCCTGTCAGTGTGTGTGGTTACAGGTGAATCCCCAGCAGGGTGCGGCTCTGACACTTTAGGAGGATCTGACAGAGAGAGTTTCTCCAGAGACACCGGACTCTCCTCACTGCAGGACACACACACACACAGACAGACAGACATCCTCAGTCACAGTGCAGGTAAACATCATTTATTACTCAGCAGTCATTGGAAGATAACTTACAACATAACTTGGACTGCTGTGTTACTGTGTGAATGATCAGAGGAACTAAAAAGTGTTACTTATATTTCTGTTAAAGTAGTGTGTGTGTGTGTGTGTGTGTGTGTGTGTGTGTGTGTGGACCTGTTTTGACCTTACTATAAAGGTGGGGTGATAATAATGACTGATGACCTACAATGTATTTGTTGGTAACTACATTACTGTATCTTAACTAATTCTTCAGACTCCTGGAAAAAGTCAACACATTGCATTTGCTACCCAGTAACTTCTCAACCTTTCTAAACTTGAGAATCTCACTGTAACTGTGTTCAGAGTACCATAGAAGCTCCCAGGATATACTTTACTTAGAAAAGGCAATACTGAATGAATCCAGTAATTTCAAATCCCAGTCCAGTCTATAATTACCTCAATGTGGTGATTATGTTTCAAATATAGATGTCTATACACACACGGACCAGCCTTTTGTGTATGGCTGCAGTGGACTGGTCAACAGGGGAATAAAACACTCAGCATCTGACAGCAAGGCTTTCTAAAAGATTCAAACCTTTTGAGGTCAGCTGTCTTGTTGCCGGGGACGTGGGGCGCATTGGTGGCAGCAGGAGGGGCACCGGCGTTTTTGTCATCCTCCTCGCTGTCGGATCCACCGGAGGAGCTGCTGTCTGAGGCCACGAGAGGAGCCTTCCTCCCTTCTCCCGCCTGCCAAGCACCAGAGGAGGCACTAACATCTGCTGACATAAACCAAAGACCCAAGAAATGAGTGTGTTGTGTTTGTCAAGCCAATTAAAACGTGTGTTTAGAGGATGGAATGTGCATTCCAACAGACACAGGTTGTTCAGTTGTATTCAGTGAGTCAGCTGATGTGAGGATGGAGGTAAAGGCTCACCACTCTTGTCGTGGTTTTGTTTGGCTTGTTTATCTGCATCACTGCTGCTCGTGTCTGCAGGAGAGCTGCACCTGGGCTCAGTCTCTGTACTGTGGAAAATCAACAGAAAACAGAAAACCGTGTTAAGAAGTTGTGAACGATGACAGTTGTGTTCACAGAATCTCCCATTGTGTGACTGTATTTCTTGTAATTTTGAAGAATGGTCTATGTCATTTTTCTGCCAGTATTGAAACTAAAACCATTTATTGCAGCCTTTGTGTTGCCATAGAATCCATACACAGATCCTCTCTAACAGACCAATGTTCTGTTGGTTTTAATGCTTCTTTATTTATTTTTTGCAATTTTATAACTTTCAAACCCAGAACTTGTCAGTTGCCCTTTTGCAAAAGTTGTGAGGTGTGTCAGAAGAATCGCTCTCTAACAAACAAAGCCACTTTTCAACCACTTTTTCCCGCTCCTTGATGCCTGCTGCATCAATTAAACCTATAAACTATCGCACCTAGAAAATCTTAAATTAATTTGTTGTTCAATTCATCCTGGGAAACTTTCTTATTGGGGTCAACAGATGTTCTCCTCACCCGGAGAAAGGCTGGAACTCAGTGAAGTTGGCCCAGCCAGTTCCCTGCGTCTCTGCTCCGCTCCCACCTGAGCTCTCCCACCCTGCTGGGGTTTGGGAGGCTGCAGTCCCTCTAGAGTCCCTGAAATTTGCTGTCCAGCCTGGACCTGGAAACAAAACAGAAAAAAAAGACTCTTTCAGGCAGAAACAAAAGCAGATTCTGAAAGGCTGTTCGTGGGTTTACATGACATCTGATTGAGTTCTGTCCTCTCATCTACCTGAATCTGATGTGTTCTGCTCATCAGATTCGTCCTCATCAGATTCAGATCCGCGGTCCCGCTCCCTGCCTCCGTTCTCCATGCTGCTCCTGGAGCTTCCCTCTGAGGTTTGAGAGACCCCGAACCTGGAAAAGAATGACGATGGATACAAGTTGAGGAAAGATGGAAGGATTTACAGGCAGAACACGGAAATGCTTGCAGTGAGGAAAACAAAAACTAGAAATCACTCTGAGGTTTACCTTGTTCTGGATTTAGCTTGTGTTGCATAGTTCATCTCCTTCTCCTCCCAAATGTCCTCTTCTTCTTCAGCATCATCAAATTGGCGTATCCTCTCTTTACAGCAGGCCTCAAAAGCAGCCGCATTGGCCTGTGTACAGACAGACACACAGATTAAGTCATGTTTCTTTCTGTGACAGGGACAGATTACCAAGTATGTTATTGAAGTAGCTATAACAACAATGTTACTGAGAGGAACAGCAGATTGAGTTTGATTATTACACATTTTTTATGACACAGACACATGCAAAACACTTACACTATTATCATCAGCATCTAGATTGAAGTTTATTTCTGCAATTCTGTCAAATGTGGCACTGTGGAAAGAGAACAAGAAACATGTTAAACACTTAGCCGACATCCGGTAGGTAAAAGTGATTGCTCTGTTACAACTGAGAGAATAAGTCACCTACAAGGAAGTACAACAGACATAACATAAAGAAGTGTAACTAAGAATCAATAAAAATGTCTCTGAGCACTGGTGTGGAGGACATTTTGCTCTGTTGACTGGGGATGGGATGCAGAAATGAACTACTTACTTGATATTTTCATCATGCTCGCTGAACTCTTCATCATTGAACCCAAACTGATCCACAAAGTTGGCGGTCATCTGTTGGATCTGATAGTCGGAGAAGGCCTGAGAGGGTCAAAGGAAACATTTTAAGGTGATATCATTATGGACAGAAGAGGCTAACAGACATGGACATTGATATTTCTTTACTAATACAAGCATCATTGGTGTGAGGTGACATTTTGCTTCCATGGTAATGTCCGTCTGTCCTACCTGCTGGAGAGACAGGTCGTTGGGGAAGGGGCTCTCCATGTCGTCGTCCTCACTGGATGAGTGCATGTTGTGGGTGCTTACCTGCAGGACACAGTGCAGAGGTTCCATGAACTTTTTACAGTTCAAATGCAAGTTACAATTTTCAATATCATGCTGCAATTTTAATGACGAATGCTTGTCAATTCTTAGTAACTGTGCTGGGCAATATATGGATATTGTCATCAGGATATTATTATATATTGTCTCAGATTTTGGATGTGACATAAGTGTTGTTCTGCTTCATTTTAAAGGCTGCATACGGTAAAGTGATGTAATTTCCTGAACATATAGACTGTTCTACTTGTTCTAATGCGACCAGATCTTTACATGCTTAGTCATTATATACACATTACTGATATTTATTTAGAAAAAATCTCATCATGTAAATATTTAATGAAAGTAACTATAATCCTCCTGACAGTATTGTAGCCGTATTAATAGAGGTGTTTGGTCAAAGATATTGATATTTGATTTTGTTGACCTGTCCTAGTATTTTAAGTGATTTGATGAGATTTCAAAATATCAAGATATACATCATGCCTAAAAATATTGCAATTTTATTTTAAGGCCATATCAACCGGCCTTACTGTAACATAACAATTTGATTATCTTTTTGTTTTGATGTTGTGGAAAACAGAGACTAGACTTTGTCTTTCTGCAGTATACCACTGAGCTTTTGTCACACTATGTAGGTCTTACCTGAGGTGCACACAGACTTTAATAGTATTGTAAGCACTAATGGAGGTACAGATGAAGACGACAAAGCCAAAACTGGAAAATCCAGAGAAGCATTTAACATCTTACAGAACATATGGAAGGCCAGGGACATAACAACATTGACTAACTGTAAATCTTTAACACCAATGTCTTAACTGCCTTGCTTTACGGATCTGAAACTCTGTGCACTACAAAGACCATGTCAAGGAAAAGTCCAAGTGTTAATCAACAAATGTCTAAGAAGAGAATTTGGTAGCTGTAACCATCAGAAATTAGGATCTATGGCAAAGTTGTATATCAGCAGAAGGAAATGGTCATGAATCGGTCACACTCGAAGAAAACTGAAGGACAGTATCAGAAAAACGCTGTCATGGAAACACGAGGCATACATGGATGAGAGAGATGGAGACAGATATGAGGGCAGGTTACACCTGTATAGACTCAACGAGATGGCCCACCGAAACGAGCAATTAGTGGCCTACGCTCCACCTTGGAGTGAAATGGTGATGACTGAGTGAGTGAGTCCATACAGACTTGCAGTCTTTTTGAATGCTACTGTATACAATCTAGCAAATGCATTTGTTGCAGTGCAAACGTGAGTGTGCAGTGTGACCTCACTTAGCAGATGTCGTCACACTTTAAGTCTATCATCTGGGCCACCACTGTTGTGAATTGATTAAAACAACACTTCTGACTCATGTTTATGCTTATATTTCTAAATTTATTAAATTAAATCCCAAAAGAAAAAACTAGTTTGCTGGCTGCTCTGACTTTCAGATGGGCTGCTGCTCATTTCTGGGCGCCCTCCTGGGCTTAACTGGGAAAGAGGAAATAAGTAGAAGTTAAAAGCAAGCTATTGATGCACAGGAACCTGAGTGCTACTGAATGATATCTCACCAGTTCTACCGTGTTCCTCCTGTTAGTCTCTCTCAGGGTCTCGTCCACAAAGCTCTCCCAGCGACCTCTGCAGTCTTCTGGAAGCTCTGCAAAAGCAGAGGTTTTCATTATCACTGATCTTTCAGTTAAAATGGTAACTTATCTGGTACCGGGACTAACAAAATATGAGATTACCTTTGATGAGGTCAGTGATCTGGGCCTGTACAGGTCCTTTCTCCAGGTTCTGGACCACCATGTTGGAAATTCTGGTCAGATGACCCATGTTACCTCTCCTGGTGCCACCCTCAGCCCTAAGATTGGTAGGGACACACTTATTATTACCTTCAATTTGCAAAGTAACTTCACTACAGCAGCACAACTGCAATTGTCAAAAGCAATCTGTAATGCATTGATGTTACAGCATCAGAAACCGTTCCCAATGTTAACATTGCAGCATATATATTCTTTACTTTAATTGCAGACATTAAAAAAAATACAGAAACATTTTGTAAGACAATACATTTCAACAATACATGACATCCATAATGCAGAAAAATGCAGCTGCAGAAGTATTATGATGCACATAGCTATGATGTGGATATAAAGACATTCTTACTGTATTTTATCATTCTCCTCCCAGGCGTCAAGGATCTTCTGTACCAGTTGACACTTCTGGAAGAGCTGAGGGTGCAACAGAAACAGAATGAAGCCGAGTGAAGAATTAACTGAGAAAGAGCATCAAAACCCTGCAAATAAAACTGTAGAGACACTCAAGTTCTGCCGAAGCCACCTACATGTGCCACAAGGGCATTGTGGATGGAGGTCTGTGGGTCACTGGTCCTGCCTGTCTCCACTGCCTCCCCCTGCACCTCTGGGTTGGATGCTGCAGGCTTCCCATCGTGGTTCTGCAGGCCTGGACTGGGCCTCTCCTCTGAGGAAGGATGGTTCAGGATAGCTGCCACACACAGCTCCACTTGGAAGTGCAAAAAGTTGTTCCAAGAGTATTTGAAGAAGAGATCCTTTTCAGAAAGACGGAGAGCAAAGTTACTGACATGCTGAAAAAGAGTGTAAGAAGACAGAATAACTGAGTAGACCTGAACAGCATGCACTTGTAAAGAGGTACAACACCTTTTAGTTTGTAGGCATGTTAACCAATGACCACGTGCCCAGTGTGCCCTTTTAAAAAGGATCTAAAAAAGTACAGTGGTACCAACTTGATCTCCAGTACCCCCATATTGTGTAACCAGGGTGACAATGGAGGGACTAAATCCCCCGTGTGCTGAACTACACTCGAATTTTCATGGTCTCATATGAACCAGATCCAAATAAGTCACACCCACTGCCCTTTGGTCAGGTGGTGTGATATGGTAATCAGTGTTCCCGGCCTCATGACCAACCTTGTGTAAACCTGATGAAACTTTTTCAGATATCACAGACAAACACAATCAGGAAAAGGCATCTTTCTAAAGACATACCCATATCATATCTCAAACTCATATCAACTCAGTATGTGTGCAATGACAACTAGGAGCCACAGTTTCAATATCCAGAGTCAAGCCAGGCTGAGCCTACCAGTAGTATGTTAATGGTGGAAAGATTGCAGAGCTCCTGGCAGATACTGGGAGAATTGGTCTGCAGCAGAGCGGCCACAAGCCGGGCCACGTGAAGGCGGGCGTTCCCCAGTGGCTGCTCTAGAACGCCAACGGTCGTCAATATTGCACTTTTCTACAGACGGAATGAGAAAAGGATATCAAATAGTATTATAGTAATATAGTCACAAATTGTTGTTTTGACACCAGCAAACAAGAACCCTGAGTTTCAGTGCTAGTGCTGCACCACAGAGGAAAAACAAGGTTGTATAACAGCAACAATTAATACGAATCACCTAATATGCATTCCATTTTGCTTCACTTGGCACTGCTCTATGGATTTACCTTGGGGGGATCCAGAAGAATCTGCTGGAAGTCCTTTAAATGGGGCTCAATGGCATTTAAAATACTGCTGTTGACAGTGTAAGACCTTTCATAACCCTGAGAATACAGATCCATCAGCCCTTCCAACCTGGGAGACATAAGCAGAAGAAACCATTAGCACATTACACTTGAAGTCTAGTCAAGTTCCACCTGTTCAGAGTTGCCTTTGGGATATTTTCTACTGTGTCAGCAGTATTTTGAAATATAAGCAGAAGGAGGCATTTTCTTTACTTTCCTGAACCCTTACAGGAGTAAATACAATAGGCTTGTGCCGACTGACAACTGGATCATATATCTACAATCAAAGGGGTTGTCCATGATTGTATTTCTTTATATCAGAACTAAGATATTCTAAAAATAACTCTATAATGTGCTCCATATTGTGCATTTAGAGAGGCTATCTGGTGGGTCCATGTGTAATGACCCAATCCCCTCCCTACACCTGACACCCTCGAGCTATTGGATCATGTATCAGCAATCTCCTTTAACCACAACATATCAAACTGGAAACAATTGCCCAACCCTTAACTGCAATAAACATTTACCATTGGGATGACCGTGATCCAGAGGAAGCAAAACTAACTATGCTCCAAACATTAAGAAATTGACAGAAAACACTTAGACTCACCCAGACCTCCTGGTCTCCAGTAAGGTAAGTAGCACTTGAGTTCCGTTAACGATGGAGGCCTCACTCCTCTCACCCTCAAACATGTTCTTGATGAGCCCTGCTACACTCTCCTGCCTGATAAAGGTTCACAAAGTGGCAAATTAATCAAACAAAACAGATGATGAGGACATGCTTATGAGAGAACGTGTTCTCCTCTTAAAGCCAACAAGACGGTTGTTTGTCTGCTATTGTTGTGGAAATTAAATGGTGGGATGTTGAACACCAAGGAAGCACAAAGTCAAACTTGCACAAATTTTGGAATGTTTTGAAAAATAGTCCAATCGCAATATATAATGTTTTAGTGTATTTAGAATGCCTGCTTGTGTGGACATTTAAGACAAAACATCGCTTCATAGAACTGATCAATAATATAATAGCATTAACGAACAGTAGATGGCTTCAACTTACGACTCTAGTACAGCCAATAGCGGGTCGGCCTCCATATTCTCTTGCATCTGATTGGCCTGGTCTCGACTAAGGCGGATGATGTCACAAAGCGTTTGGGATGCATTTGATTGTCTCTGAAACGTAAATCATTGAAACAAACTCTAAATTAACAAATGAATCCTTAAAGTTGACTGTACTTTTCTGACAAAATGACAGGTCAACTCCCAGCAGGCCAGACACTCACCTCCTCATCTTTGCCAGTATGGATGAGCTCTGTGAGTCTTTGTACCAACTTCTCCTCATTCAGCCACTTGGGGAAAATGGAAGGTGTTAGATACTTTTAAGGCTTTTAAAGGCTGTTTGCTTGTGGAAAGTACACAAAGACATATTTAGAGAGCTTACATGAAGGACCTCCTGCCTCAAGGGGGCAGGCTCCACACAACTGATGAGGCGAAGCAGTAGGTCCATCATGGCAGAGGCGTCGATGTGTTTCAGCACCAGACCAATAAAGCCTTCCTTTTTCTTTAGAAAAGTAATCACCTGGAAAACAAAACGAAGTGCTCAGTACTTCTGGTTCCAAATAGCAGAACGAAGCAGGGTGAATGTGTGCTATTTCACATCTTTGGTTTGCAAAATACCACACCTCTGTTTTGTAATGTAATGTCACTTTTATCTATACAGCAACATTAGTCAACAGTCCTATTTATTGCTTATTTGCATGCTCTACCCAAGAAACAATGATCTTTTTCAGCGTACCTGTTCGGTTTTCCTGGCAATCAGATTGCCAATGGTTTTGCTGAAGAAGCTGGCCAGTAGCGGGTTGAGGGGTGGGTCCTGCTCCAGGAAGTTATACAGCACCTCAAGGAGAGACTCTTCCGCCCCCAGCTTATCATTTATAATGGACACATCGGATGTCAGGAGCTCACAAGCTATATTAGGAAACCTAGAAAAACAAAATGACCATGAAAAGGGCTCTCTGCAATTAAAGACATTCAAGTTGCATTACTGAAATTTTTTCTGATGATCTCAGAGAGTCAAAACAAATGTAATTACATGAAATTTAATATAAGTTCAACAAATCCTGTGGGGAATTTCCTTTCAGAGTGACCAGAGCATAAATATATCAGAATATATCAAATCATAACAGAAAGGGGTACTAAACTAAACTAATATCTAATATTCTATAATAAGTTATCTTAGCATTTTCTCCTTTCAAAACAAAATATGAAAAAAATGAACAATGACAATACATCAATTTAATTCATGTTAATCCAAATTAATTATACTAGCTGTGACAATATTGCAGAGACAAAGAACAGTATGTTAAGTAGGAAATTATCAATTTATTAAATTTAAATAAATAAATATTTCCTAAAGTCAATATTTATCTGTACCATCTATTTGGTTATCGGGCACTAGAACTGAACTAAGAACTGAAATAACAACTTAACAAGAACTACATTAGAACAAGACCTGAGCTAAGTACATACTGCGCCTTGATGCTTCAGTCTAATGAAATCATGGACAAAATTTAGATTGAAAAAAGTTGATCCATCGCTTAACTAAAATTGTGGAAAGTCCTGTGTTTTTTGCAGCTGCTACTCTGAAGGGAACAAAACAGATCGCGTTTTCACATTTTTACTGACAGCAGTGCCAATAATAATACCACTTAGATAACACGGTGGGTAGTTTCCACATTGCCGCATTCACTCAAGAAATAAAGCTTATGTTTTATCAGAAACTGTTAAAGGTAACAATTTTCTACACTTTTATTTATATAAATATATACAATAATATAAAGTAATGTTATATAATCTGTTGCATTTCTTGCATGAGAACTCTAGTTGTCTGGTAAAGGGTGACAATAAAATACAAAATAAATTGTACCTTTTTAGTAGTTTATAATGTTTGCCCTGACTATATCCATATGCTGTGGAGCATCCTGAAACCTATCACTATTCCCTATCACCGTGAGGACTCACTTAAAGCGGCTCCTCTCCTCCAAGTCGGCGGGCGGCTCTGTGGTGATGAGGCTGACCAGCTCCTGCATGCAGTGGTCCTGGGAGAGGAAGAGCAGTAGCCGACGGTTTTGGGCCTTGCACTCCTGCAGGACATCATCCTCCTCCATCAGCTCTCTCAGCGTCACGTCCTCCCTGTCCAGCAGCTGGTCGATGTGGGAGGTGGTGTGCAAGTCGAACTTCCAAAACATGGTGGCCGCTGGGACAGGGGACACAGCCCTGGGCCATTGGGAAGAAGAGTGACGAGGAGGGAAAGTAAAGGAAGAGAAACACAGAAGTGGAGTAGGATGAGGGGACAGAGGCCCAGCAGTGACCAGAACAATGAAAGAAAGGGATAGGAAGGGGAAGAGTGGATGCGTAGGTGGGGAAGGAAGCAGGGGAGAGAACTGATGTAAACAAAGATGTAAACTAGAGGATTAAACCAATAATAGCAGGAACAACAACACAGCACTATCACTCACAGTACATCCTTACAGGAAGTACAATGTTCTTGTATTAACTTGAAAAACTGGCTTGTAAACAGTATTTTCAGATTACATTAGTCTAATCACATTAACACAGAGTATTCCAGTTTATGCTGCATTAATGTAGGGCCCTTTGGCCATGTATAGACTTTGATAAAAGTAAGTTGCAGTAAATTTTGCAGTAGGAACAACAGACACTCTTCTGCTTGGATGTTTCATGTAAAACCATAAAGGAACACCCACGTTTCTGCTAAATTTGCATGGTGATTCCCACAAAAAGTGGGCATAAACATTATGAAAATGACAGTAAGGTTGAGCCCGAGGTAAATTACTGGATGATTGTGACAAAATGTGAAGGCGATCACTTCAGTCACTAATCAAGCTTGCATTATTGTGGTAGAGGTAAGTTTAGCCATACATCACACATAAAATTACAAAAAGACGGAAATGCCACAAAACAAACAGCTCACACGTACCAGTGGATGAAATGTGGATATCTTTAATCAGACCTCCCCCACGGGCAGGCAGGCATTTGTGTTTGTGCAGACGACAGAGAGTGTGGTGAGGCCTGGCATTTATCAGCATGGGTCTCCTCTTAAAACGCAGGCCTCTTTAGGAGATGAGACACTGAGAGGCTCACCATAACCTGCACGACACGAAAAACAGCAGAGATTATTCATCGACGGTGCAACAAGATTTTAGGAGATTTGACATCGTGTTAACATACCATTCAGACACACTTTTATATCTGCACAAATACTGTATGTGACTGTATACATGATGAGTTATGTGCTCAATTCTGACTTCTTGCTCAGATAAAAAAAAATGTGTTTAGCTGTGCACATAATTTTTAAGTGTGGCCAACGTGATCTGGTCCAAGTCCTGAACTGACACGCTTGCCCAAAAGAAATCATATGTAGCACATAGGGAAACATGGAGGCCACTGAAGTCAGCGTTTACAGTTTAATTTATAAGTTGATGTGCAGTTGAATCCAGTAAATTTGTGAGCACATGATAACGAGGATGAGGAGTAAGAGAGCCAAATTTTTAATTATGGTGTTTTGTGGCGTAATGGCTGCTTTCTGTACAGAAATGTGTGTGGATGAGGAATCCGAGTCAGGAGAGGTGGGATCGTGACGTGAGTGGCTTCACAAAAACTGCCAGCACAGAGTTGTGACAAATGTCGATCCAGAGTCATGTGAAAGTTTTTAGACTGACGTTGCTCAGAAAAAAAAATCAGATGTGTATCTGATTTAGGACCATGAAAGTGGCCAAAAACAGAATTGAAAAAAGATCAGATTCCATGTGATTTATGCTGTTTACACTGTTGTGGGAAAAAAGTCTGGAGAACTGCTGACATTTGTGTTATTTATTTTTGTTACTTGTGTTTCCTTATTGAAAAAATGCCAGTATTTGAGGTCCATTAGTCTTACAGTAAGAATTATGGCTTTTTACATATTTTTGTTTTCCCTGCTGGGACGGAAAATGACCACATATGCGCCAATATGAAACTTGTTTAGGGTTTATAAATAGAAAAGGATGTTTGGGGTAATATATAATTTAATTACCCAGTGAAGTTTACCGTTTGAGTGCACTGATGTCAATTTAGACCAAAAAGTTTATCGTTTGACTGGAACATTTTCTTGCTCAGTTACATATTTTTTGCCAGAAGTGTGGCACAAATAATCAGTGGACGTATTGATATTGGAATTTATACTCCCTAATATTGGCATCGGCCCCAAAAAAATCAAGTATTGGTCGGGCTTTACTTACAAAACCACCCTAAAGAGCTCAAACCAATAAATGTAATTATGATGTGCACGCCATCGCCATGAGGCATCGACTAAACACAATGGAAATATTCAATAGCAATTAAGAAGGCTAAAATAGCAAAGATGGCCTATAAGACATTCTAACAAGGAAATTGCAAGCTTCAGGCTCTACCTTTTTTGTCAACTTCTTCTATTTTATTTTACACCGTCGCTGTGTTCATGCTCATTACTCTATACTTGGACAACATCTAGTCAACATCTACTTTGGCACCTCAACAGAGGATTTTTAATGCCCACTATCAGAGGAGGTAAATGGAGAATGCATCTTAAATGAGGGAGAGCAAGTATTTGATGCTTTTGTGGCTACCCAAGTATGTTTAGTTTGTTTTTCCTCATGTGGTTACTGTGGCAGCTAATCTAGTCAACCTAACCCCCCAGAAGTGACAGAAAACAATTAGAGCTTGTAGCTACGTCAAAGCTAATGTGTGTCTCTGAGCAACTGTTGGTCATGGAAGTAAAACTGAAGGAGGAAATCAAAGTGCTTCCTCCTTTTTCTTTTCCTTTTTTCCTGGGGAGGACCCTACCCTGCACATGCAGCAGCAACAGCAGCAGTGTCCATCTGGCATACATTTACAGAGTACACAAGTGCAATAATAACCCGCTGAACGCTCCCTGTGGACACTGAGCAGGAAAGCAAATGCTTGACTTTACATCCAAAATAGAACCCACCAGAGGCAACCTCAACAAAAACAGTCTACTGGCACATATAACACACGATGAAAAGAGGAACAATGGCACACATAAAGGGCATACGTGTGGATGTTGTGAGCCAACAATAGTCTGTAATTAGGCAAGTTAAAAAGGAGTGAAATCAAGTAAAAGGAAATTCAACCAGCACTTTTACACGAGTTCTGCTTATTTATTGAACGTAGGTAAAGATGCAACTGGTAGCGATTGGATGTTTATCATGTCGTACTGGACACTTTGTACAACATGCACTACAAATGATCAACCCATCTGCAACAGTGCACTTCAGAGGACAAACAAAAGCTGCAGTTTTCCTCAGCCTGTTGCTGCTTACTTGCACTTAGATGCACTGAAGTTGTAAAATTAGGTGAATAGGCCTTCATCTCATGTTTGATACACAGACGATGGGCCCAACATATTGATAAGAGTTCATTGTGAGAATAAAGGCCACTTAGTCAACTTGTGCTTCATAATACTCCTTCACAAATGTACAGAGTCCATGGTGCTTATTCAATTCACATTATTGATTACCTTTGGTTTGTTGGCTGTCAAACAAAATAAGCCATTGCTTTAGACTTTGAATTGCACCATGTTTTTTTAAAATAACAGAACAACCAATAACAATAATGATGCATGTGTATCCCTAGTTTGTAATGTTTTGTTAGGTAAGGCGGTCCCCATTTTGTTGAGACTGTCCAACAATGACAATCACACTGGTGTGTAGCTACAGAAATGTAGACTGAGCTGCCATAGACTTGGCATGAAGTGCACATCAACTGACTTGCGGTAGGAGCTCAGATTTCTGTTTACTTCAACTCCAGTGGAGGCACCACTTCCAAATAATACAGGATTAAAAAATAGAGAATTATTTTACAAAAATTAGTCGTCACGGTTGGTCACATTGCGTCGTTTCATCACAGGGTCCCTTTCTTTTTTTATCCACCGGTTACTAATGTACAAATTACCGTAGACAGTGTGTAAGGTTACTTGATTTGAGCAACTCAGCGAGGCTTCTTGCTGTTGGCCTTTTAGCCAACTCCGAATGGCTGCATCAAGAAACACTACTCGGGTTAACGTTAGTTATTTCGTTAAGTGCTGGACGGTATCAAACATTTGAGAAAATATGCAGTAATATAAGGAACATATTAGCCGGTAAATAAGTTACGTTAATCTCGATGGCACCCGAATATAAATGTTAAAGTTAACTAAGCGGCTGTGTTACGTTAAGTAGCGTTAACAGTTAAGTGATCTATTTGGCAAAGTTAGCCGATTAGCCAACGTTAATGTCTTAATCAACGTTAACTGGCCATTGTAGGCACTAAGTTATCAAGTTAGCATTCGGTTAAGCTAACGTTAACGTTAGTTCCTCCTTTCCTCTGATTAGCACGTAAGCTAATTAGCTACTAACAGTTAACGTGTACTGAGCTGAGTTAGCCAACTTAAATAGCTCTCCAACTTAGGTTCAACTTTGTCGATGCAGCAGCAGAGTTAACGTTAGCTAGTTGCACAAACTCATGACGATCTTTCCGTCCGAAACTTACCTTTGATTGAAAGTCCGCTGCTATTCCTCCCGTCTGTTTTAGACTGTTGGTGGAGTTTTTCGTCAAGCAGCCAGCCACTAAGTCACTAGCTATCCAGCTAACTACTAGCTAGCTGTGTTAGCTAACATACATTAGCCTGTGAGCGAATAGTGATTTGTTTTGAAGAAGGGTCAGTCTGCGACAGCACAGGCTACTGTTAGCTAGCTCAACTTAGCTAACGTTAGTCAAATGTGCCCTCAAAGTCTATCAAATGAACAGTTCCCCAACATTAATGGTTACTTGACACTAATAGCAATACATATTATTATAGATAGAGAGTGTATGGTTCGTACTCACGCACAAAGTAATTCAAACGCGGGGCTAAGTTTAGCATGCAAAGCAGGAAAAACTCAGTCATATTTTTCGAATCAAAATGGCGACATGGTTACGATGGTTACGAGAGCGCGCATTAGACCTACACGGGGGCGCGCATTGACTCCGGGCTGTGCACTGAGCTCAGGAAAGCATTTTGGAGTACTGACTGATGCGACAGTGCGACACGGCTGTCTAAATACATTATATACAATTATTAAGGGTCTCTACAGAGATAAATATCACTTCTTTGAATGCACTTTTGGGGGCCTACCTTTTTGTGTTATTGTAAAGGAGTGACCACACTAAAACGTATGTATTTTGTGTAAATAGAAGAAGTATTTTGGTTGCACATTTTGCTTCATTTCATTGTTTGGTCCCATTTAAATAGACATAATAAATGTTCCATACAGCACTGACTATGGCTTCAACAAGGGTGTAGCTGAGCCTTATGTCGGCACTGAAGTGTGGCAAATAGAAAATCACAACGGAAAATAGGAACACAGCAAATAAGCAAATAACAAAACACAACAGCAATTAACAAAACACAACAGCAAACAACAAAACACAACAGCAAATAACAAAACACAACAGCAAACAACAAAACACAACAGCAGATAACAAAATACAACAGCAAATAACAAAACACAACAGCAAATAACAAAACACAACAAAAAGGTTGTGTTTTCCCATTTGCTGTTGGGATTTGCACTTGAGGGCCACCATACCTTACCTCTAATATTATACATGTATATTATACTGTCTATATTGTATATATTAGCACATCATGTATAGGCTAGAAAACCACATGGTCACATTCTCAATAATTCATTTTATGTAACAAGTAGCCTGGTTTAGCACAGTGGACTACATTTGGCAGGTTATATGGACAGGCAGAGTCACAAAATATTTGTTTCTAAGGTGAAGTGGATTTCAAGGTGAGGTGTTTCAATGGCAGCACTCACCATTTATTGTCTGTATTGATAAATACATTTTTTTTTTATTCAAGAAAATGTGAATAATGACAAATATCCTAAAAAGACTTTTGAAGCCCAGGAGGCCTGTAATTATTTGGATTTTATGAGAAACAAAATACCTAATTGTGAAATTTAAACCAAGTGTTAAAATGTATATCACTGAATTAATAGCACTGAACTAAACACAGAAGCATGGTTTTCAAATTAAAATATTTGAAAGTATTTGAAAGTGATTAAATGTCACATTTAAGAATTCAATGGCACATAAAATATAAACTCCCTTTGGTCTTGCTTCATAGGCCTATATCAGAGCTTAAAGTGATTTATTACAATAGCCTATTTTTGATCCACAGCTGAGAAATTATTAGTGACGTGTAACCATATATGAATGCAGGAAAACTCTCCCACTTATAACACTGTCAAAAAGTCATGTTTGTGTAATTTTTCATTCTTTTGGAAAGTAATTTATTACCAGCAGCATCTGTAAATATTACACCAACTGAGCCTAAACTATTACATATTTATATTAGCAATGATTGATAAATTACCTCTTATTCCGAAATCTGTGATTTTTCTATTGTTTTTTCTTTTTCCTGAACTTTTCTCTTCACTCACTCTTATCGACCTTCTCCCCATGTATTTACTTCCTTCCTCTCTTCTTTCCTTTCCTCTCTCTTCACCTCCTTTTTCCCACAATGCATTGTGTTCACTCGTTGGATCATGGACCAAAGCGGTAAGCAAATTGCCCAGTAGGGCCGACATCAGCAAACTACTTTTATGTGATATATTTGTTCACCACGAAGTTCTGGTTGTTGTTGTACCAGCCTTTCAGATAACGACATATCATCTTCTCACTAGACGGGTTATCTACGGCACCCTGTTATCTTGTACAGCTCCGTCAAAGCTAGCATGGTCTGGGCTACTGTTAGCTAAAAACAGGCGAGTGACTGAGTAACGTTAGAGCAGTTGTGTTCACCAAAAGTTAACGTTAAGTTCAAAGTAAATCTATAAGTTCACATGCAATGTGGCAAATGATTATACTTAGTCGCGATATTAAATGGCAAACATGATATTTTCCACTTGTTAGGAGGCGTGACTGGCCGCAAGCTGCTATTCGGTTGGGGCGCGAATGCTAGCTAGCTACATGATAAACGTTAGCACAGTGCTAACTAAGCTAGTTAAGATGTTCTAAATGCTGGAATAACTAACGGCCTGGAGTGTATGGGTTTTTCTTAGCATTTTGGCTTATAGTCTTAAAAGCCTGACAGCTAAGATGACAGATGACTTTCGATTTGATAACATTAAGCCAACTGGTCACCCAAAGTTATCAGACGTGACCAACTTTGAATGTATCATTCTTGGCTACCACAACCGTGAGGGCTTTGTCAGTGAATATTTTCTAAACGTGTCCCCTCTGTAACATTTCCAGCAAAATAAGGAGTTGATGATGTAATGTGATGAGTTCTATGATGTAATTTAACCATTGTTGACAGGGCAGGGGCCACTATTGCATGCCCTGTCACAGTGCACATCCTGGCTTCGAGCATATTTTTCAACGCAAGTCTGCCTCCATATAAGGCTGTGTTTCAGTCATTTTTACACCAAACATCACAAGAAACCACACATTCACTCGAATTTCACCCTTTTTTCTATTCATCTAAGTTATGTACTCATCATTTTAAAAAATATATCAACTGGGTTCAGCAACATGATGGCGTCTCCTTGTTGTATAGTTTTGTGGGATATTTATTTGAAAGCATCTAGATGTTTTTGACTATCAGCACTACAGTCCCTAAAAAGCACAGTGAGTTTTTCTACATTGCCTTTGTTCCCAGCAGACAATGATCTTCAAGGAAGCGACGGCTCTGGGAGTTTGGGTGGCCCAGATGTTCGCAGACGAATCCCCATCAAGCTCATATCCAAGCAGCCCCTAAGGAGCAAACCTCAGCCGCGCGCCCAGAGGCCGAGCAGCAGGCCATCTAAAAGTGAGGCTGGCGAAGATGGTAGGCACAGTCTGCAGTACACCGTGCCTCTTAGCACTGCGTTTTAAGGACCCTAAAGGAAAGCACTCTAATTGGGATTCAAACATGTTCATATTTAAAGTTTACGGGAACTTTCCAGATTTTCAACCAGCGTTGTATCACCACAATGTTGGTAGTATATGCAAATGAACATTGTTAAACTATTCTCTATTTTGCCTGCACTAAGCGCACCCTACTCAAGATGCATCATCTGGACAATTTTAGGCTGTTGTAACAACTACGCCTGAGCTCAAAACGTACTCTGAGCCTAAACTAAGCATCACTCAACCTGCACCCATCAGCATGAGTGTATATTGGTCCAACTCAGCGCAGTGCATTGTGGTTTATGTAGATTTTCTACCTTTTAGAAAGGGGTATACCACAGCCCCTTTTCCTCTGTTTTCTCTGGTTATGTAGCACCAAATTCAGAACTATGATTATCAATAAATTGACAATTGGTCCCAGCCCTATTGAAGGCCTTGGTCACTGCTTCAAGGAGAATTGAATTAGACTGCTTAATTGCCACTTATCTGGGTTTTAAAGCGGTCTGTTTTTCTGCACTGCATCATTAATACTTGTCTTTTATGTGTGACAGATAACTTTGGCTTCAAGCAGGAGGAGCGGTTCGACTGTGGAGCTAAATCTGGTGATGTGTTTGGCAGTCAGAGGAGATTCCCCCAGCCACTGTTTTGGGACTATAAGGTACATAAGCTGTAGGGAGTGAAACAGCTCAACAGCGCTTACAGTGTTTCAGATGGATATTAATGACAAACTCTCTCTTCATCACTGATACCTGGCACACAGTGCAGGATATGTCTCCTCCAGACAATCAGAAAAGTCTGATGACTCATCACTTATCAGAGCACCATATTAAGTAATATAAATATAGAAGTGTGTTCTAATGGTAGTTAACTTTTTTTGTTGCTTTTTTCAACAGTTAAATTTGATTGGAGAACGGGATGAAGTACCAATTCACTTTTGTGATAAATGTGGTCTTCCTATCCAGCTATATGGACGGATGGTATGTAATGTATGTAATATGTACTGATTACCTCCTCTGGGGTCAATATTTAGGATTATTAATATGTTGTCCTTTTTTGAACTGACCTTTCTCTGCAGGCAGCCAGAGAAAATGTTCATTTGTAACTTTAATTACTTCTCCTCCTAACTTTTTAGATCCCATGCAAACATGTTTTCTGCTACGACTGTGCTTTTCTTCATGAGAAGAAAGGAGAAAAGATGTGCCCTGGGTGAGCTCTCAACATTTTAACTGTTAATGTGTTGAATATTGAAATCCTCACAGTTTTAACAGCCTTAATTATTAGTACAGGATAACAAGTGTTTTTAAAATATTCACTGAACCTAATGTGGCTGTATTTTGCATAAAAGAATATGTAGCATTTTGTAAAGTAGCTTCTCAGATGTGTTTGTTACTGCTGTGTGTTCTGAGCTTTTGTCCCTGTGTTTACAGCCTCACCTTGTACAACTGCACAGACCCGGTGCAGCGCATCGAGCAGTGCCAGCGTGGATCTCTCTACATGTGCAGTGTTGTGCCGGGATGCAAGCGCACCTACCTGTCCCAGCGTGACCTGCAGGCCCATGTCAACCACCGCCACATGAGGCAAGCCAAGTCTTCCACTGGCCGCCAGGAGCCCGTGCACCTGCCCCCTGCATCCGATGTCCCTGACCGGTTCCGCGTGCCTCCCCCTCACTTACCCAAGAACCATGTTCACCTCCCCAACCCACTTCAGCACAGCAGTCACGACCCCTATAGTCAGCCGCCCCCACCCTCCGGTCACGAAGCCCCGCCCCCAGCCTCCGCTCTTGGCCCTGAGACATTCCGCATTGCCACGGTAACAACCCGTAAACACAGCAATCTCATCACTGTGCCCATCCAAGATGACTCCTCTTCGTCTCGGGAGTCCCACTCTGGTGGTCCAGGCCCTGGTCAGCCCCCCCACCACCACCCTGGGGAATATCCTGGCCAGCCACCTGTAGTGTCCCACTCTCACCACATGATGGCACCACCGCAGCAGCACTTTGGCCCCCCACCTCCACCACCGCCTCCTATCAGCCACCCCATGCAGCATCCTCCCCAGGGCTCTGGGACACCACACATGGTGTACAACCAAGCCCCGCCTCCCCCCATGTCCACAGCTCCCCCACCAATCACTCCACCACCAGGGCACATCATGGGCCAGATGCCCCCCTATATGAACCATCCACCCCCAGGACCTCCACCACAACACAGTGGCCCCCCTGTCAACCAACCCCCACCTCATCATTACAACCCCAACTCCATGCAGCAGTTCCCTGAAGACCAGGGCACACTCAGTCCCCCTTTCAGCCAGCCAGGAGGGCTCAGTCCTGGGATGTGGCCCGCTCCGAGAGGGCCCCCACCACCACGAATGCAGGGTCCTCCTCCCCAGGGCCAGATGCCTGGACCGCACCACCCAGATCAGGGCCGCTACCGGCCGTATTACCAGTAAACTGCCAACTGAATGAACGGGCAACAGTCAGTCATTCTGTTCCACACCACTTGTCTGCATAATGTGATAGTAAACCTCAGGGTTACAGGATGTAGGACTTTCATTTTGATAAAACTGCCCCAAAGCAAATGTGTATGTGCTGCACATTTTAGTTACATGTTCTGAACCTCCTGCTGAACAAACAATAGACTTGGTAAAGAGCAGGAATGTCCCTTTTTTTTTTTTTTTAATAGCGTATGGTAAATATTTCTGTATATATGTCAGCTACTTTCATGCATATGTACTGTACATTGAAAGACGCCAACTATGTCTCAATAAATTTTTAACAGCAGAGTTGCATCTCATCTTTGTTTAGCTTGACTGATGAATGATAACTAGCTATTTGTTTGCTTTGTTGGTTCTGAAGAACAACAATTAGTGATAAAACCGCTGAAGCTTTTTAAGAAGATATTTTAATTTTTAAATGATTTAATTTTGGTGATTAAAACAGGTTTTTAGGAAAGAAGACACTTGACAATAACCAAATGTGTGTTACTTTTGAAGTCACTTTGCTGTGTCTGGTTCATTCAAAGTTCATGTCCTCAGGTTGAGGTAGTAATTCCTCTCAAGCTCTCTGTTTTCTCCAGGCTGGTGTAGTAAACACTAAAGGCATTTTTTCCTGTTTATCAGGGATTATGATACTTGCTGTTTGTCTTTGGGTCATTTTATCCCGTACAAACTTTCAATGTTAAGTTATTCTCTCTCTAACCTAACACTGATCTCTCATTACACACCCTCAATATTGGAGGTGCAGTGACACCTTTAGTTTTTCCAGTTTTGTTTTTGGTTCAGGGGCTGTTTAAAAAAAATAAAAATAAAATCTTGCAGATACTCTGAATGAGGGCTGGTTTTTAGCCATCAAGATGCCACAGATTTTCAAAGATGATATAAGATGCATTTGACAGACATAATGAACACATAACACCATTTGTTACCCTGAATGATTTCATTATTTAATCTTTAAAAACATATTGCATTTATCAAACAGTATGAAAAAGTAGAGTACAGTAGAGTGTAACAAGTCCTGTGACAACAAATTCTGGATATAAAAATCACATGGTGAACTTTAATAGAATTTTACCAAAACAGCTTTTCGAAACAAAACTCAAGATGTCTCTATGGCTGTAAATCGAAATATACAAAATATTACGTTGTGGTATATTTAACAGAAATCCTTTGATCTGTGGTTGAATGGTTTTGCTGAAGGAATCTTCCTGGAGACAGTTGCTTCTCTAGAGTTTGGTATCAGTTAACTGCAAAAAAGCAAAAAAAGTAAATATGTTTCAGTGTTGATATAGCTGTGAAGTACCAGGTTTTTGAACAGGAAGAAGAATGCATTGTCTAAATAAGGTGATATCTCTGGTCCTGCTGTATGGATTTTGATCATTTGATCACCCTTTAATTTTTTTTGTTTTTGGTGTGAAGACATGAATGGCCCTGATATACCCAGCTTATGTTGTTTCAAGAAGTTTCCAATTATAACTGTACAAGAGATATGTTTGATATTCATTCCTTTTTTACAACAAGTTATTGTAAAAAGCAACATCGAAGTAACTTCATTCTGCACAGTGAAAAAGCAGATGAGAATCAGGGTCAAAGTTCTGCTTTTCAGAAGAACTGTTGTGTTGTCTGTAACACAACCAATGTAACATTCTAAACACTATACAACAATCACCCACAACATCCAAATGACTAACAGGTGAAGTGAATAATATTGATTATCTGGTATTAGCCGTTGCCATGAGGGGGTGTAATGTACTGCAATGTTGTTTGGGTGGGTGGTTACATTTACATTAATGACAGGACTCAGCAGAAAATTATTGTAAAGAGATGAACAATGTTATTCACTTCACCCGTCAGTGGTTTCAATATTGTGGCTAATCAGTGTATGTTAGTGTTGCTTCTGCATTGCTTAAGGATGGCAGGGTTCAGACCATCGGGCCTTTCACAATGGTCTAGTGCAGGACATCTGTGGAAATTCATGGTCCTCAGTGGATTAGTCATGGATTAGTTTTGTTTTTGTGATTGACCTCCTGACCCTTCCTTTAGCTTTGCCATATAGAAGGAAGACATCTGTACAAGTAACAAGTACAAGTACAGCTAAGTAACTGCAAGAAATAAACTTTTTTTAGCATGTTCATGTTCCACAGAGATAAGCCATTCAGTTTTGGCAGGTCTTTACTGCCCTCTGCTGGACAATATTGAATATATTAAACAATATAAATATATTATAAAAGATATATAAATATTTTTAATTGTTTTCTCTTCACGCCACAGTCAAAAACAATTGAATCAGATATTTAAGACAGAAAGCTAAATAATAGTGCTTTTATCATGATTATCATTTAATTATGCATGCATTAAAGGAAATACATATTACAATATGAATTGTATTTTACGGAAGCCTTAAAGGGCCATGCATTCATACATTTTATTTCCTCTGTTTTCCCGAGATAACAGGATAATTTTCTCGAGATCTTGAGGTAATGAAACTTTGTTTTCCCGAGATAACGATATAATTAATTCGAGATCTCGTCATTAACTACATAGCTGATCAGCTATGTAGTTAATGACGACATCAGGCTCGCTTAGATTGCATCGCCGATATAGCTGAAGCCTTGCTAACTGTCTTTTTAGATTATGCACATTAATGTGTATATTATCTGTAATAGCAAGGCATAATGCTATTTCAGCCTGTGTCAGGCCTTGATTGAAAAGATATGTGACATGGTGATCGATATGCTCCTGCTCCTCTGACATTGCTACACCGAATGATGTTTCCTGCAATGATTTAATATACTACACTATCGTTTTGTTTTCTCGAGATCTCGAGAAAATTATCCCGTTATCTCGGGAAAACGGCAGTTGTTATTTCAAGATAATAACTCGAGATCTTGACAAAACAAATGAAATTAACTCGTTATCACGGGAAAACGGAGGAAATAAAATGTATGAATGCATGGCCCTTTAGGGCTTCCGTAGTATTTCACTTTATTTCTCTAAATTGTTTTTATTTAAAATCTTCCATACATCTCATCTTATTGAGGGAATGAGATTTTGATTATAATGACCACATGACCTTTCCTCTGATATTTTATGTCCCATGATTCATAACACTTTTATACTGTGGGTCATTATGAACACTGAGGCTTCTCTTGGCCAATATTTGAATAATATATTTTTGTTTTGTCAAGAGAACTAAGCACATATACACAGAAGCACAGTGCAGAAAGAATAATAGTTTTCATTACCACCCTGCCTTTACGTTTGTCCTCCCCGTGTTTTTCCAGAACATGCAGCATGGCATCATGAAGGGTTGGGAAGAAAATGGAGGTCTGAATCTCATCATCGAAGAACATACAGCTGTGTAGTTTCTCCAGGATGTACACTGTCAACACATGAGTGGCATGTTATGGGTTTTTAAAGGCAATATTTCATTACTGGTTGTAGGATGTTCTGCTTTAAAGAAATCCTAATGAAACTCACCATCACAAGAAACAATGTAAACATCCACATCAATACGGGTGAAGTCTTTGAGTACCTGTAGAGAATACAGACAGTTTTATATGAGAATTTTTATTATAATGAACACATGAAGGCCGATTGTGTCAACAACCCACACGTGGCCCTAACGACTCTGAAACTCAGAGCTCACATGTGTCCTTAACGACTCTGTAAGGACACTCCCACACAGAGTTTAAAAGCCTGCAACTCCCCTCCAGTTAGTTAGAACTGAAGAAGCCTCTTGGATGAGAGGTGAAACGTCTTCAAGAAACTGAAACAAGTCCAGGTGCCTACGATACAGCACTTAGAATTACCATGACCTGGATGACTATATATATATATAAATATATAATTACATATTCAGCTGATGAATGATATGTACATTGGCTACTTTATTGTAGAGTCACGACCCTCTTTATGTGTTTTTTTTTTGCATATGCCAGTCTCTTTTTATTCATTTGACTACCTTAGTGCGGCAGGGAGGTTGTCTGATGGCAAGCCTGTGTGAAGGTATTTGTGAAAAGGTAAACCCTATGAGGTTATTATGGCAGTGTAGTATTCAGCATAGTCTTAAATAAATTATTTCCTTTTTGGATCTTCTCAAAACTGTCTCTAAAGGTATCTCCCAAGACTGACCAAAAGAAAAAATTAGAAGCGTAAAGTACATCCCTTCTACTGCAGCAGTGGAAGGGATGTACTTTACACTTCTAATTTTTTTTTTTTTGGAATAAACAAAATAATTTTTATAACTATAGACCTCCAAACTGCAGCAACACAAATCCAAGGAATGTAAGAACAGATTCGATTGTAAAATGATTTTTGAGAAGTCTTGAACAGAGAAAGTCACAGTGCCAACTATATCACCAAAATCAGAAAACTAAGTTTGTTTTACAGAAGTTGATTGTATTTAAATGTAACCTTATGAGTTTTCATGCTATTGAAGTTTAGCATTTTTGCTTTCTTGGTGAACCACTGGAAGGCTTTTATTGTGAAATAGCGACAGGCCTGCAGCCTTATTTAATTCTGAAATAATGAATCAGTTAGGTAATTAAAAGAAATGTTTAAAGAATTGAATAATCAATTTTTTGGGGGGCTAAAATATAAAAATGTTACTGCCGAATGGGAATATTGGCTGGTTGTCTTACTCTTCTGTGATAACAAATTGAATACCTTTGGGTTTTGGACTGTTGGTCATGCAATTTGAACACGGTGCCTTGGGATTTTGGAAAACATACTTTCAACCAGCCTGCCATCAAGGTCAAATCTTCAACAGTCGTATCCTGCCAGTCCCTGTCACATTCTCAGTTTCACTACCAAAAGCATGTATTAAACTCCAGTATGTGGGAGCACCCTGAGTGACTGCTTACCATTTTGAGCCCCTTCAGAGCAGAGATGTCCAGGAAGGACACAGCAGCGAAGTCCAGGATCAGGCTGTGGATGTCCACTCTGGGAACACTCATGTTCGCTGCAAGCTCAGCGTTCCAGTCCATCCGGAAAGGAAGGTCCTTGAGGTCGATGGGCAGATCCAGCTCCTCCATCTTCATGTCAGATTCATCAGTCGGCTGGCTGAATAAATCCCTCAGGCCTTTCTGTTTGACAGATGTAGGAAAGGCAGCTTAAGGCTTTTCTCCAAAAAAGTCACTCACCGGTACAGTCATTTTTAGTATATCTGAGGTCTCACCTCAGTAATATCATCACTGTTTTTCTGCAGCAGTTTCTTGATCTTCCTGAAAGCTTTGTTCCTTTTCCTCAAAACCCTCAGAGGGTTAAACCCAACCTGGAAAACCAAGTGTTGGCATTATGTTCATGCACATCTATTTTCTGGGAAAAGCAAACTGACGCAGAGTGGATGTGTCGCACGTACAGCTTCTGCAAGCTTATCCTTGAAGAACTCAATATTGGCGAAGAAGATGGGCGAGGGTATCCTGAAGATCTTTACTCCCTTTGGTTCGAAAATCTGAGAGGGGAAGCGTCATCATGAAACAAATGTGATTCAGAGGGGAATGATGACAAAACCATTCGGTTGTGTTGAGTTTATTTGATTTCATTGAAGATACTCACGTTCAGGTAATCTTTACGATCTCTGTAGAGGTCGGTCCCTGGGATGTTAGCCAGGACAGAACAGCGAGGGCTAGAAATCAATGAATGATAATCTTTAAAAATATATTTTAAAACTTAAATCAATAACTGAAATAAATGTCCCCCTCACTTTTTATTATTTGAGGTCAATTTTGTTACTTAAGTGTCTTTTGTGTCTAGCCACCATAGTCCTAGAAGACCTAGTAGATTTGGAAAGAAGTTATTTACACCCTCACCATGTGGCCTGGCTGGTGCGCCCACTTCTGATGGCATGCTGAACACCATGAGCTTAGCAGCTATTGTGAACATTTTGGCTTTAAAAAGGGTGTAAATTATGTATTTTCAAATATCTATATCTATATATATGGATCTCTGGGCTACAGGAGACTTGGAATACACCGGACAAGCTGTATAGAGCCATTTTATGTTTGGAGAATGCTCCAGGAATGTTTTGTGGACTACGAAACTTCACCCCCATCCTTTTTTATTGCTGCTGCAACACTTGAAGTTCCCCTCTGGTGATCAATAAAGGATTATCTTATCTTATCTTAAATCCATAACTTTCTCATTATTTCCTCAGTCACTTTGCGTATTATGAAAATTACATTACAAGTTTTATTACAATTGAGTCCTGAAGATGACAGTCAGCAGCTCCACCCCCAAGCCCACCGCCAGACCAATATCCAGTCCCAGCAAGGTGGCACCCAGACATGTTCCCACCCACACCACCTGCAGACAAACACCTGAGGTCAAACATGGACAGAGAATATACTGGGCCAAGTAAACACAGTACATCTTAGATTTGGCAGTGAAAAACAAGACATTTTGAACACCTACACATTCTGGTTTGTCCCGCCTCCACAAGTATGGGATTTCTCTGAACTGCATCAGCATTCCCTTCAGGTTGACGATGACCAATGCCCCCAAGACAGACTGGAGTGAAGTCAAATATTAAGAATATGTATAATCAAATCGCCAACCAGTTGTTCATCTTTTAGGCCCATTAGTTTAATGGGATGCGATACAAAAATATTATGCAAAGCTCTCTCTAAAAGATTAGAAAAATATCTTCCTCAATTGGTCAGCAATGATCAGAACGGTTTTGTATTACAACGGCAAGGCTTCCATAACATCAGGAGAGTTTTAAATGTATTGTTTGAGAAAAATAATGCCAAAGACACTGCAATGTTGTCAGTTGATGCTAGCCAAGCATTCGACAGAATAGAATGGAAATACCTTTTTGATCTGCTGCCCAGATATGGTCTAGGAGAAACATTTCTCAAATGGATTAAATTACTATACATAAACCCAACAGCAGAAATATTGACTAATAATATAATTTCTAAACCTTTCAGTTTACAACGCTCAACCAGGCAAGGCTGCCCTTTGTCTCCTCTGCTCTTCACTTTAGCAATAGAACCTCTAGCGATCGCAGTAAGGACACGTAGGAATATATCCGGCATCAGGATTTGGGACATAGAGCATCATATAGCATTATATGCTGACGATATAATTTTTTTCTTAACGAACCTGAGGAATAGTATTCCAAATTTGGTTACTTTACTCGAAAACTTTGGCGAGTTTTCTGGATACAGAATAAACAAATCTAAGTCGGTATTGTTATTTCTAAATGAAGAAGAAAGACGTAATCCCAAAATAAATACACCATTTATGGCCACGCAAGATGGATTTAAATATCTGGGTATTAAGATTGCCCCAAAACTTGATGATATTGTCCCTATAAACTATAACCCCCTGATAGACGAAGTGACAGAAAAGTTGGACTGGTGGTCTAAATTGCCAATATCAATGATTGGTCGTATAAATCTTATTAAAATGTCTATTATACCCAAATTTATATATCTTTTCCAAGCACTCCCACTTCCATTACCAAGTAACTTCTATAAAAAAATTGATAGTATATTTAGCCAGTTCATTTGGAACAATAAAAAGGGTAGACTCCGGCTCAAGTTATTATTTTTACCCTATGAAAGGGGAGGACTTCGGGTCCCTAACCTGAAATGGTATTATTGGGCTACCCAATTAAGTTCTGCAATGTACTATTTTTCTTCATCCACACCACCTGCTTGGGTAAATATTGAACAAAAATCAGTGTCAGATCTGCCCATAAAGCAATATTTATATTCCTCAGATATCAAGACACTGAAAAAACAGACAAGAAACCCTTCTGTAAAAAATACAATATCAGTATGGTATGCAGCACATAACTTTGTTGATGAAACAATAACTTTGTCACAATTTACTCCTATCTGGGGCAACAGACAATTCAAACCTGGTAGATTGGATGGGGGATTCAAATTATGGGCAGAGAAAGGAATTGGGACGGTTTCGGACCTTTATTTTGAAGGTACCCTTCTCAGTTTTGATCAACTTTGTCATAAGTATGGAGTTCCTCAAAAACATTTTTTCAAATATTTGCAATTAAGAAGTTTTGTAGCATCAAAATATAAGACATTCATGGCCACACCCCCACTATCGATTATTGAGGAAACGGTGATTAATAATTTGAATGGTAAAAAACACATATCTAGATTCTATAACCTTTTAGCGGAGTACTCAACAGAATCAGCATCAGATAAATTAAATGCTTGGAGAACAGACACACAAGAAAATATTAGTGAAGAAGATTGGGGAAGAGCATGTTTAAAAGCGCAAAAGAATTCAATTAACACAAGATTAAAATTGATTCAGTATAAGTGGTTAATGCGTGTTTATATAACCCCTGTAAAACTTCACCATATCTCCCCTAACATCCCTGATGTTTGTGTTAAATGTCTGACTGAAAAGGGAACTTTGATTCACTGCCTATGGGAATGCTCTAAGATTTTGGTATTTTGGGAAAATGTAGTTAAATGTTTATCACGGATGGTTAAGTGTAACATTCCTTTAACGTCAACAATCTGTATACTTGGAATATACCCCAAAGACTTCATCAGAACAACGAAACAATCGAAAATGATTGACTTTGGACTACTCCATGCAAGGAGAGTGATTGCACTATATTGGAAAAATGTAGAACCACCATCACTGGCAATATGGAAGAAGGAGTTGATGACTTGTCTTGGACTGGAGAGATTGACATACATTGTTAAAGGTAAACAAGAGGAGTTTGCTTGTATTTGGGAATCATTTATGTCATTCCTGACCAATGAAACGGATAACACTGACTGAATAACAGGTTATGAAATGATCCTGCCCCCCCCTTTTTTTTTTTTTTTTTTTTTTTTTTTTTTGTATTCATTTATTTATTTATTTTTTGCTCCATCTTATTTTTTTATTTTACTCATTTAGTTTTTTCTGTTGTCACTGTCCTTTTATTTATTCTTTTTCTTTGTCTGTGTGAATGAGTGGCTGTTCGAGGGGATATAAATGAAAATGTTTGTATATTCGTTTGATATACACTTGAAACTTCAATAAAAAATATTGTTAAAAAAAAAAAGAATATGTATAAGAAATAAAGCTTTGTTTAAGACTACAAGATGTAAATCACAACTGAGCTTTCCCACTATGAGAATCAACATGACAGAAACATTTCAAACACTCTCTCTCCAGATGAGGAACATTAACATACTGGCAGGAGTCGTTACATTACAGAGATGAGTCTCACCGTTGGAAGCGGCTCCAGCAGGAAGCCGAGTGCCACAGTTACAATCATCGCCATCATGGCCGAGATCAGCCCTGCAATCTGCATGTGGAAGTAAGTTAATGTTTCATTTTAACATGCCATAGGTGTAATAGAAACTAGATTGTAAAGCGGTATTACAATAAATCTTTTCGGAGACAAAAATATCTGCGTCTAGTAAAAGTTTGTGACCCAGGAAACGGATGCTGTCGATGTTGAGATTTGTTTTTCTGACCTGTGTTCTGCCTCCTGAGCTCTCCTGCACAGCCGACCTGGAGAGTGCTGTGCTGGCTGCAAACGACCTGAAGCTTGCACCAAATATGTTGCTAACCCCAAATGCAATGAGCTCCTGGGAAGGAAATAATGGAAAGTTAAGTTTTTGACTTAAATGATTCTGTTTGACCTGCCTTTTTACACAGCCGACCATGAAATGAAAAGCAATATTCACTGTAACTTTATATCTTCATAACAAAATTACGAGGAGCTGCAATCACACACTCCCTTTATATCAGTAACCGATTAACTGTTTTTCCTCTGAGAGCCGGCGAGGACAGACACTGTTGACTGTGTTAACTCACCTGGTTCCCATCGATGGTGTAATCATGTTTGATAGAGTAGACTTTGGCCACAGAGAACGCAACTGCAAACCCCACTATGGCTATAGGAAAGGCCTCCACAGCACTTTCCTGGAACACTTGCATATCGGGCGCAATGGGAGCCTCATACCTGAAAGATGAATGAGTTTTAATGGTGCATTTAAAGGACATGATGTTATGTGTATGTAACATGTTGGGGGATTTGTAATTTTCTTGAGTATTTCCATTTTATGCTTCTTGTTCTTCTACTCAACTGCTTTTCATCCGAAGATCATACATAAAAAACATACAGTATAACGAGCTTATAAAATATATGACCCTGTGAATGATTAAACCAGTGCTTTCTATCCTTTTTAGCTTCTGACTCCAGCAGTGACTAGTTGGGGCCCCTTATTGAAGTAAGGTCAGGGTAAAGGAGTTTTTTCCATCACTGGATCTAAATTACTGTACCTGACAAAACAGCAGCCAGCTTGATTTTGATCCTTTAATCTACTGATATACGTGCAGAACTTGAAACTTACCCACTGACCATTTTGCCGACAATGTCAATACCGTATCTTTCCTTGAAGTTTAAGCCATAGGAAACCCCACAAGCTATGATAGTCTGTGAATAGAAGATACACATGACAGTTATGCATGTTACACTGTAAGCGTGGGCACCTTTTGGTTTAAATTATGGTTTAAAATTAACTTGCATAGGTGTGAATAATGAAATGAAGGCAAACTTCTAACATCTAAGACTTGAGGGTTGGCTGATCAACAGCACAGTTTAAATGAATTAAACTCACAGGACCCTTTATCTGATCTGGGTTTGATTCTTAATGAACACTTCATGACAAACAACTCAAATCCCTAGTTTTAGAGCTTCCTTGAATGCTACAACCGGCGAGGGTTTTGACCACGTCGCCACACACTGGCGGTTTATCAGGCAGGTTTATCTCACCATGATAACCTCTATGGGGATGGGAACAGGCAGCTTGGCTTTGTACATGTCATTCATCTCTTTCACGATGAACACTATCACCATGATCACGATGGACATCACCAGGTCGCAGATGTTGGTGGAGGTGATCTGGACAAAGATCTTCTCGAGGGTCTGTGCAAAAGAAGCAAATGCACTACTTTGAGCATGATTAAGTCATATTAAGTTTTATGTCACACTTCAAGTAAGGCAAAATTCCAAGGCAAACTGTGTGAAGACGGGACAGAAATCATAAAAATAATTCATGTTCTTCTGAATTACTCATTAAATAATTGTCTCATAAATACTAAGGCTACTGCTATACAGCCAGCTCATTGGTTGAGTTACACCTCTGCGGGCAATGCCAAAGAACTGTGTGCATCTACAATGAAGTCAAGCGGTAAGAGAGGAGGACATAAATATCTTAAAGCTTAGGAAAAAAAGAAAAAAAATCAGTAATTTTAGAAAAAAAATGTAGAACTCATCCACATTACATTGTCTTACTATGAGTAAACTGACCATTTAAAAGTTTGAGCTAACAGCTAACTAGCTACCTGCCAGTCTAAGCTAGCTACCTTGTTATGCTTGCACTATGAAAAAGTGCTACCACCTGTTTCTCGAGGAGAGAAACTACTGCTCAACAAACGCTTTTTCAGAGGATGGAAACAAATGCCATGACAGTTTGCCTTCTAAAACATAAGCCTAGTTTCCTACTTTTAAAGGAATAATTCAATATTTAGGGAAGTATAGAATATGCTACAGTAATTCACTTTCTTGCCCTGAGTTAGAAGATCTTCACCATTCTCACGTCTACGAGGTAAACAGCCACTTAGCTTAGCTTAGCATTAAAACCACAGTTTAAACAAACAAGATACAAGATTTTAGTGAATTTTAGAGGCTAGTGTCATTTTCTGTCTTTTTGTTTTGTTTCCTATCTATTTTGAAGGTTTCTCTGTCATGTGCCTTGATGTTCCTGTCTTCGTACATACATCTTTTATAGTTTTCTTGGAAACCTTTATTTACATAACTCTTTGTTGGCCTTGTTTTAACCTGGACATCTCAGCCACCTTAAGCCACTATGTGTTGCCCCACCTGCTTCTGTTAAGACCGTCAGTAAGTTTATTACAACTTACAATGCCTTCGTTTGGCTCCTCAACTTTAAACTAAGAACATATCCTTGACACGTAGGTAGATTTTGTTACCTTAAAACAGAGTCAGGCTAGCCTTTTCCGGTTTCCAGTCCTTGTGCTAAGCTAAGCTAACTAGCTGGCAGTAGCTTTAGACAGTATTTAACACACATTTTTAAAGGTGGTATCGATCTTCTTATCTAATTCTTGACAAGAAAATGTCTAAATACATTTCCTCAAATGTACGCCCAAACTCATCCTTTAAGAACGGTCCTGCTAACCTCAAAATTGCCAGTATAACTATAGACAATAACGGCTTTCAGATCCATCCTGGACTTACATATATGATAGAGAGTGGTCCACTGATGCCTGGGACAACCAGCCCTAATACAAACTTGAGCTGGGACACCAGGATGTGGACAGCAGCTGCAGTGGTGAAGCCGGACACCAGAGTGTCAGACAGGTACATGACAATAAAGCCCACCTGCAGAAGACCCATGGCAAGCTGCATGGGACAGAAAAATGAGAGAAAGGAAGCCTGGTTGGAAATCCCTTCCTAGAATATGCAGAATCGCTCACATGGTATGGCACGGTACAGTACGATACGGTAAGGAGACAGGGTCATTTACCTGGAAAATCCCTGTGAGGAAGGTCACAGAGGAGGCCACTAGGACTCTCTGCTGGGTCATGTTCAGGCCCTCAAAGCCAGTGATGTTGGCAGACGGTCCGCCATCTGGGACCAAACGGGTCACCACAGCTCCTATCATCAGGCTCAGGACCGGGAAGGAGCCTACATGAAGGTGGGTGTGGAGGGGTGGGAAGACTGTTAAGCCGTATCATATCAAATCTAATCTTCTCGTGTTAAAATAATAACATCCATAAATTCCAAACAGGCCTCTTTAAGCTATATGTTTATGGGGACAGTTTGCACAGAAACAGATGTAGAAACTGTGATAGTTGAATTTACATCAAATGGAAAGTCAAGAAAAATGTTTTTGCATTGCATGACATACCTACAGATATGTGTCTTGAAGTACCGAGGAAGAAGTATGTTAGCATGGGGAAGAAAGCTGTGTAGAGGCCGTAGCTCGGAGGCAGCGAGGCTAGCAGAGAGAAGGCCAGTCCTGATGAGACCACAACGAAACAAACTGAATGAAGATTCAGCCTAATGGATACTTTTTATCAGGGTTGAGCTTGACTAAGACTCGTATCTCGTACAGACAATGTGCTTTTTACGAGTACGAGTATCAAAATATGTCAGTATCTGTACTCAAATACAGAAATGTGTTCATTTAAGTTCATAAAAAACTTGTGTAAATAATGGTTTTACATTTGTGATCTGGAGCTCAATTCTGAGGCTGTTTTGTAAATCATCTTCAAATAAATATTTAAGATAGCAACTTCTGACAACCCATACCAATTTCAGGCTCAAATGAATAATTTCATCACTAATTGATCCTCCGCACCTGTCTCACATCAGTCTCGTTAGCGCTGCCTGGTTTCCAGAGTCTCTCCAGCTGCACCTCATCCCCACGTTAGCTTAGTTTGTATTGAAGCCTGTGTTTTTCACTTAGTCTCTGTTGGTTCGTCTGTTCAGTTCTCGTCCTCACGTCACTCCTGTTGTCATCCTGTCTTCATACTGTGTCTTTCTCAGTCCTCGTGTGCTCCCTGTGTTCTGCGTTTGTTCCCCTTGGATTTATGGTTTGTTCTGTTTTTGTTTTACGGTTAAGTTATCGGGATCACTTCATTGCCAGCTTTTTACTTGCCTTTTTGTTTTATCTCATCTAGGATTTTGGATCTTCAGCTGGGTTTCAGCTTTCAAGCTCACTTTTTGTTGTGGGTCTGTCTGCTTCTCTGTCTGCATTTGGGTCCTGTTTCTGTATACCTACTGTATACGCTGCTAACATTGCTAAAATACTGTATACAGGTTATGGCATAAACTTAAATCATGGAAAATTTTAAAAAGTACCTGAGAATGTCTTGAATCATGTCAGAAATAATTCAAAATTAGGCTTTCTTAAGACAAGGAGTGTCTGGTTACCCTCTACACATCAGTATGCAATCTGACAAACATCATATCGTATAAATCATTGTTTAAAATTGATACTATAGGCGGTAATCATTCAAAATACTGAACTAAGAAGAGAAGTAAGAGAGTACCAATAGAAAAAAAATGTAATAAATAAAGATAAAAATAAAATATTTTTTTCTGTCTCAATATCGTTACTACCTATGGATAGTTTATTTTGTATTTAGCACCTTTTTGTGCACCTTCATGTATCTAACTGGATGATAGATGCACGGATAAGTCTGCGGTCCGTACCATCATTTTTCTCATGGAACTATGGCCACAATATCTTCATAAAGTCAGTGGTATTGGTTGCTTTGGATGTAACGATTAGACCCTGCAGCCTCACACTCAGGCCCTTGTTCTCCTGCTCCTCACCTTGCATAATGGCCACCAGCCCGGTGCTGATTCCAGACACCACATCGCCCAGCAGCCACTCTTTAACTCTGTAGATCCTCATCCAGCCAATGATGGGCAGAAAAGAGAGCACTGCATTCTTGGCACGTTTTGAATCACAGCTGGATTTCAAAGAAATAAAAAGGCTCTTGCACTTTGTCTACAAAAACATTCAAGAACTTACCGACACAATTTCATGGAACCCCTTTCAAATCAAAGACCACAATCCTGATCTCTTCACTTACGTCAAATACTCTTTCAGGTGGTCCAGCATGGTTTTGCGCACTCTGTAGACTTTCTCATGATCTTCAGCAAAGCTGTCCTCAGAGTACACAGGTCTGGCCACCGCATATTGTTTCCTCAAAGTTGCCATCCTCACGCCGAAGGTGTTTGAGGAATCCAACCCCAGTACAATATGAAAGGTTCTGGAGGAAGATCCCTAAAAGAACCTTTGTCCGTTGCTTCCTTATACACTGCTGTGCATCCGGTTATCTTATCTGTGATCTGAGATCAATGGCATCACAATGTCCGTTATGTCTTAACTCTGCTCAATCATTAACACAAGCATACTTATGATTCATTGTGTTTATATGCCGTTATATTTATTTTTTTCTCTTTCTTTTTTATTTAGTTTCAGTGAGCAGTTTCAATTTGACATGTTTGCATTAAAGGAGCTAAATGTTAGAGTTGTATTTTAAAAGATTAAATAGTATTAATGTTAGCCCTGAAGCAGCACCAAACAGGACACAGCGGGTTCAGGAAGGGACAGGAGATGCACACAGTGGGAGAGGACTGAAAGGGTGGGTGGGCATCAGTCAGCGCCCACCTCTGGAAACCTGAGCAGGGATTATGGTGGGGTCAGCCACAGGGCAGGCAGGAACCAAACCCAGCAAGAAAACCACCTTTGTACTGTCTTCCCTGTCTTCAAACTGGCCTCTGTCGGCCTCAGAGGCTATGTTTGTATACACGGTCCATGAAGTTTCTTCCTCAGGTGGCCAATTCTTATATATACCTCCTTTAAAGATTATCGAGGGAGCAACACATATTTTCTCCTTTCTCCAGCAGCATATTTTATCAACGAAGAGAAATGTGGACTCATTCAATCATTGTCAGTGTGAAATCACATGAAAGGGGACACACCCAGTTGTTTCACACAGTTTTAAAAAAAAGCTTCCTTTAATAAATATGAGTGTACCAACCCAACAAAGTTTAAGGAAATGTGTTTTCTGAATATTTTGATGAAGCACTTCATTATTCAATATTTAGAGTGATAAAATATTTATTTCAACATTTCAGCCACAGCACATTCAGTCTTTTTCACATTGCTTTGGTCTCAAACAGAGAACATTACTTTGAGAACAGTGTGCCAAACCATTCATTCTCATAATAATAATAATAATAATAACAACTATACAACCTGTAAAATATATTGCATCTACATTTCTACAAATTCACTATATACAGTATAAAAAACAACAATAGCATGAAATTTGCTTTCTTACATTACAGCAAATACTGTATATGTAAACTTTGATTGTCAGATGTATAAAGTCTCATTATTCCTTCCATTAGTGTATTGTACAGTGTGATCTGTAAAACATGAACTCTTTTTTTGTCTTTGGTCTTTTTGGTGTTTTCTCCCAGAAATCAACATCAAGTTAGAACTTGGTTTCTGGATCTTGAGCCTGTGGGAGCAGAAGGAGGTGTGTTTCAGTCAGTTTCATCTCAGCAGCATGTGGCGCCATTAAAAATGTGATCTCACAAAATACAAAACGTAACGTACATAGATAATAGAAAGGAGATGTAGCTCACAAATAAAAAATAGTTACATACATTTCTGTCCCTGCTCCTCAAATTGCCTCCAGGGTGGTGCACTGTGACTGTTGTTATAATCTGCAGAACGACATGAACAGTTAAGTATTCTGTACATATTCACAGCACTAACATATCGAATGTATTCAGATGGACGCCTTCAAATATTGTGTCATGTTTCACCAGGTAAAAGTTGTAACCCTGGCCTTCTTTACCTTGTCGTTGTCAAATTTCTTCTCCGTAGACTCTGGATGTTTCTCAAGGATGTGCAGCATGGCGTCATGCAGCGTCAGGAAGAACATTGATGGCTGAACTTCATCATCAAAGAAGCAGCAGTCATGCAGCTTCTCCAGGATATAAGCTACAGGTGAGGAGAAGAAGTTGGTCACATTACTTTATGCAGAGGTATATGAAGGGTTGGAGACAAACAATCTGAACTAAGTAGTGGTGAGTACTTTGATACAGAAATACTGATATAGTTTGTTAGGAACTACTTTTCCTTCCGCCTGTTATCGTCATATGCGAACGTGTGTGGAGCCTTTTCAGTTCTCAGAAGTGCAACACCATTAGTGATGTGTTTAGCGTCTTCAATTGAATTACAATACAGAATGTGATAAGGTCAGTGTCTCAGGACATGAACACACAGTGTGTAATTTCAAGACAAAAGACATCAATAGCGTGGGATCATGGGAGTTGTTATCTTCATTGTTAAACATCCAACATTGCTAATCAAATCTAGTTTCATTCATGTTATGTTTAGTCACATTCACTGACATCCTTCCTCACTCTCTGAGGGAGCACTCACACTAGGCAATCTGTACCGTGCCCAAGCACATTTGACCCCCAAAGTCCAGTTTGTTTGACTAGTGTGAGCGCTCCACACGGTGCGACATACGGTACACTTCCTTGGCCCTGACATGATTAGAAGAGGTGTGCTCTGGCATGGTACAGTTGCTCATGCACGAGCACAAGCATGGTTGTGCAAAGTGGACATGAAGTATAATCGTGTAAATCTAGGTGCTGTATCCTAGGCAACTGGACGTGTTTCAGTTTCTTGAAGACGTTTCACCTGGAGGGGAGCTGCAGGCTTTTAAACTCTGTGTGGGAGTGTCCTTACAGAGTCATTAAGGACACGTGTGGGCTCTGAGTTTCAGAGTCGTTAGGGCCACTTGTGGGTCGTTGATCCAACCGGCCTGACAAGGAAACTGAAACAAGTCCAGTTGCCTATGACACAGCACCTACATTTACCATGACTTGGATGACTGAGAACCTTCATCAACTATAATCATGTGTATTTTGCTGCCTTGCATAATCAAGAAATCCAGGAATGTGAGAGGACCATCTATGACCAAAATAACACAAAATAAATCAGTAAAGTCATGTTCTCTGTGTTCTCCATTGTGCTGTGACCGCCCTACGACATGATGACGTATGTACAAGACGTAACCGTGCTCAGGCCCGGTTGCCTGAGCAATGTGAGTGCAGGCCAGCAGGAGCCTGAGGAGGAGAGACCATCATGCTTTGGCACTGTACAGAGCAACTGGGCCAAGTGTGAGTGCGCCCTAACTCTCTCCAGAACTTATAGTGACAGACGACCAAATGAACCGCACTGTTACCTTGAACAACATCACAGATTTGACACATTGTAAGTACACCCCTCAAATTAAATTTAGATTTAAATGTCAAATAGACATTTTAATGCAGAAATGCTTCATATTATGTCTTTAAAAACTGCAGATTCATACTTACGATCACAAGCCACAATGTAGACTTCAACTTCAACCCGGATCAGCTCTCTCAGCGCCTGCATAAAAAAAATTAAGATGATTAAAGAAAAAAAAAAACAGCATTAGTAAAGATAACAGCCTCTGTTGCTGCTGTGAGGGAAACACTCACCATTTTGAGCCCCTTCAGAGCGGAGATGTCCAGGAAGGAGACAGCAGCAAAGTCCAGGACCAGGCTGTGGAGGTCCACTCTGGGGACAACGATGTTGGCAGGAAGCTCGCCGTTCCAGTCGATCCGGACGGGAAGGTCTTTGAAGTCAGTCGGCTGGTCCAGCTCCTCCATGTTGCTCTCATCCTCTGACTCCTTGATGGGTTGAAATGATGTGTTCACGAAGCCTTTCTGTAAACGTAAAAAATACTGTTAACATATTTCCTGTGAGTTTTTAACTAAAGAATCAGCTTCAGTGTATCAGTTTTCATAATTGAGTCACTTTCAAGTATGGTATTAAAATGATATTAGTGTTAATGCTTTAGTACTGACCTGAATAGAATTATCAAACCAAAACAAGAAGAGACAACAGTGACTCAGACGTTTATGGCAGTGTGAAAGTTGCCATAAAAATGAGAGCGTGATGTTGTTGTTGTTGTAGCAGCTGAGTGAGGTCAAAGTTACTACTTACTGATGTCCACTGCAGGTCTCCCTTCTTTAGCAGTTTCCGGATGATCCTCAGTGCTTTATTCCTCTTCCTCAACACTCTCAACGGGTTAAATCCAACCTGAGAAGACATTTCAGAAACGGAATGAGGTCAAAATTAAAGATTTGTAAAGCAATATTTTCCATTTAGATGATTTGATTATACCCTTAATGGTATTTTCCATTGAATGACACATGTACTTACAGCTTCCACCAGCTTGCTCCTGAAGAACTCAATGTTGGCAAAGAAGATTGGAGATGGTATCCTGAACATCTTCACTCCCTCTGGCTCATGTATCTGGAGAGAGTCACGACAAGTATACCCAGGTTAGACCCCAAATCATGGTAAACTATAACCAGACTTTTGAAAACAAGATGCAAACATAAAACAGAGGAAGCAGGAAGCATTCTTATCACCTCTCTGGTTCCCATAAGAACTATAAAGACAGGTGAAATTAAACTTTCAGCACAGAAACCCATCCTTCAGCTCACGCCAAATTAATGAAATAATAGTAAAATAAAACAACTCCTGACACTTAAGAGCAGATGGGAATTACTCAAGGAGCCTGATGCTCTATTTATACTAGTTTTGGAACCCCTTCTCAAAACAATACCATACATTAAATTCTTTGAAGGAGAGTTTTATGACAAGATTGATACCACTCTAATATCTTTCCATTAAATATGTAGCTGGTTAGCTTAGCTTACCACAAAGACTGGAAACAGGGGAAACTGATCTGATCTGACCCTAACCCTAACAGCACCTTTAAAGCTTGCTGATTAACATATTTTTACATCTCGGTTTTTTTGTCTGTTCTAATGAGAGTGTAAAAATCACCAGCCTGGTCTCATTCTCAAGGCGTGAGTAGCAACACATGTTGTGTCACGTGTGTCACGTCCTTACGTGTCTCATACAGATGCAGAAGGAACCTTGTATGTAAAGCACCAGTCTTTAAACTAACTCCAGTGTGGTCCCAACAGCAGCAATATGAGATGAACAGAGCATCTGATGTAGTTTACGGAGCTACAAAGTACCCAAGATAGGTAGAAGTCGGACTTGAGTGTTAGGTCATGCAGATTCTTCTCTCAAAAGACCTGGGTTTAACCACGTAGTCTCTGTGCCTAAACCTGCCATTTCAAGTGTATCTTGCGTTAGGCCTTGAAACTGAGGGGAAAGCTTTGGGCCTCCCACACAGACACTGAAGGCACCTTTTGTGTCTGTATGAGACACAGAAGGGACAAAGTGGTGTAGGTATCTGACAACCTGCGATGAGAGTGTGTTGAAATGACAATAAGTTATATGGGGTTATGTGCTTAAGTTTCAGAATTAACAAACAATAAAGTGTTAATTAAGCTGTAATTAATAAGAAAGTTAAGTGCTGGTAAGTGGATTTTTTAACCTTTGGTTGCCTGTCTTTATGCTAAGGTAACTGGCATAAACAAGTATTGGAGTGGTATCTTCAGATATCATCAATATAAGCTGCAGTAGACATTTGATAGAGCACACGTCAACTTACATCAATATAGTCCTTTCTGTCTTTGTAGATCTCAGTTCCTTTGATATTGGCCAGCACACTGCAGCGAGGGCTGGAAACATAAGTAGAAATAAACATTTCTGAAACAACGCTGCCTTCAAATGGGGTTGTGGTTACCACATTCATGAGGAGTCCATATGAATGCCCACCTAATAGACTCTACGTTCTACTCTAAGTTCACGAGTTGTAACGTGTTTGCTGATGTTTTCAGAAATCAGGCCATGGAAGTTGTAATTTTTCAGTGGATGTCAAGATAATCAACTGTAATATTGTTGTATAATGTTTTTTCTCCACATGGCATTGAAATACAAAGTTAATGTTAATGAACAGGGAGTCTTTTTGCATCCATTTTACCATCGCCTGGCAGCATCAGGCCCAGAGGTGCTTTGAGCGAAATGCTAATGTCAGCATGCTAACATGCGCAATGTCAACACAACTGATAGGCGGATGCTTAGCAGGTAATATCTACTACGTTCACCAATTTACATTAGGATGTTAGCATGCTAACATTTGCTGATTAGCACTAACCACAAGTTACAGCTCAGACACATGGGAAAATCACTAGTTGGCATAGTATTTGGTCATAAACCAAACTACTGTACCAATGATGTTTATACCAAACTATACCAAAAAAAGAAAAGTCAGCTATCCAAAAAGCCTCACTGCTAGCATGGCTATATATTGGAGCACTAAGGAGTTCAGCAGTTCTTGAAACAGTTCAGACTTTCCATTTACCAAAAGAAAAACTGCATGCTTCCAAGACTTGAAAGAAATTTACAAGCTAAGACAAAAGGAAAATAGTGACTGAGTATTGTGTGCAGAAAAAGTAAAGAGTTGGTGGCCAGGTACTTACAACTGAGCCCTGAGGACAACACTGATCAGCTCCACACCGAGGCCTGCAGCCAATCCAAGATCCAGCCCCAGCAAGATGGATGCAATGCAGGTACCCAACCACACCACCTGGACAAAGGTCGTACGAAACAGAAGAGTTATTTTTATGTCATCTTTTAGTAGAATAATAAAAAAAGACCATTAAAATGTCTTCAAATAAAGAGATTTCTGGCTTATTAAACTTTCTTTATAAGTACTCTTAGTGTGTGAGAACTTACACAGTCGGGTTTGTCCCTCCTCCACAGGTATGGGACGTCTTTAAACTGCATTAGCATGCCCTTCAGGTTGACGATGACCACGGCTCCCAGCACAGACTGTTGAAATAATGGGTCAGAGGTCAGATTTCAGCCGGTCCAGATTCCAAAGACTTGTACGTTGGTGGAGATTGAGGTTTACCTTTGGGAGTGGATCTAGTAGGAATCCAATGGCCAATGTGACGATCATCACTATGATAGCTGACAGTAACCCAGCTACCTGAGAAGGACAGAACAGGTATGTTTAATTACAGACATGAGGCATGGTGCCACATGTCTTAACTGAAGTAAGGTGTATATATAGGTATATATAACTGTACAAGACACAGTTTGCTCCCTTTGCTGCAACGTGTTGACCCCACTTTATAATGCTTCAAAATAAAAGTCTGTTTTATTTCACTATATCGACGTAAAGAATCATGTAACAAAACTGAAATGTTGAAAACTCAGGCAGGAAAAGCTTTCAGATTGATAGCCCTGTTAGCTTGAGTATTTTCAGTCTCTTTAACCCAAGTTATAGTTCATCTGATATCCCACTGTGTAACTTGGTGGAGGAATATCATCTCCCTTCCCCAAACACTAGAGGTCAATGTTGATTAGAGTTTTTATTGGTCCCACACTGTGACTTCAATTATTTGTCTGTACTCTGATCTCAAGAAGAATTTTTTCGGCCTTAAAATATTTTTTAAAAGTTGGAAAACACAAGGTTTGTTTCTTCCACGAAGCGCTACCAGTGGTTTCAGGGATTTCTGTCATTCTATGAACATTAGACCTGTATGTGATCATTAATCACTTCAAATTAGACTTCTTGGAAAATTCAGACAATAATTAAATAAAATGAATGCAAAAATTCTGCAGTTAAACTCACTGAAATGCACAGTGTTTAATGTCTGCTGCAAGGGGTCTGTCAATCAAAACAAAAGACGTAAGTAACTTACTAACTTTCTTGCTCACTTTCTGCCTCTCTTCCAGAAGTTATAGTGGTAGGTGAGCAAATGAAACGCTCTGTTGCCTCTAATGAACTTTGTTGGAAACATTTGTGATAATGTAAGTACACAACTCAGCAAACTTTGTAACAAAGGACGAGTCGTTTTAATACATTTTAATACAGAAAGCTTAGGAATTATGTCTGAAAAAATTAAATTTGTATTTGCAAAATGTGCTCAAAGTGTCACAGTTGAAGTACTTATGCAGCAAAATGGCCCCTTCAAGAGTTAAACTGTAAGAAAATTCAACTACTTACGACTTGATATAGTGTTAGATATTTGAATCTATAAAAATGCGCTGTATTTTATAAACTATATACTTGAGTAAACGTACTTAGTTATATTTTACCACTGGTAATTCAATAAAACATGGCACTGTTTTATGTCTCGCTCTTACGCTACCCTTGCAGTCTTCTACCTGGCTTAATCTCACCACATTTTGTCTCAGATTTTACTAAAACTTGGGTGAGAATTAAGTTAAGGATTAACACTTTGAGGAATACATATTAAAAAACATATGATATTAGTTAACCTGAGTCTTTCCCCCTGTGCTCTCCTGCACTGCACTCCTGGAGAGAGCTGTGCTCGCAGCGAAGGACTTGAAGGAAGCTCCAAAGATGTTGCTGACTCCAAAAGCAATCAGCTCCTACAGCCGGGTCAGAGAGAACACGTCTTAGTATTTACCATAAATCCTGATTAAACCTGTACAGCAGCTTTAACTTCATGTAAATCTTAGTGCACCGTTCCATACCTGGTTTCCATCGATGGTGTAATCGTGTTTTACAGAGTAGACTTTTGCCACGGAGAAGGCAACGGCGAAGCCCACTATGGCCATGGGAAACGCCTCCACTGCTGTCTCCTGGAAGATGTGCAGATTTGGAGCCATCGGGGGCTCGTACCTGAGAACGGATATTGGTGTGTTATGATTGATTCACTGTTCATTGATGTAAACTATGCACATATACTAACTTCCTTACTTTCCACTATATGTCTTACCCTTTTGGGATATGGCCGACGACATCAATGCCAAATCTCGTCCTGAAGTCAAATGCGTATGAAACGCCGCATGCAATGACGGTCTGGAGAAGAGATGACACAAAGGACAGAAGTGTGATTCACAGAATCAATTTCACAATGACATATAGTTATTAACTCCTGCTTTGTAGATTGCGAGCTGTTTCTTTGGATTGACATGAATGCTATCTTTTAATGAACCCATAAATTGATTGATATGGACGGCACTCCGGTTCAGTGCAGTCATAAAAAGTCACAACCAAAACATGTATTATCATCATGACTGTTTATATTTGGGACAAGCTTTGGAAACATTGATAAGGAATGCGTTACACAATGTTCCTCACCATGATAACCTCTATGGGTATTGGTACTGGCAGCTTGGATTTGAATCTGTCATTCAGCTCCTTCACAATGAACACCACCACCATGATCACCAGGGAGATCACAATGTCACACACATTGCTGGAGGTTATTTTCTTGAAGATGATCTCCAGGGTCTGAAAGAGACAAAAACGTCAGGTCTAATGGATGAAGAGACCCACACTCGCTGACTGAAAGCTTTAAACTGTTGTGTACTTACATATATGATAGCGAGTGGTCCACTGATGCCCGGGACTACCAGTCCCAACACAAACTTGAGCTGGGACACCAGGATGTGGACGGCAGCTGCGGTGGTGAAGCCGGACACCAGAGTGTCAGACAGGTACATGACGACAAAGCCAACCTGCAGGACACCCATTGCCAGCTGGAGGAGAAAAGAGAGATCATGATGAGGATGTGATTGTGTATGAAACCCACCGTATCCTCCCTCCACGCACAGAGAGGTCAGAGGTCAGGGTACAGTAATAACACGTGGATGTGGAGGAGATTCAGATCCAGATGTGCTGAAGCTACAGGTAGGAGTGTACCGCAAAGTGATGCCTTCCAACTGTCATGGTTGTACGTTATACAAATTTACTTTACTTACTAGTTGATTGGTAGACAGCCGTGTCATTTTTCCTGCTTTACAATCACTGGCTCATTCACCAGCTGTGTGGTGATCACCTGCCTTCTAACATCCATTCATATTCAATGGGGTGTACAGTGTAGCCATCAGTCTTTCTGACAGTTCTTACTTTTTCTCTGCTGATACACAAATCCCAACATCCTCCTTAAGTTTAAGTTTTTTGATGATAAATATGGTGCTTAGATATGTTCATTTTTTTATGCATCTATTTTGGGTGATTTGCTCTCTAAGTGTGTCCCAACTGAATTTGAAGCATCTCTGGGCAGTGTAGGTGGTCTCTGTGTCACTTAGTGTGACAAAGGACCAAAATGCACCACAAATGAAGAGAAAAGAAAACTACTGTACATTTTGTAAGTGTAATATCGAAAATGTTAAAGCTGCTGTAAGCGTTGTCATCGTTTTTTCTGTCCGTTCTGCAGTCAGAAACCCCTTCCCTCCTCTCTCGTCACCACTAGAAAAATGGACAGGACCACCTCTTTATGGAGTTCCTGTCCTGATTAGATAAAGTGTGCAGAGATACCAGGAAATGTATTTTCTCCTTTACTACATGAGCAGGAATATACTGAACACTTATTTTGATTAAAAGATATCACTTACAGCAGCTTTAAACTCTTCATTTAAGCAGGACACATTAAGTAAGACAGCTGCTTAATTTCAGTAAAGGATTGTTATTTTTTAATTGAGGTTATGAGCGGTCTTTTAGAAGTTAAACTTAATGAGTCCTTTGATGTAGCAGGATCATGCAAATTGTTCTTGCAACACATTTTTAGAGCTTTGGTTTGTGTGTATAATAACTGTGACCTCCTAAAGATAGCACACTATCATGCTAAACAACTCAGATATTAGAGGAGGAGCTGACTTAAAGGTTATAATATGTTATCAGTAATCAGTTAAGAGTTTACGAAAAGGCACGTCTGCTTCTGATACACATATTTACCAGATTTTTTGCAATAACTCTAGCAGTAAAAACACTGCGTGTCTGTAAAGCACACATCAAAATCCATGAATAACATATGAAGAAGCAGACAGCACTGCCTTGTTATTGTGTTCTCTGCCCTCATTAGATAAAGTGGGCAGGGATACCAGAAAATGTATTTTCCCTTTTACTGCATGAGCAGGAAGAGGAGAGACACGGGTTGATGACCTAACACTTTATAACCGTGACTACTGTTAGCAGCTTTAAACTCTTCATTTAAGCAGGCACATTAAGTGAGAGCTGCTTAATTTCAGTAAAGGATTGGTATTTTTGAATTGAGATTATAAATCAGTATTGGGCTAAACAGCTACGCCACATGGTGCCACACATACAAACATTTTGCCTTTGAAGAGCTCTTTATCACTCCTGGAAACTCAGATCAGACCATTTATGAAGGGTCTTTGAGAAGTTAAACTTCATTAGCACTTTACGTCTTCTGCTCTCATGTGGTTATGAAAAGATGACTGAAGATGGCTGTCTGCAAAATCTGCACAAATTGTTCACTTCTTCCTCAAGGACATTGAAACAGACCAGATGCCGGCTGAAACAGGGCTTTGAAGCTGGGTTTTCCTGTCACAGGAGCATTTCCTTACCCCTGTGTTTCCCTACCACCACAACACAAATGAGAAGACTTTTTATTTTTATGCTGAGAGGATGAAAGTTATTTGCCGCAACAGTGTTATTTAGCTGTTGAAGCCTGGGGCAGTCTGAGTGGTTGTGGTGAGTGTGTCTCACCTGCATGATACCAGCGAGGAAGGTCACAGAAGAAGCCACCAACACTCTCTGATCATCTTTACTGAGGCCTTCAAACCCCGTGATGTTGGCTGCTGGACCATCGTCCGGGACCAGCCTGGTGACCACTGAGCCGATCATCAGACACAAGACTGGGAACGGACCTTCAGAGAGAGGCAGAGAGAGAGGGGACAGCAGTTTAGTTGAGCTGTGGCCTTTAATGACACGGATACAAACACACAAATTCACAACACACTGTATACCTTACCCACTGAGATGTGTCGAGAGGTGCCCAGGAAAAAGTAAATGACGACAGGGAAGAAGGCGGAGAAGAGTCCGTACCAGGGTGGCAGAGAGGCCAGCAGACAGTAGGCCAGACCTGAAACACAAGAGCATGCACATGTTTTACAGATTTACAGTATGATGCTCATGTTTCCTTCACTTCACGAATAAAACAGACTACATTTTATACAGAGGATCCTCTCTTTAAAATATCTTTAAAGCTTAGTAAAAATCTAATGTTTAATGATCATTTTAATGTGGGTTGGAGGATGTGAAAAGATGTATATATACAGTATATATGAAGAATGAGTGATTATTTTGTTTATCAAGAATACGGCATTTTTTAGCAATACCTCCATAAATTCTAAAACTAACCTTGACTGACAACTACTACATTATATAGGACCAAAATGATCAAATAGAAATGACAACTCTGCACTTAAAAAAAACAAAAATCTAATAACATCAATTGGAAAATATACATGTAATTAAAATACTAAAGTCAAATATTAAACTCATTGTTTTAGTTAAATCAAAGCGTGGGTTTGTGTGTATAATTACTGTGACCTGAAGAATGACATATTATCATTCTTAACAACTGAGATAGCAGAGGTGGGGCTGACTCGGTTATCTTATGTTATCAGTAATCATGCTGTAAAATGTATCTTTACACTCTTGTTTCATTTTCTTTGCTAAGTATCTCGTGTGGCCTGCCCTCTTCCAGGTTACCAGTAGAGTGGAGGCCATGTGGCTCGGGCACCGAGCTGCTCAGCCGTGCTCCTAGATCCACACTCTTCACATATATCTTATATCATTTACTTGTATCTGACATCCTGTTAATGACATTTGTAAACTATGATTTTGTGTGTCAGTCCTGGGAGAGGGATCCCTCCTCTGTGACTCTTCCTGAGGTTTCTTCCTTCTTTTTCCCATTAAAAGGTTTTTTTTCTCAATATGGCAAGTTTTTCCTCTCTTGAATCAAGAGGATGTTTTTCACTGTACAGCCCACTGAGGCAATGTGATTGTGATTCTAGGCTATATCAATAAAATTGATTTGATTTGAAGATTTAATGAAAGAAAGCCCGTGTTCAGAGGCACAGGTGAGATCTACAGAAGCTAATCTTTGTTCAGAAGTAAAAACACTGCTTGTCTAGCTTGCCTTCAGGCAAATCAGTAACAAGATTCATCTCCCCTTGAGGAATGTTCAACACCAGATTTTTTCCCCCCACCGATACCAACACTGTGATTGAAGACACATTTATCTTCTCCCTTCAGTTAGGTCATGAGGTGGGAATGAGGCTACTGAAGTTTCATCTTTAATTCTCACTCTGGCCTGTTAGTGTGTTTTTACACAGTATAAGAGTGTGAAAATGCATCATTTCTCTGTAAGGTTTTGTTGAAATCTGTATTTTCTGATCACTGTGATGAAGTATTGTATATATACTTCTACTTTACCTGAGTATTTCCAAGTTCTGTTACTTTATACTTCCCCTCTGCTACATTTGGGAGGCAAATATTGTACTTTTCACTCCACTACATTTATTTGATAACTTTAGTAACTGGTTACTTTGCAGATTGCATGCTGCATCAGAGACAAAGTAGTGCATTTTTTAATTAATTTATTGTATCTGCAATCAGATTTAAAGCAAAAATGCTGAATATTGGATCTTTACTTGTACTTTGGATATATTCAAGTACATTTCTCAAATAAATTACTTTTGATACATAAGAACATGTAATATCAGATACTTTTACTTAAGTACTATTTGTATGGGTGGCTTTCACTTTGACAAAAGTAACATTTTAGCATAATATCTTTGCTTTTACTCCAGAATGTATTTCGGGGACTTTTTTTTCAAAACAGTGATTTAATCAAATCAAATCCAGTTTATTCATTTAGCATGTACCTAAAAAACTACCATAGCTGACCAAGGAGCTGTACAAATTAGTCAGTAGCAAACCATACTTACAACAAGGCTAAATAACAATAATAAAAAGCAATGAGGAAATACAAAGCAATATCAAAATATTATCACAAATGTAAAACAAAAAGACCAATTTAAAAAATGAAAGACTATAAAATAATAAAACCACTAAGAGCAACCAAAGGCCATTGAACACATGTACACCGTGAGTTCTGTCTTAAAAGAGTCAATGGAGGGGAAACATTTGATAGAAAGCAGAAGGCTGTTCTAGAGCCTTGGAGCTGCTACCGCAAAATGTTATGAACACTGACCTCATAACATATGGAAAGACAATTACACTACCCTGACCAATAAAAAAGAGGATGAGAAAATGGTATTGCATCTGCGAACACACCCAGTTGTGCTATTACTGGTACTGGTAATCAAAGTCTGTGTCTCTGCTGTTTGGGACAGTGTTGTAAAAGTACCCAAAGTCATTCTTACGTAAAAGTAAAGATAGCTAGCTAAAATGTCATTTTGGTAAAAGTGAAAGTCACCCATACAAATATCACTTGAGTAAATGTCTTTAAGTTTCTGATATTAAATGTATTTAAGCATCAAAAGTAATTTTCTGGCAATTAATGAAGTTCAGTAGCAAAAGTACACATCAGGGTAAATTATATACATATTTGCAGGTATGTGTATACTGTATACTATGGGTCGATGAATGTAATCAGGTTTTTTTTTCACACGATTGCCTATAGAATATTCAAAAAGGTACTACACTGCTGCATGCATCTGCAAATTATCTATAGTAACTAAAGTTATCAGGCATATTTATTAGAGAAAAATAAAATATTTGCCTCCAAAAATGTAATAGAGTGGAAGTGTAAATTAGCAGAAAATAGAAACCCTCAAGAAAATTACATATACCTCAAAATTGTACCCATACACACAGTACTGTAGTAAATGTACTTAGTTAAAAATGAGTTTAGTATGCAGGTGGAGTTACAAATAACACACCTTTTAGAACTTTCTGACACTTAACTGCATCATTCATGCAGGTTTTGTCAAAATGTGACTTGTGGTGGCAATTCTATTAGATAGACAGACATCTTTATTGTCTCATGTGAATTTGTACCTCTTGTTTTCCATATTTGCCAGAGGAGATATGAGGAAATTGTAAATGCCTCTATCATGTTTGTTTTAAAGATTAAATGAAATGTTTACTTTACTGTACACTGTAAAAAGAAAGACAATTTACCTTGAAGGACAGCTACCAGTCCAGTGCTGACACCGGACACGATGTCACTGAGCAGCCACTCTTTGACCCTGTAGATTCTGATCCAGCCGATGATCGGCAGAAAGGAGAGCGCTGCATTCTTGGCTCGTTTGGCATCACATCTGCAATAACACAATTTAAATTTATGAAGCGATGGAAGGAACAGCTCTACTGAAGGTATGTTTAGCCAATAAAATATTTAAAAGATGTTAAAATGAGAGTGATTGCAGTAGTAGTACTCAGGATGCTTTTAAGATATTTCTTGTACCCATCTGTCCATAATAAGTCAGAGAGAGGGTACAAGGGAGTACATCACACTTAAAGTATAGCCAAGTACTATGTAAGTGTATAGATTACACATTTGTACAGACAACTAAATCCACCAAAGCTATAAGAAACACAAATAAAAGGCTGAATATTGGTGAGTGTGAAGAAGAGGAAATCAAGAGGAAGGACTAGGCTCAAGTGACGCATTCCTTAGTTGAGAGCAGGGTGAAAATTAACTGCTTTTTCAACTTTCTGCTACTGTTACAGAGTTAATTGTGTATTTGTTTTTAAATAAGAAATTCTTGCACAACAGGGTTTAAAACTGGAGAAAAAAAATGGCAACCATCACTGTGTTCACTTAAATGACCTCCATGTCTATATCAAATAAGCAGATCAGATCAGAAATGACATGCTGTGTTTAATATACAGGACTGGATCTTATCACTGTAAACAACTTAAAAATCAAAGTTAAGCTGCTGCCTTAAATATTTAAGTTTCTCCTTTTTTTGTGTGAAACCAATTATTTAGTTAACATAACTCGAGAAAATGCTGTTCAATAACCTGAAGATGTTACGTTGAATCAACAATTGTTCAACCACACTGAAAAATTATAAATTCCATTTTCCGTTCACATTTCCTCTGTTTGAAGAGTCAGTTCTGCAACTGTTGGAGCTGCATTGTATTAACATTTGTACCACAATAACATGTTAGGTGGTTCCTAGGTAATGAATATATAGGTTCATAAGTGTACGGGGTAGACACTGAATTCAGCAGAAGCCTTCATTATGGTTCACAGTGTTTTCATTATTATGAGAACAAACAACCAAAGACACACAGAAAGTTTCTATCACACATTTTTTTTCTTTAAACCTGGATTCTGGATGTCTGCTAATATTCTGATCATGTCTCTGTAGAAACGTATTTTAATGACTTGATTGAACTCTTTACAGTATATTAATTTAACTCATTTCAGGTCAAAAGACTTCAAGTTAGAAGATCTCGTGTTTATAAGTTCTGAAGTGGTCAGAAAATACAAACTGTGAGTGTAACTATCTTGAAATAAACAAAACTTGTATATTTACATTAAGTTTATAGAGTTGTTGAATTCACTTGATTCCTGTATGATTTGTTTTACAGTGATACTATTATTTTTTATACGACAGTAAGTGAAGCAAGACGCAATGTTTTTACTTTTCAACACTTGAAATGTAAATTTAAAGTGTAAAAACTGAGACAAAAGTTAAACAAAGCCAAGACTATGATACTATATTAAAAGTTGTGGATATGTGTTTTGCATATATTGTATGTTATGCTTGAAGTTAAACCAGTAGTCAGTATAGTTGTAGAAGTAAGAATCAGAAAAGACTCATTTTAACTAAAAGGTCAACTTTTCTCACCCTCGCCTTTAAATGTATCATCTTAACATCAATGAAAGACAGACTTCAAGGATTAGCTGTGCAATGATCACGTTATAAAAAAAAAAGAAACAAAAGCCAAAACACATTGCATGATCCTTACGTGAAGTACTGCTTGACGTGATCCAGCATGGTCTTGCGCTGCCTGTAGACCTTCTCGTGCTCCTCGGCGAAGGACTCCTCCGAGTACAGCGGCCTGGCCACCACATACTGCTGAGCTCCCGGTCGCATCATCTCGCCTCTGCTGCCTGGAGGACTGCTGCTTCGTCTCTATGTGGTTCTGAGATCCATTAATCACATTAGGTTAGGAAGAGGATCCTGTCTTGCCTTTGAACATCACTCATCAAAGAACATTAACCTCAAACAACAAAGGTCCAGACCCTCAAATACAGGCAGAGCACACGGGCCAGGTCAGGACCTGCACTGTCCTGGAGGGGGACATTTTTTGGACTGTATTTGAGCTTTAGACACAGATTAACACCGGGGAGGCTTATTGTGAATTTTACCATTGAAATGTCTCCCTGACCTTTCCAAGATTTTATCAGCACCTCTAACATTCCAGCTGCTTATGAAGATCCTCAATGTTTAGAGATTTCATACACAAAAGCTTAAGAAAGGAATATTTTCGCTAACACTTGATATAACCATCATTAATAAATGTAAATGTATAGATAATTAAACATTAGTTTATAGTTAGTTAACTATTAACAAACAATGAAATGCTTTATAAACCAAGCAATATAAATCAATATATAAATCAAGCAATTAAAATTTTTACAAACATCACTTGCAACTTTGATTAACTATACAGTTACCATCTATTAATGATAGTTATTATAAAGCGTTACCATTTTCTTTTAATTCTCATATCCTCTTGTAATGTACAGCAGCTGGTCCCACATACCTGACAGCGTCCTAATCTGTCTCAAATCCAAACTGTCCACTCTGTCTTCCTCCTCCTCCGGCTCCTGGAGATCAACTGGGAGCACAGACGACTTTGCCATCAATAAATGCCACCTCTGCCGCTTATCGCGACTGTAATTATTAACAGCAATTATGTCCAATAGTTGTGTGTTTCGCACAACTGCTGGACGCCTGCCTTATCCTTGACCATTGTTCTTACTGATATCTGTAACCCGCAACTTTCAGCTGAGGCTTTCCGCCCCCAGAAGAACGTTGGGAAGATATTGTACCGATTGGGCAGGATAGGGAGGATGTGGACGGGACAGACAGGACAGGACAGGACGGGTCATTGTTATGAAGTGGAAATCAAGTAGCTTTTCAGGATGGGAAACGCTGCTTAAGGTTGGCTGCAGTGCTCTGCCGTGCACTTCAAGGGTAAAAATAGTTAGTGTGTTGCAGCAACCAAGATTGTATGAAGAGAAAACTGCTGAATATTCAGTCCAAAATGTATTTATCCAGCGTGTGATAAGACCCAGTTATTCTGATAATAAGATTCCTGAACTGTAGTATTAAAGTTAAGCAGGTTAACATTCATGAGTCATCTACTCAAAGCTCAACTGACCTCTAATGTTTTTCCTCAACAAAGAAGACGGAACAGAGAGCTTATGGGAAGGAAGTTCTCTTTCAAATTTAAGCCAACACCACCCAAACTGATTAGAAAGAGCAGAAACTGGAGGAGTGTGAGGTGTGTGTGTGTTTGTGTGTGTGTGTAGCGTGACGGGGGGTCTGTTGCTCACTGGTTTCGTTGAATATTATCGAAGTGTCCACTCAGAATTAAATAGAAAAAATGCCTGCTCCCACTGTTTGCAGAGGATCAAACACAGTTCAGGCCAGGTTTATGGGAAATTTGTGTGCGTGAGTTCTCTATGATAGGTAGATGTTGCTGAAGGATGCAAGTCCCCTCTTGGCAATTTCTTTAAAAGAATGAAAAGATCAGATTTGATGTAATATCATGGTAAAAGACTTTAAAAGAAGCTTTTCTATTCTATTTTGTTTTTTTCAAAATGACCAGAAACAGAGGTCTACTCTTAGATAGTGGAGAAATTTAGTGCCCTGTTAGCAATATTGATGTGTTTGTTTGTGTGTGTGTGTGTGTGTGTGTGTGTGTGTGTGTATGTGTGTGTGTGTGTGTGTGTGTTTGTGGACTCATGATGTGGAATACATCTCTTTGTGAAAATCCAGGCTCCAGTTTCATGAGGTTTAATGGACACTTTCTATATGTTTTCAACCTGGCAGTGATAGTGCCATGTTGTGAATCCACTGAAAGTATAGGGGCAGCTTACTCATTGGAACAGTAACTCCCAGCTCGTACAAATAACTCAAATGAACTGGTGTGATCTGATTGTATGGCTGTGATCAAGTATCGGCCAGCCTTTGTTCTGTCACATCATGGTTGGCAATAAATGCCCTCACAATGATTGATAACTGAGGACTGCTGGAACAATGATCTGCTGTTGATAACACCAAGGCCGGAGACTTTCCACTTGGTATGCATTCTATCTTGTCAGCACATGAGCCACCTGGCTTGCTGCCTACAGTAGTAGCTTAGCAATACATCAAAAGTCAAGAGTTAGCCAACCACATTAATATGAGGGGCTGATGATGTAATTTCACAATGAGAGCATCCTCTCTGTAGTATTGTTTGGAAGCCAGTATGCCTTTGACACTGGTTAAACAGACAGTTGTGTTATTTGACAATCACTGACCACCAAACCAGCAGCTTCCAAAGGACAGAAACTTTCTTACAGATATGAACAATATAAATGTCCAGTCAAACAGAACAAGATTATACTACTAGAAGAGTATAGGGCCAAGCTGGCTCCTCTTGAGACTTTCGGCTAGCCTACGTAGGCACAGCAAAGCTTTGAGCTAATGCCAACGTCAGCATGCTAACATGCTCACAGTGACATTTCTAACATCTTGGTAATGAAATAGCAAGTGTTATATGGACTATGTTCACCAATACAATTAAGCAAGCAAACATTTGCTACTTAGCACTAGAGTCAAAGTACAGCTGAGGTTGATGTGAACATAGGCAGACTGTATAAAACTGGTTTCTGAAGAGCTGCTGTGTAGCTCAGTGTGCGGCGGTACAGGTAGAAAAATGCTTACAGGCCAGCCCAACCTACATAAAAATAACCACTGACAAGATTTTTAATGATTTTGCACTGAAGTTCGGTTTCCCCTTGAGGATCCACCATGACCGGGTGGGGGGGGGGATTTGAAAATCAACTATTTGCACAGCTGACAAAGAACTGTGGGGTGATAGGCTCAAGAACAACACCGTACCATCCAGCAGGTAACGGACAAGTTGAACGGCTTAATAGAACACTGCTGCAAATGCTGAAAACGCTCACTGAGAGGCAGAAGACAAATTGGAAAGAATCATTGCATAAGCTTGTTTATGCATACAACAGTAGTCGATGTGAAGTTACAGGCTTCTCTCCATTCTGTCTGCTATTTGGAAGGTCACCAAGACTACCTGTTGACTTGCTGTTCGGTTTGACTCCTGAAACGGGAAATAACAGCCACAAAGAATACATGAGAAAAAGGAAACAACAGATGCAAGAGGCATACGAGATCACAAGAACGAATACAAAGAAATGTGCTGAGAGGAGCAAGAGGAACCATGACAGTAAAGTAAGGAGTTCTGTGCTGCAAGAGGGTGACTGGGTCCTTGTGAGGAATATGACACCCAGAGGGGGAACAGGGAAGCTGCGCAACCACTGGGAAGATTGCATCCACAAGGTCATTCGTCAGGTGGGAAAAGATATGCCAATATACAAAGTACTGCCAGAGCAAGGTAAAGGGAGAGGAAGTAATCTCCTGTTACCATGTGACCACTTGCCCCTAGAGATCCAGCTAAAACCTGCCAAGCTAAAGAGACAAGTCACAGTTCAACCCAGTAGAGACAGGGAAGAATCAAACCAAGTAGACGATGATGAAGATAGTGATGACGAAAGCGATGGGTACTATTACATGCCCAGGGGTCAGCCTCTGTCTCTGATGCAGCCTCAGGTAAACACAGGCAGAGAGGATGCTGACAGGGATCTCACAGGACCCTCAGAAGATGAGGAGCATCAGCAACAAGACACACACCAGCTGCGAGAGGCTCAGGACAGAGGAGACATGTTAGATGAAGAAGAGATAATAATTCAAGAGGAAACTGCTTCAGAGAGAGATCCGCCAGTGTCACCTATCCAAAGTGAAAATAACAATGAAACAGGACAAGGATACCAGCGGCCAGTGAGAGAGAAACGAGCTCCGAGAGTCTTCGCATACAACCAGCTGGGTTATCCAGTTTGTTATAGCACTGGACTCCCAAGAAACACCATGTACTGGTACACTCCAGTGTCTTATGGAGCAACGCAAGCAACAAGTGCATGGACAACTCCGGTACAGCCCTTTAACTTCCAACCTGTTGTTGTACCTGGGTACTGAATAAAGAGCACTAAAAGGACTAGTGCTCACATGCACACACACACACACACTACACACTCATGGACTTTTGAACAAGCCGAGTGCTCACATGCACATGCACACACACTCTACACACTCATGGACTTTTGAACAAGCCGAGTGCTCACATGCACATGCACACACACTCTACACACTTATGGACTTTTGAACAAGCCGAGTGCTCACATACACACACACACACACACACACACACACACACACACACACACACACACACATACACACTCTATACACTCATGGACTTTTGAACAAGCCGAGTGCTCACATGCACACACACACACACACTACACACTCATGGACTTTTGAACAAGCCGAGTGCTCACATGCACACACACACACTCTACACGCTCATTGACTTTTGAACAAGCCGAGTGCTCACATGCACACACACTCTACACACTCATGGACTTTTGAACAAGCCGAGTGCTCACATGCACACACACACACACACTCTACACGCTCATTGACTTTTGAACAAGCCGAGTGCTCACACACACACACACTCTACACGCTCATTGACTTTTGAACAAGCCGAGTGCTCACATACACACACACACACACACACACACACACACACACACACACACACACACACACATACACACTCTATACACTCATGGACTTTTGAACAAGCAGAGCGCTCTCAGGTATATAAACCACATGTGAGAACTATTGTAAGATTGAGCAAATGGAATAATGTGTGCTTGATAACTGCTTGTAAAAGAAAAAAAAAGTCAGCTGTTGATGGTATCATACTATCGGTTATGATGTCGGGACGACATCTGCTGTGACATTGACTGTGAATATGGATTGTTGACAAGGCGAACTGTCACCCTTGGCCTTTTGTGCAAGCATCAGCTTACCAAAAAGGATCTCCAGGGTCAAGTTCATAAACACTGTTAAAGAAGAAATTGGTTTAATGTCGGGATGACATTTATTTTGTAGGAGAGAGTGTGACAGGTTGAAAAGCTAATACACTTATACTTTGTTGCAGATTTAAAGGACATAAATTCATGGTCTGTAATAATATTACAATCTGTGATCTATAGAGTGATCTTGATCTAAGACTCTGAGATTGATTGCTTCTAGCTCCACCGACATACCTGGGGGATTAGCGGTATTTTTCCTCATTGCAGTAAACTAGGAGCAGAGGAAAAGACGCTTCATCACTGTTGTGATTATTTCTCCCCTGTTTCAGAGCTGTAACCTCATCACACCATGATTGGCTGGGAGGGGAATGCCCCGAGCTGCTTCCACTCCTCAATCAGGAGTCAGTCTCCCCACCCTGCGCACAGGTGATCTGAATCCGTGGTGGTGGTTCCGGCCAGCGGCATCTTGGCAGTGCCTGGCTCTGCCTAACTACTCACTACTACTTTTGTAACTGCAAAGAAATATATTTCTTTTAGCGGGAACGGAGTAATATAACTTGTAACTAACAATATTTCAGTAATATATTACTACAGTTATGTCATGTAATGCGTTACAATCCACGTTACCAACAGAAGTGAATTGTTTATTGTTGTTTCTCTAAGAACCCCTCCACACCAACATGACCGTATTAATAAAGGCTCTGTGTGTTTAATACAGCCGAGCCTGTAAGTTCTTTGTTCAGTCTCTGTGTGACTGAAATGAGCCTAATGATGAAGCCTCATCCTCCGAGCGCACTTTAATGTACATTCTTGGATCACATATGAACATGCATTCCTTATTTTGTGGACTAAAATAAAAAAGCATAGAGATTTTTGTCTTGTCACGTCATTATAGGCTTCATTATAGAAGGTATAGGTCTAATGTGTTTCATATGACTGAGCCTACAATTAAAAATATTTATTCCTGTCTCATAATATGTCAGACTGTGATCCTTTGTCTGCCTGCTCATCCCTGTGACCAAGGACATTCATTTATTTCAAAAGATCAAGGCTATTTAATTGTTCTTTATAGATTATTTGGGCTTTTTGTTGAAAGTAACTAAAAAGTAGTTTAACAAGTAGTATATTACTCTACGCAGACAGTAATATTGTAATGTAATATATTACTTTAAAATTAAGGTAACTAGTAGTATGTAATATATTGCATTTTGAAAGTAACTTGCCCGACACTGGCTATAGAGACCAAAACCATTTGTCATACCAGGCTGTAAACATGTCAGTTTCTGCTGTAAAGTTTGGTATTTTAACATGGGCTCTTATGGGGTTTGACTTGATTTTGGAGCCAGTATGAAGGGGCCATCCGTGGAGTGTGAGTAAAATGGCCGTAGCCCTGCTGTTTGTTGCACTTAAATTACTCTTCGTCAGCCCTAAATATCCTTTACTGTACCTGTTGTGTTTAATGCCAGAGGAAAACATCTAGTTGATTTATGACTGAGTTTGCAGACCTGATATAACAAAGAAATGTGTGCATCAGTGGATCATCAGGTATAATTCTCCTAGGGCAGGAGAGAATATTACAAAAGAAACAGCAAAAAAAAAAAAAAAAAGACACAGCAAATGCCAAAGAACAGACACAAGTTGCAACTGCAGCGCACAGAATGTCCTGGACTGTCCTGCTGGTGTGAACAGGATGTGACGAGACAGACAGAAGGATGTGCTGGCTTTGCAACACTGTAACAGTCATAACCGTTGGAGTAACAGTCAGGACTGTGTAGGGTACGGCCTTCCAAAGTCTGTAAAAGGCTTAGGTATTATACATTTTTGATAGAAAAGCCACATTATAGACTAGGACATTAAGTTTAAAAGATGTGGGCTTTCACCAGGCAGGGGCAGTCTGAGGAAATACACTTTTGAGTTGCATTTTGAGAAATGTAGGATCCTGGGTTTTTGAACCGTTCATACAGTATATTGATGTGTGTCTTCCAAGTGTGGAAGTGGGATATGGAAGTGCAACACAAAACTACTGGTGTAACTCTCTAAAAAATGTCATATAAAGAGTCTACTTGTCAAAATAAAAACATCAGCTTTATAACTTTTAGGCTCTTTACTGAGAACCAAAGTGCATTTCACCGATGAAAGTGAAATAAAAGATGTCAAGCTTAAAAGCTCTTCATCAGGGAACCACAGGAAAGGTTTTTTATTAAAGTGGAAACAGACAACTTCCGCCCCCCTATCGTTTCCAAGTGGTATTATTGTTGGCGCCACTGTCGCAACAACACAGGCCAAAACCTGACTTTATTCATTCATTTAGCTCATAATGGGGACGTGGAAGCAGATTGATGTGGTGCCAGGCTGCCAACATGGCTGGATTGCTAGTCAGCCTTCATTTTTGTGCACAGTGGCAGACATAATAGCATAGTTAAAGTGAAATTTATGTGCAACCAATCTCAATCTGATAGTCATTATTTAAAGCCATTACAATTTGCAGTCAACATTTACTTCTGATCAGGCTTGTGACAAATCTCAGCACAATGACAGTGGATTATCTTGGATTGTGCATCAGTGAGTACGTCCATTGTTTATTTGTGGAGCATGTATCTTAAGATTGTCTCTTTATTGTATGTAGCGCTAACATTAGCCAGCAACAGATAATTTGGTGTTATGTATTCTTAAAACACATAAATAGTTAAACAATGTTTATTTGTAGAAATGTAAGCTGCATGGCTAACACGTGGTTAGCATGTAGCTCTCATGCAGTTTACATTTGATTTGTTATGTGTTTATTCACTCTTCCTTATCTGAACTCTCACTGCTAAAATGTGCCAGAGTTAACATTAATCCACTCTAGACAATTAATTGACAGTTCACTGTTATTCATTCAATGTTGGTGCACAGTATATTAACATCTTTAATATACTACAGCTGGTGTAGCCAACCCAAACTTTACAAGGGATTAAAGCTGGCTTAAACTTGACACCATTAGATCCCCACTGGCTCTAACTCATTGATAGCACCACTGCAAGACTAATTACACAATGTGTAATAACATATTTTAGGAGGCGCACCTCAGCAACGGTGTAGCTTAATGATGTACAATCATAGATACGGAGTAACTCCTTAACACTAAAGTATAAATCCATCTTAATGTTACAGCAGTGCCAGTTCGGGCCATATAAATAAATTGATAAATAAATTCAATAAATGTTTTCTTGCAGTGATCTGTCAACAAAACCCTTTGTTTAAAAGTGTGATTTTCAGTGCATGTAGATGCTGTAAAAGACATTCTTCACAGAAGGAAAAGCACAGGTATCATAAAATTAATTATGGTTTTGTTCTACTGAAGTGTCCCCGTACGATATGGAATCCAGCCATCATTGAATTACACCTCTGCTTGTCCTGCTGTGACGTGTCAAAATGTGGGACTATTGACAGTTTTGTGCCACGTGTAGCCCCATCGTACCTTTTCTGATAGTACTAAACAATTGGTATAATTTGTGATACAAATCATATTGAGAGACATTAAAAGATACAGTAAAACCTAATCAGATTTGATTTATGAGTATTAACACCACTTATTACTCTTCTGACACGTGGATGAAAGGTTCACTCACACATTCAGGATAGTTTGGACAGATGGAAAAGTTGAGAGAGATATGATATAATGCAGAGAAGTGTGAGGCTTGTCACATGAAAGGTGTTTTTTTATGACACAGACTTTAAACCCATCAAGGGCAATAAATATGACAACCACAGGTGAAGATAATGCCGACTGTGTACAAATATAACAGAAGCAATCAAAGATTAATGACATCGGACTGATAATAAAATCAGCAGCAGATTCTGGCTCTGGAAATGAACTCAACAAACTCACTATAGTGCCCTAAAAATTCATAGTATTTTCAACCAAAACGCTCTGATACAACAGATGCAGGTTCACATGAAGATTTAGAGAAAGTGTAAATATCGAGTAGTTGAAATGTCACTTACTGATGCAGACAGGTCACTCAGCTCATGATCAGGCTCAAGTGTCTTTAAAGTTGTTGCTCTAATACTTCTCCTCCTCTAGACTTTATATCTTTGCTGACTAACTAAAAAAAATCTGTTTACACCAAAATGAGTATTCAAAATGGGACCACAGACTGCTGGGGTGTACATTTAAAGGGCCTTCAATTGGGGTTGGTGTGTGGGGAGAAAAAGTTGTGTATGTGAGCATGTTTGCTTACGTGACTAATGTTTCTAGCCAGGCAGTGTCCTCTCACAGTGGTTGTAGCAATCATGGTCAAGGACAGAGTAAACATTGTTAGTGAAACAATGTTGATGTCCGGGACCTTCAGAGCTTTCCAACCAGGAATGAATACCAACAAGGGGTACAAAGTTTACAGGTTCACATGGGCCAAAATCAATAATGATAGTAAAGAAGTATAATAGAGTTATTTTAAGGTTTTTATCCAAAATGGTAACCGCAAACCCACAGAATTTAGTTGAAGAATTATGGTCCAAAATTTGAAATCTAGTCAAGTGTCAAGGTGGATTATAGAGAAATGTCTATGAAAGAAATCCAGAAGCTATACAGAATCTTTGTGCAGCTATAAAACAGCTACATCTTTGATGACACACCACAGCAAGAAGCCACGTTGTGAAATGAATGTTTAATCATTATCATTGTTTTATAATCCAGTGAGCAATCTCCCTAAAAGTCAGAGTAGACCTTTAACCACCTCAGTTTTCCAATTACATTTATCTTGCTTTAAAGTAAGATAAGATGACTTTGTTTCACAGATCTGTAAAGATGAATAATTTGTTAGAAATTTCCAAGAACTTTCCTGGAAAGAACTGAGGGCTTCCAGTAAACAGTTAATGTTTTAGTCAGTTGAACACACTGCTGAACGTGCAAAAAACTGAAATTTGTGTTTATGCAAGTGCACATTTCAGCAAATACAAAGGATTTCCCAATGATACATTAATGATTACTGAAAAAATGATCATAAAAACACAGAGAAACACATAGAAATTGTACAGTGAATGGTGAAACATAGTAAATATGAATGAATGAATGCAAATGTTTTTCAGATGTGACAAGAAAAGAAAACAAAAACTGAAATTAGTTATAATTAGTCAAATAAGCATAATAAAATGAAAAGCATGTTACAAAGTATATTCCATTAACAAGCATTGACATGCCCGAAAAGGAGCAGGAAGAAGTATACACTCATTTAATCCTACCCATTCTCCACAGCTCAGTAATTAATCATAATCAGTTTACTTCCATTCCTGAACCTGTGTACCTTTGTACGCTCCCATCTATCTATATACTACATGTACATTTAATATATAACATATTATATATCAATGTATTAACATACACACCTATATATGCATACATACATGTGCTGAACACATGTACATATACATACATACACATTTCTATATCTTATTATGAAAGTTAAGTTATTACCACATATTTATATTTTATACACACCAACACATGCATACATCTAGGAAAACACCCAGTGATTTTTAAAGCCCTCCCTCATCCCTGTACTTTGTGAAAATCATCTCCTTGTACCTTCTCTTTTCTAAGGGCTGGATCATGCGTGGACATTGCTTTAGCTCCATGCTCACACCATTCCACAGTTTCACACCAGTGTGATCCAGTACAGGCTGTGCCTTACGCAGGACTGAGATGCTTCGTGACGGTTTGGATTGTACATGTTTTATGAGAGGTTTCCAGCAGATTTTGTGGTCTATCATCACACCTAGAAATGTATTTACAAACACTCTTTCAATATTCACACCATCTTTTTTAACCTGTACGTGATTCACAATTTCCAAACAACATGATCTTTGTTTTGCTTAAATGTAATAATTTATAACTGTCAAACCACCTTTTTAAGTTGCTCATTAACGTATATACATAACAAGTAGTAATGTCAACTACACAGCAATATCTATTCAAGAATTTGCTAACATAAGCTAACGTGAGCCAAAACAGTGATAATAGACCAAGACCAATCTGACACTCAAATGCATGGTTGTTCACATTAGTGGAGTGTGTGCCATCTGTACGAATAAACAACTGTCAGAAAATGGGTGACATTTTTTTCCTATAACACAAAATGTAGCGTGTCTTGTGTACAAGCTTGTTAACAGTGAGGAGGCTAACGCCAGGTTCAGACAGGACGCCGAAGTGCTCCGAAGCGCCACGCTCGGAAATTCTCACGCGAGCCATGGCCCTTCTGTTCACACCAGACATGAATTTCTCTGCGCCGGTCGGCAAACGGCTCTGCTCGTCAGCTGTTCTGTAGTCACACTTGGAGCTGTTTTTTCACCATAGGAAAGTAAATAACCGCATAAAATCTTTCATCATTTTTTCCTGACAACTGTAAATGTATGTCCACTTCATAGTAATGAGTAGTTTTCTGTCAATCGGGGTGTTTAATTATCGAAAATAGTTTTATTTTGAAATGTGTTTCTTTTTGAAAATCGACAGGATTTCTTGTTGTTGCTTTGTTTGACTTCCTGCCCGGCTTGACACATTCAGCTGCGGCACGCGAAAAAATTAGACCAGACGCCGAAACAATTGCTGCACGGCACTTGCTATCTGAACGACAACATTGGTTAACATGGGCGCCGAAATGAAAATGACTCAGCTCCTTGGCGCTTCGCAGCCGATCGGGGCGCTTCCGCGTCCTGTCTGAACCTGGCGTAACAGTGTAGCCTAACAGATAATGAGACATTCTAACAGGTTGGTTACATCCCGCTTTTCCGAAACCCAGCTGTTCCGAAAATAGACTTACATTCATCGTAATGACGTGGTTTCCCATTTTTTCTAAAGACCCCGCTATTCCGAAAAGGCTATTGTGGAACCCCTGACCCTAACCCCTGACCCTAACCATATTGGGAAGTAATTGAAACTTGAAAGTCGGATTCGGAACAGCGGTGTGTCGGAGTGGGGTGTGTCGGAATGGAGGGGTTTCGCAATGTCAAGCTGTTCCCATTCTAACACTATGCCTATGAAGATAAGTGTTAGAGACACATGCTACTAGCTCGTTAGCTAACGTTACACATACAACCAGATTATTCTTCTCTGCTCATGTGTGTTGAATTATTTAAGTTAATTCCGTTGCTACATTTAGCTAGCACTGGCGTTTCAGCCCAGCCCCATGGAACAGCACCAGGCTTTGAAGCCAGTTTCTGTAGTGGCCAAACATTGTATGTTGTGAAAGAAACGTCTGTGAAATGGTTGATAAATTTTTTTTTATGTCTTAAGCCCCGCAAAATGACTTGTTTCAATTTCCAAACGCACACCAAGTGAGGCTTTAGCAGCAAAAGCTCTGAGTGTATTTCATCGAGCAAAGGAACACTTTTTGCTTGTGAATTAGTTTGCCCACTGACAAACATGCTTTTGTTAACTTTGGACAAACCTAGGCTAACTGCTGCTTGCTTAGCAAACTATCTTTTGCCTCCGGCTTCATATAGAACGAACATATAAAAGAATGGTGTCAATCTTCCCACTGTCTTGTTTACTTATTCCAATACTCTTTAGTTTTTTTGTTTAAAAAATTGTGAATTAAGATGTTTTGAAACCAAAAGTGTGCAAGCTCTTTATTTTTTCCAATCATGGCACCAAAAACCTGATCTGATACATTTATTCTGAACTATTCACTGCTCAAGGACAAAGATAACTCTTAACTCAATCCAACTCAATCTGTCTCTCTCCTCTGGGTCAGTGGTGTTTTTCAGATGTCCGGTAGCCCGGCAGAAGGAGGAAACAAAGTGTTTATGATTCAGATCAACCACAGCCACATGCTGAGCAGTCCGCACCCACAGATGAATGGTGTTCCATGTTTAGGCTTTTGTTCCTGTCCAAGCCCTCAGCTCACACTCAGACAAGTGTTGGTGGACATTTGCTGGAGGAAATAAACATTGTGCTTGTGCCAGAAGATGTGGGATGGCCTAACAGAGATTGATTGATCTTAAAAATAACTGCAATTTTGTTTCACTGCTGCAGAAGCCACTGGACTGATTAAAGATGTTTCATTTGGAAGGAGGGAAGAATCTTTATTTGATCACATATCATACAATGTACAACATAGTGAAACTGGTACTTACCCTTAAATAAATCACTTCAATATTCATTATGTGAAAGAATTGCCAAAAAGACTCTGAGCCTCTTTACACTGTGTACTAATATGTTGGATCGGGACGAAGGCTGCTCTACTGGTCTTATGGAACAAAAAATGAGGGCTTCAGATTCTTAAAGACAGATCCATTCTCGACAAAACATTTTTTTGAAAATCCAAGAGGGTGCTAGACAGGGAAAAGCAGCATATTTGTAATTCTTACAATTCAGTTGGCTGCAATGATGTTTAAGAAAGCTCTCGCACTAAACAAAATGTCCAAATTCTGAGGCAAATGAAAGATACCAAGTGTGCGAGCTTTTGATCTGAGGTCTATTTTCCTTTTTCATTTGTTGGAAAGTCTATAAAACGACTGTGAATTTAATTAGCTTTCTTTTAGTTATTGTGAGGCTTTATGGCAACGCTAGCATTGTGGCTCTCTGGATGGCAATGTCCTTCTACGTTACAAATACTCATGGTTCCCCGAAGCATGCCTCAGCTTCCATTGTGTTCAGTACCAGGCCCACTTAGCAAATGTTGCATGTGTATGCCAACATGCTAACGTAATATGGTGAACATGGTAAACATACCTGCTTAGTATCAGCATGTTAGCATTAGCATTCCGCTCAAAACACATGCTGTGCCGAATAATGGCCTCACAATAGCCTCAAAATTTTAACTTTTAGGGAGACTGTTGGATGCATTGTATACTGTGCCACAAGAAGTTAGCATAAAAATGAATTAGCTAACTGACTGGTGAATATTATACAGCCCCTTTCTATGTATTTATGAGTTATATATTAAGCATTATATATACAGTACAGACCAAAAGTTTGGACACACCTTCTCATTCAATGAGTTTCCTTTCTTTTCATGACTATTGACATTGTAGATTCACACTGAAGGCATCAAAACTATGAATTAACACATGTGGAAATATGTACTTAACAAAAAGGTGTAAAACAACTGAAAATACGCCTTATATTCTAGTTTCTTCAAAGTAGCCACCTTTTGCTCTGATTACTGCTTTGCACACACTCTGCATTCTCTTGATGAGCTTCAAGAGGGTAGTCACCTGAAATGGTTTTCACTTCACAGGTGTGCCCTGTCAGGTTTAATAAGTGGGATTTCTTGCCTTATAAATGGGGTTGGGACCATCAGTTGTGTTGTGCAGAAGTCAGGTGGATACACAGCTGATAGTCCTACTGAATAGACTGTTAGAATTTGTATTATGGCAAGAAAAAAGCAGCTAAGTAAAGAAAAACGAGTGGCCATCATTACTTTAAGAAATGAAGGTCAGTCAGTCCGAAAAATTGGGAAAACTTTGAAAGTGTCCCCAAGTGCAGTCGCAAAAACCATCAAGCGCTACAAAGAAACTGGCTCACATGAGGACCGCCCCAGGAAAGGAAGACCAAGAGTCACCTCTGCTGCGGAGGATAAGTTCATCCGAGTCACCAGCCTCAGAAATCGCAGGTTAACAGCAGCTCAGATTAGAGACCAGGTCAATGCCACACAGAGTTCGAGCAGCAGACACATCTCTAGAACAACTGTTAAGAGGAGACTGTGTGAATCAGGCCTTCATGGTAGAATAGCTGCTAGGAAACCACTGCTAAGGACAGGCAACAAGCAGAAGAGACTTGTTTGGGCTAAAGAACACAAGGAATGGACATTAGACCAGTGGAAATCTGTGCTTTGGTCTGATGAGTCCAAATTTGTGATCTTTGGTTCCAACCACCGTGTCTTTGTGCGACGCAGAAAAGGTGAACGGATGGACTCTACATGCCTGGTTCCCACCGTGAAGCATGGAGGAGGAGGTGTGATGGTGTGGGGGTGCTTTGCTGGTGACACTGTTGGGAATTTATTCAAAATTGAAGGCATACTGAACCAGCATGGCTACCACAGCATCTTGCAGCGGCATGCTATTCCATCCGGTTTGCGTTTAGTTGGACCATCATTTATTTTTCAACAGGACAATGACCCCAAACACACCTCCAGGCTGTGTAAGGGCTATTTGACCAAGAAGGAGAGTGATGGGGTGCTGCGCCAGATGACCTGGCCTCCACAGTCACCGGACCTGAACCCAATCGAGATGGTTTGGGGTGAACTGGACCGCAGAGTGAAGGCAAAAGGGCCAACAAGTGCTAAGCATCTCTGGGAACTCCTTCAAGACTGTTGGAAGACCATTTCAGGTGACTACGTCTTGAAGCTCATCAAGAGAATGCCAAGAGTGTGCGAAGCAGTAATCAAAGCAAAAGGTGGCTACTTTGAAGAACCTAGAATATGACATATTTTCAGTTGTTTCACACTTTTTTGTTAAGTATATAATTCCACATGTGTTAATTCATAGTTTTGATGCCTTCAGTGTGAATCTACAATTTTCATAGTCATGAAAATAAAGAAAACTCTTTGAATGAGAAGGTGTGTCCAAACTTTTGGTCTGTACTGTATATATATATATATATATATATATATATATATATGTGTGTGTGTACATATATATATATATATATATATATATATATATATATATATATATATATATATATATACATACAGTATATAGGTGAACATTTCATATTTAGCAAACAGTAGTCAGTAGTTGGATGTAAGCTGTGTAACATATCCAAACATTTTCTGGGGAGGTCACTAGAGAAAAGACGCAAAACTTTGTGGAAAACAGGCATTAGTGATTTTATTTGACTTATAAAATGCCAAGTATGTAACAATAAGCACGTTTAATACGAAGATAAAATGACTCAATTCACAGGTACTGTATAAATAGTAAGGATGTAAGAAAGAGGTGTGACGTGACAAAAGATGCTGTGATTACGAAGAATTTATCTCGGCTGAGTCCGGAAAATCTCACTCACACTCATATTTGCTCATTTTTTTCCACTAGTTCCTCCTTATGTTAATCATTCTGGTTGATTCAGCTTTTTTTTTGCCACATCATGGTGACAGTTTGGAAAGTTAAAATCCTGCGGCACGCTAACATGTGGGTAGAAACTTTTCATTTCAGGTATGTTCCCAAGTGTAAAGCATACAGGACAATGGATGGATGAACTCTATAACATTAATAACTCACTCAAGTGATACAGCTATAATGCTCTAATAACACAGCACGGAAACGTCCTTCCTGAATTCTTTAAGGTCGACTGCGTTGCTGTTAGCGGACATGGAAGCTGAAGACTTTCAACCATTGTATTTCACAATGACTTTTGAAACATGTGATTCATACTGAGATTGTAACATTTTATAGACTTGGGGTTTTCATCTGGTGCCAATGGTCATTGGTATTGAACCATAAAATCATATCAGGGAACATATTGCCTACCAGTTAGAAAATGTCTCAGATTAGAAACTTCAAATTCATTGACTTGAGGATCGTAAATAATTACACTGTTGTATACAAATCTTTGCATACAGTTTTAAAAGGCTTATCATGTCCTTTATTTTTATTTTCTTGATTTTTCTAATCCTCCCAAATAGGTTACACAGGTTGGTGCAATATGAGGATTGCAGATAGAAATAAATAAAAATGTCATTCTTGACACAGCTTTGCATTGTGTTATTTATATGGAAGGCCGTACATTACGCAATGTATGTGCTGTTTAATGGATTTGTCTGAATTAAGTGTATTGAGCATGCACATCAAAACTGTGCCTCTGCTGATTGGTGGCATAAATGTCAGGTGTTGTAAGGTTCCACATTACCAATGACTTTCAATTGACCAAATTTTAAAGATGCACTCAGAATAGTTGTAAATGATGAATGTGGCTGACACCACTCAAATGAAAGTACACAGTGTTTATACGTCCTGCAATCATTGTGCTGTATAATGCCGCTTCTCCACCAAAATTAGCGGCTCTACACTGTTTTTTTAAACAGGTATACACCGTGTATTGACCACATTCCCACTTCCTGCAGATAAGGCAGCCCATTTATGATTTTTGTCTGAAGCGGCATGCTGTACGTCACTGACATCATGTTTCAAGTCATAAATGTGCCAGAAACAGCTGTAACAGAAGAGAACGCAATAGACTCATTGTGAAAGAAGTGTCTGTAAAACAGATGATGAAATCTTTTGAGCGTCACAACCCCCACGATATCACTCGTTTCACAATCATAATCTGAGCCATTAGGTCCAATAACATTTGGAAAGTCTAGAAGAGCTGCGTGATTAAATTATTTCATCCCCATTCAAGTTAGCCGGGCACTAAACTGGAAGTAAGCCGGCTTGGTTGGCGATCCAGGTATTTTCATAGCTGGGAAGTCGAGCTTTTTTGGCTTCAAAACACCACTGAGCAGCTTTCATAGGAATGAATGGGGCTCCACCTCCAACACTGTGTCCAGTAATAAAATGTCCTAATAGACCGCATCCCAAATTCCTTCCTTATCTAAGCGCCAGCACCAGATGTTGATAACGCGTCGTCACTTTGCATGGCACAATTTAGCGCTTTCACCAGGGTCTTATGTTTAGATCAAAGCCGAGTGGAGCCAGGGTGATAAAAACCCATGTCTACTGCCGGGTCAATTGACCCGGGTGTAAATGCAGTTTATACATTTCCATTGCACACAAAAGCCTGATTTAAGCAGGTTTAAGTGGGATTTTTGATCTGTGGGTATATATATGTCACCTGTCTTCTTTGATTTGACTTGTCTGCACTCATTAGTCCTGTATCTCCCCCTTGAGGACTGTGTTTTGTTACCTCCACTGGGACATCCAGTCACACATGCTGACTGTGCACCTGGACAATATGCAGTGCACAGACTGAGCTCAAACCCCAAGTAATTTCGTGGGGAAATTTCAGGAAAGAATTTGGTTTAGGTTCAGTTTAAGATTAGGGTTATGAATTTGGCTGTAATAATTAAAGACTTCCTCCACACATATATTAAGGCATATATAAACATGATCTAATGTGTCTCTGACATGTTTTTTTCAGGAAAAAAAGGATAATTACCACATTAAAATGTGGAATATTGGACCAGGATTTGCTTCTAAACTAATTGTGATGCTTGTAGGTAACAAATGTGAAAACCACCCTGAAGTGTCACACTCTTTCTACACAGTGAAGCTCAAACATTCAACAGTAGGAACAAAAAAAAATGTTTTTTTAACTGGAAGGGGACTGGACTGGGACAGGATTAGGGTCAGGGGCTAGGGGACATTTCTTTTCATAAAATGATCACATGATAAAAGTTAAGGACACACTTGCTTAACTGCATACACTTGTGTGTGAGTGTGTGTGTCTATGGATTACTCATGTTGTGGAGACATAAGTCTCTTAACACAGTCAGTTTGTGGGGACCTGCCTTCCTTATTGGGACAAAACGCAAGTCAAATATAGTAAATCCTTAAATTTTAGGGTGAAGACTTGGTTTAAGGTTAGGGTATTGGTTAAGCTTAAGCAAGTTGTGGTTTGCTGTGTTTGTGTGTGTGTGTGTGTGTGTGTGTGTGTGTGTGTGTGTGTGTGTGTGACCATTCGAGTATATGTGCAACTGTAGATCACCCACATATTCTTTTGAAACGTCAGAAAATAACTGTTTTGGGAAATGGTATGTAAAGTGATACAACAAATACTAGGATATAAGGTCTCTACGACTTTTATGGTACTTTGTGGTAGTTTTTTCTGAAGAAAGTGTTGTGGAAACCAACAGATTTTGGATGTAATGCCCTTAATATAAATATAAAATCTGTTCCAAGGAAGTGGGGGCAGGTAGTGCCCCCAACAAAGTACCAATGTCTAACGACATGGACAAATGAAAAATTGATTTGTTGTTTATTGTTGCAGATCTTTTACCAAAAAAAAAAAAATTCTGTGGGGGAAAAAAGATGCACTTGGGTAAGAAATAAACACCTCTCCTCTGCTGCCATTCCTTCCATCCAAGGAAAGATAAGGAACGTTGGTTATCAAGATTTACAGATTTATCAAATCTCATCATCATCACTGCTGATGATAAGTGGGCATTTAATCAGGGTTTTTTGTCAAAGAAAACATTTAGCTATGACACTGAGTTAAAGGCTAAATGTCTCATCTCATTTTCTTTCCGCTTTTCCCTATTGGGGTGTTGCCGCTTTTATCCCCCCTTTCGGGGGGTTGCGGGGCTACTGGGGCCAAATCCAGCTCACAGGGTGAAGGCCAGGGTACACCCCTGAATGAGATGCCAGTTCATCCAGGGCCCTCTGATGGCAGAGGCTGCCTTGCAGCTTGCAGCTTGCAAGGTGCCAACTGCACATCAGGAGCAGTGTAGGGGTTCAGCATCTTGCTCAAGGATGCATGTAGCTCAGTTCCGCCCAGGGGAGTCGGGGTTTGAACCAGCAACCTTCTGGTGGCTGGTCACCTGCTCTACCCACTGAGCTAAATGTCACACTGTATTTTCCATCCTGTTTATCAGACTTTGTAATTCCTCTTTAGCTCCTCTGTAATGCAAGTGGATAAAAGTTTCATGAGCGTTTTTTCCTGCGTTTGAATCAATCAAACAAAAGGAGAGGAAGCAGTGGGATATTTTTATTGGCTGAGCAACCTGAGCCTGAAAGGAACAGTAGTCCTCTCTGCTTCAATCACAGGAGAGTGAGAAACACTTTCGATATCAGGAGAGAAAGACTTATGTATACCTTGCTTACTGTGGAATGAAGTTCAGACCATTTTGCAGAGGACAGTTATAAGCTCTGTATAATCAGACATGCAGCGTCATGTGTGCCACCATTATAGGCGGATGCAGACGCTCAGTGTTACTGTGGTGTGGAAACACGCTGTTAGACTGTGCTTTGAATGGATCCCTCATGTCCTAAGGCAATTCTAGATTTTACATAGAACACGTATGATCAGTTTATAACATATGATGTATCGCTACAACTTAAAGCAACATTATGTAATTATTTTACCTTAACATAAGAATAGCTTAAAATAACAGCTTCAAATTCACTCAGATGATACACTTACTTGTAATAGGGTGAATGGTGTATGTGTACACCTGGAACCAAGGACATTTGTGTTTTTCTTACCTTAATTTCTCAAAATTAGCCTTTTATATCTACTAGATGGCACTCTGGCTTTGGGATACAATAACTACATTCAGTCATGTCACTTCACTTCATTTAAGTCACATTACAAACATAACAAAAGCATTTTGACAGTTTGTCACACACAGGACACAAACCTCAGTCTCCAGGGGTGACTCAGACTTCTCCCACTCTTTATACTACTGCATAGAGGGACTCTTACAGAAATAATGTTCGAGGGCTACCTACAGCGTCTAACAGGGCAACTGACAGAGATGCTGTGCAATGTATTTATTTAATACGTCGAGACAATCGTCAAGATGACTGCAACAATGACCACAGGTGCAGCAGGAGGGGTCTCTCTGGTGGGTTCTGGTATCTTTTCCAGGCTCGGAACTTCATCCAGGCTGGGTTCCTCATTTATATCCACACTGCCCTTTCAGTGTGGGAATCATGCGCCGCTTCTCGCTGTCTGATACGGAAAGGGGAGACAGCTTCACTGCAGCTCTGATCTGTCTCCGGAGGGAGTATCAGAGCCGCAGGGGTATGTTGTTCTGATGGTGTTCACAGTCTGACAGCTAAACAGATCCTTCACTCATCAAATAAATGAGAAATGTCCCACACTTCAACCCACAAAGCAACGTAACTTTGGTGGGTCAGGATCTCAATCACAACACATTATAACAGCATCGTTAAGATTATAAATGGTCAGCTGATACATTTTTAGATTAATGGGTGGATACCGGAGGAAACCCGGTGTAAAAAATCACACAGATGTCAATGTCAAACAAAGACTACACATTATTGCCGCAGCATCTCTGTGTGAAAAAGGCTATAGTTAGATTGGAGACCTAATTTACCTGTTGGGCCACAGACTACAGAAAATGACAGCTTGAATGAACCCAAACTAGCAGTTAGACCGAGTTGATGTCAAAGACACTAGCAAAGCAACTGAGTACTTAATATTGTTTCAACAGGTGGTCAATTCTTATATATTGGACCTTTAAATTCAATTAAACCCAGAAATAAGTGCTTAATATTAGTTCCCTTTTGATTGGCCACAATATTAAAATGCTGCTTAATCAAATAATGTAATGCATATGTATAACACCGACAGGAGCTACTGTAATAGAGTATTTTGCACATTGTGGTATTTTACCAGAGGATATGAATGCCTCTTCCCACACTGGTTAGAAGTCAAGGATAATGTAATAATGAAATCTAATGGCTGCGGTCTTTAATGATGAAACTTCATATTACAGAAAATATAATAAATATTTTGCAGTCAAACATTTTATAACTTTGATGCTGACATCTACATACAGTTTTTGTAGCATTTCATTTCAATGCACTGACCATTGTTACTTGTAGCAGCACATTTCAACCATGTCTGCTGTATTACTTAAGTATGACAATGCAATTAGGCCAATAAGTGAATCCAAGCGAGGACAGGGAACAGGAAGTGCTCCCACCCGGACATTGCTGGCGCCGTTCTGAGCCTTTATGGTGCAAGTTAGAACTGCTGCAGACAGAAACATGGAGAAGAGAATGCATATTAATGAGACAATACATTTCTATTTGATTAACTCTGAGACACAATGAAAACATAATCCCTGGAACTTGTTTGACCTGCCCAGACCTCCATCATGCATGATTCACTAATACCAACACTTTCACTGCTCCACCAACACACCAGCCATCTGCAGGGAGCAGGAAGTGATCATCAGGCTGGAGGCTGAAAGAGGCAGGGAAAAACCAGCGTGATAACAATGTTCATTCATTTCTAATTATATATAGCCATAGCAATAAACAATGTTTTTACTGCCCTGCAGAACAAAACAGCACTGTAAAATATTCCATGCTTTGATATCATTGTTGATCAACACCAATGACTCACTAAGTAATTCATCACATGTTCAGAACTCATTCACCTGGAGGTTTTGTTTTGGAAGTTTCCAGAAGCTCATAATCCTCCAAAAACCAGGCAAGGCTAGTAAAACACAATAAAACAACACACACATTTCTGTCGTTGCAGATCCTTCTGATCACCAACAACAGGCTGATAAATATAAAAGTCATTTATTACAAAATCCTACACACCACAGGCACTGAGACTCCAATGCATTGCAATTTAAGAAGACACATGCATATGGACAAAACACAAACAAATTGAAAAAAAAAACACACACAAAAAAGCTGCAAAATGAAAACAACAAAATACAGAAACAAACCAATACTCTTCAGTATAATCCTCTGTGATCGAGGCAAAGTTTACTGAAGGCTTTAGCTAAATTCAACAAGACTGTTTACTTACTGTTTACTTACTATTTATCAGTGAGGCTGAGGTCACTGCACCATCCAGCAAACACCCTCTACTGATTCTATTTAACCTAGTGCCCAAGATGAAAGCAGGTACAGCAGCAGTGATGGAAAGTCACTCATATTCAATACTGTACTTAAGTGCAAATTTGAGGTATTTGTACTTTACTTGCCTTGTTTCAGTTGTCGATGAGTTATTAGCAGTTCCACCAATAATGAATTTCCCCCTAAACCTATCTTCTTTCAGGCTAAATACATGTTTGAGGCTCAACGAGGTCAGATTATTCAATAAATAGCACAAAAATAAAAATCCAAGTCCAAATATGAATGAACTTTTTCTTCTTCCCTCCTTTTATTCATCATTCATATAATTAACAAATGCCTCTTCCGGGTATAATAAACAAATGTGCTCCCACAAGCCCCAGGGAAATAAAATGTCAGACTGACGGTGTATTGGGGCATGGGTTTCAAGGGGCTCCAGAATAACCAGTGTGTCCTCACTAGAAAAATGTTGGACAGCCAAGAAAACACAATAGGGCCTAAACAGACCAGATTTTCTGGCTGGCAATCTTAGGGGGGTGCGGTTCTCAATGGGTCAGGGACAGATTCAGAATGAGGGTGAGAGCCCCCTGGGTGCCATTCCCCACCTCTTTTAAGGCTTCACAAAAAGTGCGTTGTCACACCCTGATTGGCTGGGAGGGAAATGAGAAGGTTATATGGAATCTTTTGGAGTATGTTTAGATTGATGTATTCGTGCTTTCACTTAGAATCAGAACTTTCAGTTTAACAGTAAACTGAGACTTTTGCCGTGGAGACTCAGATTTTGCTTTCTGTACCTGATCTTACTCCAGTAATTCCTCAGAATGTGGAAATCTGAATGTTTTCCACTGAACACTTATTAAAGTTGAGGCTTAGCTGTTATTCTTTTGCTAATTTGTAATTGTATTTATTTGCTTTATTCCATTCTATTGCAATTCATTATCCTTTTAATTCTGTAATGTCATTTATTATGCATAATCCTCCATGAAGCACTTTGAACTTGCATTTCTTTTCCTGCTTAGCAGTGACAGCACTGTGAGACACAGAATCCATAGAGTGGCAAATATCATGACTGTGTTGGGTCTGCTGGGATGTTATATAGTATGCCAAGAAAGCTGCAGCGACATTCAAATTTTATTATTGTGTTGTCAAACATCACAGAGAAGGAAAAATGTCTTCACTATGGTTTGGAAATAATAATTGTCTGTTTAAATGAGAATGTTGACATTAAAAGACATTTCACATCAAATCCGGTGTTTTATTTTATAAGTGTCTTTTCATTCTGACGTTTTTTGCACCTAAATAATCAAAGATCAGTCACAGTGTTCACTTTTGTGGCATCATTTTTACAGCTGTATGTAAGCTGTATGTATTTTCATATTATATGTCAAAGTCATGCTGTAATTTTGTGCTTTTTCATAGTTTTCATACATGGTTTGTATTTCTATGGCTATAAGAAAGAAAAACGGTCTATTAAGATTAAACTCTGTCGTACATAGTCTCTCCTCTAGTATTTGTTTACCCTTTGACTATTGCTGCCGCCTAATGGTAACAAACTGCTAATACAGAGGGGTGGACTGCATCGATACATCTGAAACTGTATTTACCTATTAATTCACATTCAGCCTTAACTTTTTTTGCTGTTCCTGTAGTATGTACTCAATGCATGTATTGACATATTCTGTTAACCTTATCAAGTCACCTGTTGCATCGAGTTCTGTCTTGTGTCACCTGCTTCGTGCTGCTTTACTTAAAAAGGAACATCCCTGCTTATTACCTCAAGCCATACAATAGAACACTATGGCATGCACACAGTACATGAACAACGTGCCCTGATGTCCCCATTTTAGTTTTTCTACTTTTTATTTGTGACTATGATATTTTGTTGGTTTGGTGTTTGCTGAGTTTGAGGATTAATCCAGCAGAGGTGGAAGAAGTACTCAGGTCCTCTACTTAAAGGTACAGTAAGAATTAACGTAAGAATTTTAGTGAAAAAGAAAGTCTATTTGTTTTCAGTATATATTGGAGGTGGCCAGTTCTTACATATTACACATTTTAAGTAAGTAAATGGATGTGAGTATTTCCTGCCAAATTTAGGCTACTAAGGTATTAAAGTGAAAGTACTTACTGTGCAGTTAAAAGGTTTGCATTAATTTACTGCTTAAATACTTTTATGTAGTTTCATCTATACAGCAAAGTATTGTATATGGTCTAGATCATCAAACAGTATGTTTGTAGCGCCACTGCCTTGTGAGCACAGTGATTTGGATTATTAAGCAAATACATTAATATATTTAGAGATACATTGACAGGAAGAGTATGGAAAATTGTAATCTCAAAAGTAACGAGTAGCCTAACTGAAGCTGTCAGACAAATGTAGTGGAATAAGAAGCAGAATGGTAAAATGGTAACACTCAGGTACAAGTATCTAGAATTTGTAGTTAAGTACAGTACTTATGGAAATGTACTTAGTTACATTCCACCTCCTGCAAAGCACCTTCCGAGCAGATACCAAATATTAAACAGCACCAGTAACTGAGAAACAAGTGGTGTGACATGTTCTTACATCATCCTTCTAATCATTGTCATTATGTGTCGGGAAATGGATTTTGAGTGTGTTACGTGACGGGAGACGGGTGAGACCGTTGTTAATTATCATTATATAAATGTGCTACATTTACACAATGAATGAGTACAATGGCAAACAAAATCTTAATTTGGACCGTGAGAAGACAAACAGCACAAGAGGGAGCCCCGTGACCACCCCACGTCACAGCTCTGCAGCGAGGCGCTGCTGTCATCATCGCCCAGCAGAGATCCACAGGAGACAAAGAGCTCTCACTCTGACACTAGGTTTGAGTACGACAAACTACAGGCTCACAAAATCCCTAAAATTTGATCATAACATTTTTCATGTAATCCAACCGCACTTTTATTTATTTATTTATTTATTTTACCAAACTAACTACCACTATCGGTGGCTGTTCATATGGGGTGGAAGTGTCTGTTTGGATTTTTTCAACGACTGTTTAAATATCTGTAGGCCTATTTAAAGTTGACAACCATATCAATATCTGTGCCTGAGTCTTAAAAATAAGATTGAAAGGTTTCATGATTAACCAGACATTTAGATATTGATTTTATACTGTGTATTGTGTCTAACACATTTCAGTTGTGTTATGTACTGAGGTTTGATACATACCAGATAAGGACTTTCTGGTGGAGTAAAGTTATTTCTTCACCAGAATACTGTCCAAGGTGACCTAGAAGGCTTTGAATGGCTAAAATCTTCACGTCTGGAAAGAAAATATACTCAAGATAAAATTGAACTGTTGATTGAAATACATAAAATATGAAAATCCATGCAATTCTAAATAAAGGAGGGGCTGTCAGGCTATCCCTCTCAGTGCAGTTGCCATTTTGTCTGTGCCAAGAGACTCTGTGTCTCACAACTGGCAATGATTGTAGATATACAATAGAGGTTTTGATAAAACAAACTATGATATGCAGACACTTGCTCAATAAGCCCATCTCCACTGCTGCTCAGTATACATTTTAACCTAATTTAAGCATGCACCTGAACACCACATAGCCTACATGACATACGACAGTCAAAACTAATAATAGTAATGCTCAAAAACCAACTTCATTTGGGACTACAAACTGGCTTGAGTGCAAGAGGAGAGCGCATGCGTGCGGCTCAACACCCATCTTTGCAGACCGGAAGGTGAGAGGGAATTCCACTGTAGAGTAATCCATCCTTTCAGTGTTACCTATCTCTGGTCTATCATAAGCGGCGGTTGCTGTCCACGAAGGACGTTGTCCCTGTTAAACTTTAACTCAGGAGGTCGCTTTATAAAAGCACATCCTCCTTCAGCCGGCAGCATCCCCAGGAGCTGGAGGAGTACTGAGGTAAGAGCCAAGTCTTTACTAGCATCTTTAGGTTAGCTTAAACGCTGAACTGCGGAGAGCCAGGGGGGAAAAAATCCTCTCCTGTGCTGTCACAGCGAGGACACGCTAGCTGCCTACAGTTAGACACCGGTTCGGTCTTGTACTACGAACATTACTGTCCTCATGTTTGTAGTTTATGAAGTCACCGTTCGTCCTTTATCAATATCATATTAGCTAGCTAACGGTTGGGAGAGGAAACGGGAAGAGGCTCGAGGCGCTCAACTGTTTGTACGTCAGAGAGTTGAGTGAGTGAGGAGAACTGATGAGTCCGGTCTCATCATGAATCAACAAGAAGTGATTCATTTAAAAAAATCCTACCATAAGATAGCTGGTTTGGTTTCTGTGTCATTATGACAGAATTGTTACAGTTAAAATGATAAAAGTGTACAGTACGTTTTCTGACTTGGACACAACAGTTACATAGGACACTCAACACACACTGGCACTACATGAATTCTTATGTTACATACTTGTATACCTTAAAAGAGAAGCATGGCCGTTAAAAGGTTTTTAGCATCACCAGTTCATTTAACAGCAGATCTGCTAATACCTACAGTATGTTCTGTATGTGCAGCAGGCAGGATGAGGCAGGATGAGAGGGGATGCCATCTCCTCTGTTAGCAAAAAGACCAAAATGCATCTCCCCCCCTCTCCATCCATTTGAAGCAGAGTGCAGTGGCAGAGGGGGTTGTTTAAGTTGAATACGTTTAGTCTGCCTGACTCACTGATCCTATATCTAACCTAGCTTTGAGACAGTTAGAATCTATGGCCCCTGAAAACTAAAGAACCAAAAGAGTCAGTTTGCTAGTCATGGGTGAATGAAACAAACTGCGTCCAACCCCCTGAACGTTTGTACCTGAATAAAAGCTTTTTCAGTAACGGGAGAGAAGCTTTCTGTAAATTCACCAGGAAGTCATGCGTAGACACCACCTGTGTTGGTGTCCCTGTTATTGTCTGACTGAGAGTCCAACTGACAAACTGTGTACAGTAAAAAAACACAAAGATAAACAACATATGCATACATTTTGCATACTTTCCTGGTTCCAAAGATGTCGAAACACAAAGGCATGTGACAGCAGTGCTGTTCAGAGAAATGACTCTGACGTACACAGTGGATTTTGGCTAACAGCAGACTTTGTCCCAACATAGATCACACGTAATACAACCCATTCAGTTTCATGCATTAGCCAAACACCAAATATTTGCTAAAAATCTGATAAAACATCTTAGGTGGTAGCCTTGCAAATTCAACTGCAGTCTCTCTTATCTGCGCCAAAATGCACAAACTCAAATTCCTGGTTGGCTATCATCATTCCCACTCCTGTTATCATTTAACAGTAGTGAGCCAAAAGGCAAACGGTTAGTGTTGGAATAACGTCCTTCTTGTTTTCTCTTTCCCCCTGAGCAGAAAGAGGAAGTGCTGACCGACAGGTGAAGTTGGAGCGGACAGAACCAGACAGAACAATGACCGAGAAGAAAAAGCAGGAGAGATAAACAACACCAGAGACCTACACCTTATACGTCAGGCCTCCTGCCATTGCCATGGAGTCAGAAGAAGCTGCAGACTCACAGCTAATGTACAGGATAGATCGCCCGGTCTACGATGAAGCCTTCCTCCGGTCGCAGCTTCTCCATCGCAAAGAAAACTCCACCACCCTCCGACAGAGGCTGGCAAACCATTTCCGGTAAGTTTAGATTTAGGAATTTACCTCTGGATTTGTCCTGCTAAAGTGCTGTTCAGAAAATCATTGAATAAGTGTAGGTATATTGATACAAGTCAAAAGTGATTTATCAGTTAATCATAAAAAATGAGCTTATACAGCATACATGTTGTGGGTGCATTAACTGATAATTGCTAAGTCTTTAAAATGTCAGAAAATGTGAAAATGCTTATCACAATTCCCCAGAGTGCAAAGTGACATATTCAAACTTATTGTTTCATGTTCATATCAGTCCAAAGATATTTAATGAGTGATTGACTCTTATGCAAAATGCTTCTCCTCCTGCCTCCGGCTTGTTCATTGGAAGGGAATCCTGCTCTGTCACAGGGGAAACTGTCTGACACTGTGTGATTAACTAAATGAACGTGCATCAATAGTTTCTGACTGTCCCTCCTGACCTCCGTGAATGATGGTAGCATGTGGTGACAGATTACAGCATCGTGTTAGCAAATGAGCTGGAAACACTTTGGGTGCAGCCTTATTCATTTTAAGAATGTGCGTTTGCTCACCTGTCCTCTGTGTTTTATGGGTATTTGAACAGTGAGTCAAAACGTCTGGCTCGGTATTCGGATGTGAAATGACACAATTCCTGATAAGGTTTATTTGAGGGTTTGTCCCGTCACAAAGTAGAAGAACATTAGAAGTTTTGTTATACAGTCACACTCCCTCCTCCCAGTGTACGAACAGACAAAAGACAGATGATATATGTGGCAGACTACCAGTGTACTTCTGCATCGGTATGTGACTTTTACATTATAGTTACAATACCAGTTCTACTTGTACCGCCCTAGTAACATCTTGTATTTGAAGTTAGAGTTAGAATGTAGAAAAATCTCCATAAATATTATGCTGTTTTAGGATCTAGGTAAAACTAACAGTGTTAAAGGAAGTATGAACAACATGAAAATCCTCCTGTCATTGTCATGTGCTGGCATGAATGATCTTTTTTATAATTCTTCTTGTTGAGTTGAACTCCTTGTTCAACGTACCCGTTCCATCTCTCTCATGGTGATTATCTGTTTTTGGTAGGATTGTGAGAATTAACAAGTGTTTACCCATAATGATGTGCTGACTGTATGGGTACACAGGTGATTAGGAGTCAGGTGAGTGAAGCAAAAATATTTGCCGTTAGTAAGGAAAAGGAACATGTTGTATCATGATCTGTAAGTGTGGCCTTTAGGGGCACGAGGAACTGCAGCTGAAAAACAACATGGATTCTAGGAAAGACTTCTGTAGTTGAAAAGATGCATTTTTGTCGTACAAAAATCTGTCTTTTTTATTACAAACTCATAAATTCATCCACTTGTTTACTTTCATAGGTGTTCATCAGAGAAGGCCAAGGCGGCGGTTTTGACCTTCCTGCCGATTCTAACATGGCTGCCATCCTATCCAGTCAAGCAGTACCTGTTATCCGATGTGGTCTCAGGTCTCAGCACCGGAGTTGTGCAGCTCCCTCAAGGTCAGTGCCCTGCAGACCCTGCTGCACTACTGCTTGAGGTCCTGTTCAGACATGCACTCAATTCAAAACATCCAATGAGGGAATAACTTTTAGAAGATTGGAGTTGATCTCTACCGAATCTATGAAAGCTGTTGTGGAGTACTGTGTTGGAAAGACACTTTGTCACCCATCTGTATGTTCGAAGCCTGGCAAACATTACTTTTACAGAATAATTAAACCAACAATGTTATGTATTCCAGTGCATACAGTAACCACACGCTAACTTTGTCAGGCTAGTCATCTGGAATGACATAAAGATTAAACATGAGAAGGGCCAGCTGCCAACTCCAGAGGGGCTGCTTTCAGCGACACGCTGTCTCTGTTTTGGTATCTCTGCAGCTCTGAGGTTGTGATGCAATCACTTGGCTTCTGGGACTGTTGAGTTTTTTTTTAAACATCTGTCCTTTTCCTCTACTCCACAGGTCTGGCCTATGCTATGTTGGCTGCTGTGCCTCCAGTTTATGGCCTCTACTCCTCATTCTATCCAGTCCTGCTCTACACCTTCTTTGGCACTTCTAGACATATATCCATAGGTGAGAAACTGACTTAAAGCTTCCTGTCGAGGATTTGGGTCATAAATATCCTCCTACAAGCTGTGGCTGGAGCCAAGATGGAGATTCAGTAGAAGGAACAAGGCAGCAAAAAGACATTGCAATGACTGCCATAGAATAAGAAAACGATAAACATTAACAAACTTTTGTACCATTTTTGTGGCATAATATTTCAGGGAAAGAGTGTCCTGATCCTGTGTTTGTTGTGATCCACCATGTTCCAACATAATAACGGTGGATATGCTTTTAAAAAGTGATCAGTCAGTGGCCTTTCAAACATCTAGGTTGCTCCTCACAGTCACATGATCAGCTAAAACTGCCAGCTGTCTCTGTCCCACGCACACAGGGGCTACAGCAGTCTTCTCGGTATCAGCTCAATTAAATGTCTGAACAAGTTACAGACTGATCCAGATTATGAGATGAAAGATAAAGTTTTCTTTGAGATTGCATGTGGAGGAAATGTTTTCAATCTAATGCGATAACCGTGTCCTCAGCTGACATGAGCAGCAGGATTGTGAAATTTCCGTGACCCCACCCCTGACATCTCACTCATCTGGGTACTTTCGTTCCTAGAAGGGGTGCCAAGTCATCTCAAATGTCAGCTCTAAGTTATCTCCACATGGTGAATGGGCACATCAAACTAAACCCGCTCAACTTTTTAAAAACAAAGGATCTGATGTGAAATGAACAACAGGAAGCAGTTGGCTTCACTGCCTGTGCCACAAATCTAGTCAGAAAACAGGTTGCTTTGGAAATGATGATCCCTTAACTTCTGGCAGAGAGCGAGAGGGAATAACTGGGCTGCTGTTCAAGTGCTGGGCAACATGGCCTTTTCAACCAGAGGGATACACATACACACACTTATCATAGTGGACAGCACCTAGCCTGTAAATAAGTGGGGCTAAGGTGAAATCTGTCCATGGTTCAGACGTGATGATATTGACAGAGGGCTGCTGTGTTTGTTTTGGTATTACTTTGCCCCATTTTCCTGTAGTGAAGGCCTAAACTGATAAGAGACTGTATGTCCGTGAAACTGATAAAGATCAAACATTTGACGTAATGTTCCAATGCAATGGTCTACAGTTATCTACTGTATGTACTATGGGTATACATATTTACACACATTATACAGCAGTCACAGTTTGGAGGTAAATGTGTTTCTGAAACACAGAGATGTGACTGTGCTACAGGTTCTGTGAAAATGGGGGTCATTCCATGCAACTCACCCAGAATTCAGAACTTCTCCCAGTTCATGTCTTGGATTTTCACAAAAGAATTAATATAAAAATTGACGGAACCTTACACAGTCCCATAGCTCTACTAAAGCACCACTCCAAATGCTTTTTTGTTATGAATTTTCGAAGTTTGGCCTTTACTCAACTAGTTTTCAACATCATCAACTCAGCCAAACTTGTGATAAAACAAACTGTGATCTCACTATCACGTCAAACTGCTTAATAAGGAAATGAATCACGGTTGCCCTCTTTTATCTTCTTCTGAGTATGTTGCAATCCATTTTGCAATCCGGCCAAACCCGTGTCTGTTGGGATTAGCCCAGATTTGCTTTATTGTCAAATGCTACTAGTTGATTATGTCAGAAATCAGTTCAGAAAAGTTTGAAATTGGGAAATAATATGTGTATTGAGCTAGACTAGAATGGAGCAACTAGAGCAACTAGAGCAACTAGAATGGCACTCAGTAGAGTGCATACCTTTGCCAAGGCCCAACAGTCCCCTTTTATTCAAACAAGCCTGATCCAATATAGAATAAAACATTTAAATCTGTTACATCCGGATTTTTATTTGAATCTGCATGAAATTGTATTTTTTCCCCAAGATCAATGAATTATTCCCGAATCAAATGAACAAAAATGTGGAAAAACACCCGGTTTTGCAATGTTAAAGAAAGTGAGAGTAAAATTCCTGGATTCGTCCCTTTTATGTGGATCTGCACCAAAAGTTAATGGGGTCTATTCTGGGCCGAGATGCATCCTCCATCCAAGTTTGGTGAAAATGTGTGTAGTTTTTGTGTGATGCTGCTGACAAACCAACCGACCAACGGACACAGCAGAATACTTAAAAGTTATTAAGAGTAGAATTTTAGATTTTGCTATGTCCCATGAATAGAAGTTTATATATGAACTTTTTGCAAGAAAGTCCATGAGGTCTGAGGTGAATTGGTATGGAATGATACTCTCCTTACATTTTTTGTTCTCTTCTGCTGCTTGCTCTCTCACGTGGCTGTATTTTAAGCACTAGTGGTGGAGAAACTCTCATCAGTGTCAGTATGGCTTCATCATTTTGTCATAAAATCAATCTTTGAAACAATATTTCAAGGAAATGTATTCTTGTGGTGTTCTAATCCCATTCCCATGTTGTTATATTAATCCTGGCTAAGTAATTGGTGGTCTTTAAGACAGTCACTGGCCTTTTCACACAGCCAGGTTGCATTCCACAGTCAGCGCCAAGAACAGTATGATGAGCTCCAAATGCCAACAGTCTCTGTCCCACACGCAGGGGGTCAGCTTTATTAACTCCCTGAAGATTCACAATTTGCTTCAGAAGGTGGTTTGATATGCTCTCTTTGTCCATAATTGACATGAGCAGCAGGATTGTAAAATGTCACTGACCCCTCTCCCCTCATCTGATATGACTTCCTGGTCATCCAGGAAGACAAATGGGTACAATAAACCAAACCTTCTCAACCTTTAAAACAAAAGACTTGATCTTAAATTAACAACAGGAAGCAGTTAGTGTGACTAAAATGGCCTCTTCCCAAACTTTAGTCTGATATCAAGTTGCTTTGGGAGTTACGATCTCTTAACTTGTGGCAGAGAGCGAGAGTGAATAACTGGGCTGCTGGTTAAGTGTGGGACAAGATGGCCTTTTCCTTCAAAGGGATACTGCACTAAATGTGGGCACAAACCCCCCACACACAGTTTAGGTGCATGATTCTACAGTTACAGTGGACATCAGAATACTGTAGAACCAAACCTGGATAGATGAAGAACTCCATGATTCAGACATAAAGTTTGATAAACTGTCTTGCGTGTGTGATCTGCAGGCACCTTTGCTGTAATAAGTCTGATGATTGGGGGCGTAGCAGTGAGGGAGGCCCCGGACTCCATGTTTATGTTGCCTGCGAACGGATCCAACATGTCTGCCATCGTGGACGTGGTGGCTCGTGATGCCAAGCGGGTGCAGGTTGCCGTTGTGCTCACGACCCTGGTGGGAATCATCCAGGTCAGCATAAAAAAAAAACAACCACCACACTCACACACCTCCCACAGAGAATCTGTAACGTGGTTTAACCATTACAGTAAAGTGATACAGCTTTCTGAAATCTTCTCACGCTCAAAATCACTGTTTACCCAAAGGATGTCTGATTCACTGTTGATGTGTCCACACCTTGAATGATGTTTTTATTTGAAACAAAACTAGCTCTTTCTTATCGCCTTACCTCTTTCTTATTTCATGCTTTCAATTTTTTTTCTCTTTCTTTCAGTTTGTCTTCGGCCTTCTCAGATTTGGCTTTGTGGCGATCTACCTCACGGAGCCCCTGGTGCGAGGCTTCACCACAGCAGCAGCTGTGCACGTCGTTGTTTCTCAGCTTAAGTACCTGCTGGGGGTGAAAACACAGCGCTTCAGTGGACCCCTCTCTGTTATTTTTGTGAGTTTTAATAGCAATGGAGGGTTTGTAGCATGGATGGCAAATGGGTCTCAGCCCATAATAGACCCATTTACTTTTGGTGCAGATCTGAATAAAGGAACGCATCCAGGGTTTTTTTTCTCATTTTTTTTACATTGTGAGATCAACATTTTTGTTAATTTCTCAGGGAATAATGCAGGGATCTTTATGAAAATAATCAGGTGTGTTTAGGTGGCTGATTTTGATGAGGATCCTGATTAAAAAATCAAGATCTTTTAATATGTAGTTATAGAGGCTAGTCTTTTTCCAGCTGCTATACAGTAGCAAATAGGCATAGAGACCTGAAACTACCACTAATGTAAAACTGAGATAATGGGGATTCAGAGAGGTACAAACGGTGATTAGGACTGATTGAATAAAAGGGAACTATTGGGCTTTAGCAGAGGTTTGCACTCTGAGTGAGCGTTTTTTTGTCCTTTTTCCCTGGCTGCAGAGCGTCAAGGCGGTAATCAGTGACATCACCAGCACCAATGTCACCACCCTCATCCTGGGCCTCGTCTGCCTGGTCTTCCTATACGTGATCAAAGACCTCAACGAGCGGTTCAAGAAGAAACTGCCCATTCCCATTCCTGGAGAGATTATCGTGGTCATTGTGTCAACCGGCGTCTCGTACGGCCTGTTGTTGTCAGAAGACTACAGTGTGGGTGTGGTTGGGAAGATACCAACAGGGTAGGTTGCTTTTTCAGGTGAATTTCTGGAATGTCTCTGAAGATGTCTCAGAGGGTTGTCCTTTAGTCAGTGGATTTTAGAACTTGGTTTTGTTTCCTCATTGTGTTAAATTTGTGGTTTTACCCTCTTTGTGCTGGATGTACTACAAGCTTTATCTTATGTGTTCTCAGGCTTCTTCCTCCTTCCCTCCCGGATTTCTCTCTGTTACCCAATTTGGTCACAGATTCCTTTGCCGTAGCGATTGTAGGATTCTCAATGGGTGCTTCACTTGCCAAGATCTTTGCTCTGAAGCACGGCTACAGCGTGGATGGCAACCAGGTGAGTCTGGACATGTGAGACAAGCAGAGATCTATCTGAGACAGGGGTTTTGAGAAACCTGATTTTCCAGCTAGACTTGTCCTGGTTAAAGCTGACCTTTTTCTATGCATGAAAATAAACCGGTTTCTGTTCTGCTTTTTTAAAGACGTCACACGGTGAAAATATTGCTGACACAAGTGCAGTGGAATGAGACACTTGCCCTCTAAAAGTTTGAATAAATCAGTTTCCAGTGCTGATCAATGAACTTTCTGTAAAGTTGAGAATTTGTGTTGTGAGGAAAAGCAGTGCGCTGTCTCAGTCCACAACACATGCACACAAAAAAGTTAGGTTGCATGGTCTAGACATCCTTTAATGTTCAAAAAACACATTATTTTTCTCATACTGTCCATTGCTGCAGTACCTCTATTCAGTCTATATCTGAACACTCAGTTTCATTTAACAGTTTGTGTCTGTCTGACAAGCCCAGTCTGCTCTGATTGGTCAGATCTCACAGACCTGAGCAGGCACAACCCACCATGTTTTCATCTAAAGCTTGATTTATGCCTCTACGTTAAAATCGATGCCGCACCTCCCCAGAAATGTAACTGCACATCGCAGCGACTGTGATTGTTCTGCTTGGAAGCGTCTCCTCTGGTGCTTAGCCGCGGTGCTAATACAGGGGATTGTGACCTGTAGTTTCCCCAATAAACACACTGCTCTCTTCAGCTGTTGCAGTCCCTCCTGAGTGGCCAGCTGATGCTCTTCTTGGGTTATACTTCTCCTCCAGAACTGCTTTTCCCTGCCGGAGTGTCTCTGGTATTTAAAGGGGAAAATACAGCCGGAATCTGCCCACTGCCAGCAATGCAGCCACGCCAGCGCATATGTATAAATGCTCACTACAGCATTGGCCAATTACATTGGTTACAGCGTTTGCTCAGTGTAGAGCTTACGTGCAACCATAAATCAGCCTTGAGCTCTATGGCCCTAAGATGTACCTAGATGTACCTGATGTACCTGCTTTTAACAATGTCTTCTGGTATGCATGAGGGCTGGCTCGCGTATCCTGCTTCCGTTTGAAGTATCGGTTGTGCACATCCCCATACATTAACTTTACACATACGCAAGATGCATAAGCAGATGGATGGTAGGAACAGTGTCGGCCAGTATGGGGATATGACAGGGTCAGGAGTTAGAAAGTCTGAGCCATGGTGGAAAGGACCTTGTGTTTTTGTATTAGGTTTGTTGTGCTTTACAATGCTGGAGCATGTGAACACAAGTCAAAAGGATTCACAAGCAGAATCCCAGTAGTTAACTAAATACTGACACGACCATAATTCACTGTATATGTTGCATTTGACAATATCAGTTAGGTATGGGAAGTCATGTCAGTCTGTGACACTGTGCTGTGTTTCAGGAGCTGATTGCCCTCGGTCTGTGCAACTTCATCAGCTCTTTTTTCCAAACCTTCGCCATCACGTGCTCCATGTCAAGGAGCCTGGTGCAGGAGAGCACTGGTGGAAAAACACAGGTGACACACAAACACACACACACACACACTTTCTCTACAGCAGAGATTACAATGACAATGAGAGGTGACGCAGTTATCACTTTCTGTGTGTTCAGATCGCAGGGCTGCTGTCGTCTCTCGTGGTGCTGCTGGTGGTGGTTGCCATTGGTTTCGTCTTCCAGCCGCTCCCTCAGGTGGGTGGAGCTGATAACACTGAGCCACAAGCTTCCTGTCTGGCAGCTCAGCATCACAGATGCAGCTGCAGACATTTTTTATTTTTATTTGTGGTCTGTTAACAAAAACTAGTTTCATTTTTCACCTAATGAGATCAGATCACTGCCAATAGCTTTTTTTTTGTGTATAGTTCTGTTGTCATGTTGTATTCTCCTCTGTTGTGTATCCCAGACTGCACTGGCTGCCATCATCATGGTGAATCTGTTGGGGATGTTCAAACAGTTCAGAGACATTCCTTCTCTGTGGAGGACCAGCAAGATTGAACTGGTCAGTTTGTCAAATCTTATCAGGGTGTTGCTCTGCACTTTTTTGTCCACTTTGGTTTTTGGTGATCTGATTTAAACTGATGGGTAGCTCTTCTCTCAGAATAGGCTGTTACCATGAGCTACACATGCTCCTTCTTTAGAACCGAACATCTGAAAACAACAAATTACTGACTTGAATGTGTCTTCATAATGTTCCAGACTGTGCCTGTTAATTTAAGTTTGTTTGCAGGTCTTGTACTACGTAGTATGTGAAACAAGTAAAACCTGGAGCCTGCATTACCAACAATACAAGCCATTGAGTGACATCACGAGAGGCAATCAGATTACATGGAGCCGTAAAGGCTTTTTACTACTTTCTTTACATATGCAGTAGTGCTCCCCAAGAACTGTAAAGTTACACCATTATTTTGTTCAGTTTTGTTCTGTACAGCACAAACAAGATAAACTTCTTATTTTTCTGTTTTATAGATTAGACCTTAAAACTCAATCTGCGAGTTGGATTGTGATGCCACACAAATTTCAGAAGGAATCTTACAGGATAGAGCAATTAATCTAATCACGGTTCAGTTAGACGTCATAGTCCACCTTGGAAAGAGAACAATGTAGAGAAATGACCTTATAGACATGATGCGACTGTAGATTTTGAATCTTTACTTTGTGATTTTAGCTGATGTAAAGGTTTCAACAATGTTAAAGGGATACAAACTATTGTTTTAAGGTTCTTCATGCATGATTTTGAAATAACAAAAGCTCAATATAAGATTAAATGTGACTTGTCTCTTGTTACTGAAGGCACATGAGATAATGTTGCCTGAGAGATGATGATAGCAGCGATGTTAGCGTGACCAATAAAAATAAAAACGCCTTGTTTTTCTCCATCTGATGAAGAAAATAGGACGCAGCTGTAACACTTTCTGTCTGTTTATTTCCGTTTCTTCCCGTTTTCTCTCTCAGGCCATCTGGCTGGTAGCCTTTGTGGCGTCTGTGCTGTTGGGTCTGGATTACGGCCTCCTGGTGGCCGTCGCGTTCACCATAATAACAGTCATCTACAGAACACAGAGGTGCTGAAAATAGACAGATGCTTGTTGTTAGTCCAAATGTGTTTGTATTTTGTTTCCATCACATCATATTCACTTTTTTCTCTGAATAAACATGATGCCACATATCATAGAATGTAAATACATTTGTATGAACGGGTATGGACGCTGCTCCAGGCCTGCTAACAGGAGAATTTAATGTAAAAGTTATTTAACTGACTAAGTGTTTCTGACCTTTGTATGTCTCTTTCAGCCCCAAAAGTGCTGTCCTGGGTCATGTTTCCGGCACGGGGCTGTACTGTGATGTGGACGAGTATGAAGAGGTGAGTCTGTTAGAGTAGAAAACACTACAGTCTGAATGCAGGCTGGAAATGTCGCACTAAGTCTGTTGGCCTGAATTCTGAACACCTGCAATTGGTGTTTTTGTTCCCAGGCGGCTGAATACGAGGGGATTAAGATTTTCCACTCCAACTCTTCAATCTACTTTGCTAACAGTGACCTTTATGTGAACACCCTCAAGGAGAAGGTAATCCTAACCATTGTGTGTGTGTTTATGGAGTACTGTACTAAATGTTTAAGAAATGTGCTGTATGTAAATTGCTTCTTCAGAGCAGAGGACTACTAGAAACATTTGCAGTCATGGAGTTAAACTGGTTTTGACCAGGTTGTGCACTGAAGTCTAGAATTAACGGACATTGTTGGCGCTATGTGGAAATCGCTACTGGTACAAAGAGACATGTAATTAAATGAATGTGAAGCCAACTTGGCTGTGAGCACACAGTTGGAATGTGACATTAACAGACATCCTCTGATGTGTGTTGTCTATGTCGATCAAGCGGTTGTCAACGCAACAAGTACTTAAACCCAAACCTGCAGAAGTTCAGGCTTTTACACAGTTTATACTATAATAAAATAAGAAAATGATATATGTAGAGAACACCCATATGCATTTTGGATACAGTTGACTCAGTTTCCTAGATGCATAATGATTTTAGGTTAGAACATGTAGATAAATGAGAAACCATTATAATCTGTTGGTGTGATACACACAGAAAAAAAAACAGCCAAGCCTAAAAAGAAAGATATGAACTCAATTAAATAAATTAAATAAATCCATGTGTAAAAATAAGGTTGACAGTATGACTGCACTTCTGTGTGGGATTTAGAGGTGAAAATCTCAGATCCGTGTAGTAAAATATGAAGCTACAGCTTTATGGATATGGGTATGTATCACCTTTGGACAGAGCCAGGCTAGCACACTGGCTCTGCTTCCACTCTTTATGCTAAGCTAAGCTAACTTGCTGTTGGCAGTTGCTCTCATATTTAGCATACAGACATTAGTGTGACATCAGTCTTCTCTTATCATCAACATGAATGCTAACAAAGAGATTTCTGGCATATCTACATAGTGATAAATGGCAGCACAGATTATAAGTGATAAACTAATAATCTGTTTTGACTGTATAAGACTAAAACTGATTCAACTTAACTGTGGTGATTTTAAAATGGCTTTTGAAAAGATACTGGTGAGTCTACTGCAGCCTGGAAGAAATAAAATAACTCAAAATGCAACATCAAGTAGCTGATTTCCTTTAACCGGGTTACATTTAAATTAAACTTAAATTAAATCATGGCTGTAGTTTTCCTGTCTTTACTTTCACCTCAAAAAAGTTAAAGGACAAAATAATACCGCTAGATTTCAAGATCATTTGTTGGAAATGACCCATTACACAAAAAAATGTAAAAGAAGCAGTTGGTGGTTATTATGCAGGACATTAGAATGTGTTCAATTAAAGTACGTTGTATCGCTCTCTCTTGTTGTCTTGTGTATACAAGTTATCATTAGATGTACTTTGTGGCCATTGGCCCTAAAGTCAGTGTTTGTTTTGTTCTTTAAGTTTGTGTAAGAATGCACCTTTCTAAAAGGGCTACAAACATAACAAAGATACAGGAATCTATATTTTTTTCCTTATCAGATTATTTTCAGAGCCATATAAGCATGAACAGGAAGTGCATGTTGGAACAATGCTGTAATTTACAAAGTGTTTGACCTGTCTGCTGCCACTGATGACGTGTTTACAGACGGGAGTAAACCCTGAGGACTTACAAGCTGCTCGAAAAGCCAGAAAGAAACAGAAGGAGAAGGCCAACGGCAACAACAGCACTCCATTGAAGATCTGTGCCAAGGTGAGGCTGTGTTCTCTGCCATGTGGCTTGTTGTGTATATGCACAGTCAGCTTTGTTGACAGTGTAAATATGCAGCATGCTGCTATATGTGTGTCCAGGGGCTTGTGTAACTTTTGGAGGGATTGGAAAAGAGGTTTAATGGGCGATGTTTCTTCACCTCAGTGGCACTGAAAGGCTGTGATTGAATTTTGTCAAGACAAGCTTTCACATGTATATCTGTGTGTAGAATTTGCACTTGTGTGACTCCAGCTCTCTGCAGTTGGATCAAAAAATACACAAAAATGACAACCTGATACACGTTGTGGCTTGTTGAATTCCTGTCATGAAGAATCCTTCTCTTTGTTTGGTTCCAGTATGAAGAGCAGGGAGTGACCCATGAGGTTTTGTCCCATAACAATGTGGCGGAGGAGCAGAGGAACGGCCAGCTGGAGGACAGACACAGCGAGTCAGACCTGGAGGAGGCTGTCTTCATTGAGCCTCTCTGCACCGTTCACACCATCATCTTGGACTGGACGTCAGCCAGCTTCATTGATTCAGTGGGAGCCAAAGCCATCAAACAGGTTCTTCCCCCCTTTTTCCTCTCAACTGAGGATATTTTCAGTACCTGGTTCACTATAACAACAAGCGTAGATGTTAATGCTCTGAAGTTTAATTCTTGTGCTGCCACAGTGTCAGTTCAAGAATGCGTGTGTGTTGCATCCTGATGTTGAGGATTTGACCTCAGTGAGTAAGTCACTCTCTGTCTCTGCAGGTTATGAAGGAATATGCAGCTGTGGACGTTAGAGTGGTCGTAGCCGGCTGCAACAGTGAGTAATCATTACCACTTTTCTTTATTGGTTACAAGCTTAACTGTAGTAATTGCTCCTGTAACTGTGTGAATCTGGAAGAATGTCACTGGTCATATTTACATGCAGACTAACCTGGATCATTTTGTGATTAATAGGATCCCAGTTCAGATGCAAAGGCATTTATAAAACAGATCTATCAATTATTGTTTGGTCGTATTTTATTAGAGCTGGAACAATTAATTGATTAGTTGTCACTGATTTTAATTAATAGTCAACCATTTGATAATTCATTAATTGAATCATTTTTTAAGAAAAAAAACTGCGATTCAAGCTTTTTAAAGATACAATATGTAATATTTCTGCATGTAAATGTCTAAAAACAACTGGACCTGTCATATATTTTGTCTAGTTGTGTAATTACAACATCACCTTGTCTATGAACAGCCAGATTACTTCACTTGACACCAGCTCTAAGCTCGCAAGCAGTGGCATGAGCCACATGTGTTTAAATTCAGGTCAACCTCCTTACTGAAATCAGCAGATAACAGAAACTTCGGTTCTCTCCTCTTTCTCATCTCTGATGGGTGGGCTGTGATAAGGTTCCTTAATACACATGGTACAGCAATGACTTGTGGGAATAGCTTCACATAATACTGGAATATGAGAACACAGTGCTCATCTGGTCCCACTGATCTTGTATTTCTGCTTCGATCTACAAGGAACCCTTCTGTCTGAGCTGGACGCCCTACAGTTTTTCACCGGGATCATGACTCCAGAGATGGTGTTCCCCACTGTCCACGATGCTGTGCTACGCTGTCAACACTCACACTCCCAAGCTTCTCCGACCAATGGAACAACCTGACGGGAGATGTCACCTCGCACCCACCTGTAGGAGCCATGAACTCCACTGATGTGAACATCGAGCTGAACAATCATTCATATTGAATAGACTCAGGTGGATGTTTTCCCTTCACAACAGTCTGACAACCTTGTTAACTCCAAAGTGCCCTGAGAAGCGAGAGATAGGGCAGGTTTGAGGCTTTTATCCAATCAGAAATTCAGGATTTCCAGGTGACATTCCTACAGCCTTACTCCTCTGCATCCTCTCTTGAGTGGATTGTCTAGATGTGCACTTTTTAAGTATTTTTGTAGTTCTGTTCAAGCTCTCACCACTCTTCTGGGAGAGATGCATTTCACAGTAAACTGCTGCTCTGGTCCAAATGACCTTGTTAGAACGATTTCTGTAAGAGTCCAATTTGTGGACACTGTGCTGTGTGACACTGATTAGTAGCTGCCTGTCATTATCATGCTGTATCAGATGTTCATGGTTACTGAGACGTGTGCTGATGGATTAGAGTGTATTTTCAGCTGTATGTTTGTGTAATTGTGTTTTTAAACCAGCAAAAGTGCTAAAGTTGGTTATTTAGCATTGCCATATTTGTCAAAGTTCATTTTGCGTACTGTTCGTCTGAGTGCAACACTAACGTAGTATTGTACGTTCTGTCAGTGCACATTTTAGCATAACAAATGTTCTATTTTTTGAAAGTTATTTTTTGTGTCGTATATACAGGAGGCCTTAGAAGTTTCCATGTGGTTATTTTACAACATGTAACAAAAGAAAGCAGTGAGACTCAATTCTGGAATAAACTTTATTTATAAGTGAACAAGAATGACAACAAAAGGACAAGATTTTTTGACTCAGTTCTCTGCTTCTTTTGACAGTAAAAAGCCAAAGAGTTAACTCTCTCTCTCTCACACACACACTTAGTTGTAGGTCATGTATCTGGGGGTGGCGCTAAACTTGGCGTAGGACTTGATGACCTTGTTAACGGCCTCCAGGAAGTCTTTCTCTGTGGCGATCTTCCGGCGAGCTCTGATGGCGAACATGCCTGCCTCTGTGCACACACTGCGGATCTCAGCGCCTAACAGGAAACACAAATCAAATTGTGCTTACAGAACATCTTTCAGGACCAGCAAGAAATAATGTGGACAAGCTCAGCCAGTCATGTAGCAATACCCTCAAGTTTTAGTGTTTCTATGGTCATACAGGAAAGTATAAATGAAATTGAAATTATGGCTTCACAATATGGTAAAAGAAATGGTGAATATTTTTATTTTCATTGAAGAAAATTAAAATGATGATTTCACATTGTACAGTACTTGATTATAGCACTATTTTGTCACAGTTTACGTATCAAACTTATCAAAAAAGCTTCAGCAATTGTGATTGGCCATTATAAGATTTCGATAATATTTCAATTCATTTTGCTGCCTTGGTTGACATTAAGGAGCTCACAGCTGAGATAATCTGTTGGCTGAAGTAAAATAAGATTTCCCCATAATCATAATCTGTCCTGTGAAAACCATGCATCTCCAGAACATCAAGTTCTCAGGACACACACAGGTCTGTTTTAAGCTCTGTGACAGTGTAACCCCTATCAACCTTAAAGATAGAAGTGAGATGGCAACAATATGTTACAGTGCAGCCTTGTGGCCAGACATGAGTACTACACAAGTGAACAAATGGGGGCAAATTTGTAACTGTTGACTGGAGTAACTAGGAGGTTGACCACTGACCCTGGAGTGATCATTTCAGAACAGGAAGGAGGATAAACTCATGTAAAATGGAGGGGAAGAAAAGAGGCAGTTTTAATATGTATATAGATGAGGAGGAAGATGTTGAAGTAGGAAAATGTAGAGAGAAGGTGTGTCTTTAGAGAACAAATGACAGAATGCTCCATGAGTCTTACCGGTGCTGTTGGGACAGAGGCGAGCCAGCAGCTCAAAACGAATGTCTCTCTCCACACTCATAGAGCGGGCATGGATCTTAAAGATGTGTGTGCGACCCTGAAACACAGAACAAACAGGGGTTAGACTATGGGTTCATAAACAGAAGGAAGACGATCCCTAATCACATTGTGAAGTTTCATGGCGGATTTAAGAGAATATGTCTTTGTATCTTGAGAACACTCACCTCCAGGTCGGGCAGGCTGAACTCGATCTTCCTATCCAGACGTCCAGGTCTCATGAGGGCCGGGTCCAGTGTGTCCGGTCTGTTGGTGGCCATCAGCACTTTGATGTTGCCTCGAGGGTCGAAGCCATCCAGCTGGTTGATGAGCTCCAGCATAGTCCTCTGGACCTCATTGTCTCCACCAGCACCGTCATCAAAACGAGCACCTGGCAGGTTCAAGATGACAAGTTTTCATGTTATTGACCTCGTGCACTCGTCCTCGGTTTACTGTCATCAGCTTCAGTTTGAACAGGCTGCTTGAAATACTCTCCTCCTGCTCCACACTTCTCTTCCCTGTTTTTAGTGTTTTTGAACATTTTATTTACCTTCACTTACCATCTTGCCATCAGTTTTTGAGTTTAGCTTGTAACTAATCGTGGATGACGTGTGCGCACGTTCACATAACACCAGTGACACTCATACCACAGGTTGAGAATAGTGGGTTTGCACCATTCTGAAAGGAACTTAACACAGACATACTAGAGAAAATGTACTGTGAATATCCTTACCTCCAATGGCATCAATTTCATCAAAGAAGATCAGACAAGCCTTCTTAGTTCTGGCCATCTCAAACAGTTCTCTCACCATCCTGGCTCCCTACAAAATGGATGTTTACATTCATCAGGACTCAGAATCTATCCAGCTGCTATTTTTGCCCGGTGTGTTTCTCAAACTCTTCCCACACTCACCTCTCCAACATATTTCTGCACGAGCTCGGAGCCGATGACCCTGATGAAGCAGGCGTCCGTCCTGTTGGCCACGGCACGGGCGCACAGGGTCTTTCCTGTGCCGGGCGGCCCGAACAGCAGCACGCCTTTAGGAGGCTCAATGCCCAGATTGACAAACCTCTCAGGCTGGTGAGCAGAGGACAAAGACAAAGAAAATGATCAGAATTGGAGGCATGGCAGGGAAGAGCTGTTAGATCTATCCATGTTCATCCGAGTCTGGGTGAATGCTGTGACCATGAAAAACTCTGGCAGTGATTTAGATGTGGGATTTTCTTCATTTGTGAACACTCACATGGAGCAGGGGGGTCTCGACCACTTCTCTCAGCTTCTCAATCTGCTCCTTACATCCACCAACATCACTGTAGGTCACATCAGGCTTCTCCTCCACCTACAACATGAGGAAAAAAATAAGGACTCGCACTGCAGCTTATTTTGGAAATTGCAAGAGGCCACACTTCAATTTTTATGCAATTTTAGTGAAAAGCTGTTGATTCTCAAAAATCAAACTAGAAAAAGTCAGATAATTCCACAGATTTCTTGAAAATATTGTTGCTCTCAGAATTTGATCCCCTAGTGGATTCATACCTGCATCATGGTGACAGTTGGGTCGATCTTAGGCGGCAGAGGAATGTGGATCTGATACTTGTTTCTATCGACACTGGAAGAGCAGAAGAGACACTACATTTAGCAGATTGTTTCACTAGACATCACACATAAATGTGAGCCATTTTAATAAAAACTTCTGCCTCACCCGACTCTCATGCCCTCCTCGATGTCAGTCGGGGCCACTTGGTCGCTCAGGTCCACCACGAACTTGGCAAACTGTTTCACATTGATGATGTATTTGGGGTCCTCGGAGTCGGCGTTGATGATCTTTGTGCATCTGTTTAAATAATACACAGAAACAGAGGGGATTACAAAAGGTAACACACTGTCTATGAAAATCATTTCAGAATATGCAGCAACACTGTAATACCATACTGTGTAGTTCATCTATAAACATTATTTGGATGGCCATTACAAAGTCGCAACTGATGTCTATAAAGCTTTACAATTGCTAAATAAATAGTTTATAAAGCATTTTATTGTTTGTTTTATGGTGAAATAACCATTAAACAATTAACTACAGATTCACAAACTATTAATGATGGTTATTATGAAGTGTTACCAGTTTATTCATCAGGATTTGAGGTGGAATGAATTTTATACTTTTAGTTTGACAGAGAAGTTCTCAGATGAATGCAGTGGGAATAATGAGGAAGTTAACTTTAACAAGGTACTGGTTTGTGAAAATATGTAGTAGCTCAAAAAAAGAATGGGAATACATATAATATAGTATTTTGTTTTTAAGATTAAATACTTTCTAAAGCCAGGCCATGCAGTGTTTTTCCTCACAAAAAGCAAAAACAGTCTTATTCAAAAATACTGCCACAGTATCTTGATCATTCCCACACAGACTCAAAAACACACATGCATCAGTTTGCTTTACCTTGCTACCTGGAGCGGCTGTTCGCTCTGCAGAGTCTGTTTGTCAGCAGCCAGATCCCAGAGTGCTGGTGGAGCCAGGCCTGTGTCCGACTCCTTAATGCCTGTCAAAGCCAAAAAAACATCCAGTCAGGACATGTGAAGCCACTGGTTAACCGAGAAAATCTGAGTAAGGCCAATAAATGTGTCAATTAAACCATCTATGGTTTTTCCTCACTCACCTGTGAGCTCGTTGATCTTTTTGAGCAGCTGCTGGATGTCATCTTCCACTTGTTTGATCTGTCTGGAGTAGGTGCTTTGACCCTGACGATGAACAGACAAGCACCACATTAGAACAACCTTGAATTAATACTAATGCTAATGTAAGCAATCCCACCGCTTTCACAGGTGGATCACAACCTATATTACTCAGGTCATACTTACATATGTTTTCAGCAGAGCGATGTCTCCTTCATCCAAAGCTGTAAAGATGAAAACAACATGAATGAGTCTGCACTCTGACTGTCAGTGGGCCGCTAGCATTGTTGTCGAACTGAGCAATGCCGTTTATTTCATCATGGTAACGCGTATTATAGTTATTGCTTTGACTGCAAACACCTTAAATGTTACATTTACCAAACCATTGCAGTTTGGTGAGTAGGTGCTAAATACTAGCAGTTTGTTCAAAGAACAGAGCTAACGTTAAGTTAGCTACGTAAGCTAATGTCGACGTTCCTTTTAGCAAAGAACATTGAAGCGAAGTTCATTTACAGTTTCAGATAAAGCGGTTACCTCTGATAGGTGCGTCATCCTTTTCCTCTTCTTTAGTTTTCCTTTGGTCGTCTCCCAAATAGTCCGGCATTTTAAATCAGGGAAGAAACTGTTTCTCACAAATAGCCCGAGCTGCTTCGGCAACCAAACTGTACCATTACACAGCAGCTTTGAGTTTCCGCCGCTGTGTGCCAGTCACCGGAAATACAGGTCGGAACTTTATTGAGCCTGTACCACCAATAAAACTTATATTTTGTCACATCAACAACGCTCGTATAATTATTTAAGTCTCAGTTGTAAATATGAGTCAAATGTTGCGAATGTTCAATTAATATGAGTGGGGCTCCAGCGAGGAGGCGCCGCCTAATGAAACGCGTATTACGGACGTGCGGAACGAAAGTGAGGACGCGTAACACGGAGCGGTTAGCGGCGTGACAGTCGAACTCGTTTTCGGATTGGCACTTGGAAAGAGAGGCCCATGTGGTGTGTTAATGAGCGGCCCACAAACTTCAGCACTTTAGAACGCTTTCACCTGATAATTTCGGCGCTTGAATGTCCGTGTAGCCCGTTCTTCTAAGATGTTGTTAGAAGCGCTGGACGGCGAAGAAACGGTTGTCTTCACAACCGCTGCCGGTAAGCACTGAAAGAGGCCACAGGAAGGTAGCTAGCTAAGCTACAGATGTATATGCTGAGTGCTGCTGTACTCGTTAGCATGCAGCTAAAAAGCAGACAGCAAGAACTAAGCTAATATCAGCTAATTTTAGAACTAGGAAGAGTATTGTTGTTTCTCGGTTTATTTAAGCTGGTTGTATCCTGTGTTGCATAATATAAGCGAGCTGCTGCCCGCTCATGGTTGCACTTGCTGCACTGATTTATTAGAGCTCTTGACATTAGCTGAACACTTGCTAGTTGGCAGCTCTTGATATTTAACTCACTTTCTCTTCCCTCCGGGTTTCAGGCGTTCATTACCAGGGTGTTACATAATGTCTGGACACCTGTTGTACCTCCAGACAGTCTGACCTGTCACCATTTTCAATGAGGACAAAAACATCTATAGTTTTTTCTTTTTAAATGACAGGGTAAAAGGCTCAACAAACCAGAACAATACATACAATTCATGTTACCTGAATGGGGGGCCTTGACATCCAGGTAGTTTGGGTGCAATATGCGGAGGATTGTCAGTAATGACTGTTGCCGACCCCAAATACATACTGCTGTAGCTCAGGGAATTCATTTTGGTGCTCAAAGTCAAGAAAAAATAATTCTGTGCAAGTCTTTCACAGTTTTCCAAGTAGATAAACTATTAATATAATATATTTCAAGAGAAAATGTCACAAATTGTATCTCACCACAGTGTTCCAGACTAACTTTTTACACTGGTGCGCCTACATTTTACATTTAGGTGCACCCAATTATACTGTACGTTTTGACTTGATTTCTTAACACATTTTGGAAAGAATTGTGAACAGGAATGAAGGTGCAAATGTTTTTCTTCATTTAAATCACAGCACACGCAACAAGAAATTGAAATTTTCAGGTGCACTGGTCGCACTTGACAGACGTGCAACCAAAATAGTAGCAACCTTATTTAGAAGTACACACTCTCTGAGCAGGAACTTTTGAGCACCATGATGATGGAAGAAAATCTTTTCACTTAGAGACAAAAGGAGTACTGTGGTGTGTGTAACTATAGTCAAAAATAATATTTGGAAATACTCCTGAAATATATTTTTAAAGCTGCTACTAACGTTTACTTTTATTGTAGATTATTTTCTTGGTTAGTTGTTTGGTCTATAACATGGTGAAAAATGTCTCAGTGTTAAATAAAGCACAGGATGACATCCTCTAATGTCTTGTTTTGTCTACTACTCAAAGATATTTAGTTCACTGTCATAGAGGAGGAAAGAAGCAAGAAAAAAATCACAGTTAAGAGGGTGGAATCAGAGAATTTTGACTTCTTAAAAAAATAACTGATTACCGAAAAAAGGTGCACATTAATTTAAAAGTTTACAAATAATCAATGAATCAATTAATCGTTGCACCCCTATTTTTTAAATTAATGTTCGAAAAGGTACTTCCTCTTTAATTTCTGATACATCGGCATATTTGATAGCTTATCATATATATTGGTATAAGCATATGGCTTATTAATAAAACTACATTTCAGAAGGGAAATACCTTTTTATATGTCTGAAGTGATTCAGGACCAGTTTTAGTTTATTCACCAGAGAGCACTGACGAGTTTTATTTTGCTACTGTGAAATGTCCACTTCTATATCTAGTTTATAACTGTCACATTTTGTAAAAAAACTAATTTAATGGATATGGATTTGATGGTGTTTAACAAAAAAAAAAAATACCAAAAAATAATCTACTGTCCAGTCAGGCTCCATGTTGTTGTCTCGATGAGAAACAGTAGGGTTTCTAACCTGTCCGTCCCCCCTCAGCCTCTGTGCAGGTCCAGGTGGAGCCTGTGGGACGATGGTTCGAGGCCTACATAAAGAGGAGGAACAGAAGCACATCTGCCTCCTTCCAGGAGCTCGAGGAGGAAGAGGTGTCCTCAGAAGAGTCAGAGGATGAGGAGTTCCAGCTGGAGGAGTACCCCATGCTCCGGACACTTGACCCCAAAGACTGGAAGGTATCAGTCAAAATGTGAAAATAATTTTACACGAGGAAATAGTTCTCCTTCCATTTCAGAGCTGAATGTGATGCAGGAGATGCTCGGCAAACATCCGGTTCTTCATGTCAGCCTGGATTTTGGATTAGCTCAGGACTTATGAGTTATTCAATGTTGATCACTGTTGACAGCAGCTTCAGCCTTTTACCTGCTAAATCTTCCTCCTGTCCTCTGTCTCACATTTGTGACAACTATTACTGAAGAAGCTCTAGTGCTGAACTGTTAATCCCTGTACTCAAACAAATTGGTAGCAGAGAAACAATAATTATTTTCCACCACAGATTGACCAGTTGATCATTGAATCAGAAAAGGATTACCAAATTGAATTACAAATGACTTAAGCTATTGTACAAATGTGAAAATTGTTGATTATTTTTCAGTCTTTCAACTGAAAGATCGATCTATCATTAGTTTTGGTTCGAGTAAAAAGTAAATAAGCTTCATATATCTGTAAGGAAGTGTTCACAACTGTAGCTGAGATCTTATGCAGCCAAGTGATGGTAGAAGCAGACAAACTTATGTGTGTCTTATTTGTGTTGAATCAAATATAAAGTCATGATCCTTTTTAGAGTCAAAATGTGATCCTTGACAACTGATAGTGGGTTTCCATTGTACGAATGAGTACGAATCTGATGCTTCACAGAAGATTAATCAACTATTTTAATAATCAGTTAATCATTTCAGTCGTTGTTTTTTATGCTAAAATGGCAATAATTCTCTGGGTCCAGCTTCTCAAATGTGGGGATTTTCTTGTTCTCTATGATAGTAAACTGAATACTTCTGGGTTTTCGACTAAAAAAAACAAGGCATGAAGGCAACACCATCCTACACTCCTTTAACACTGAGACTGTTAATGTGTGACACACGCAGCTCGTTTCTTTTTGGAATTTTAACTCATTTTTTGTGATATTTGATCAATTTCTGTATTATTAATGAGCTGGAAACTCTTCCCTTACCTCTTACTTGTTCGTCAGAATCAAGATCACTATGCTGTCCTCGGCCTCGTAAACTTGAGGTACAAAGCCACACAGAAACAGATCAAAGCTGCCCGTGAGTATTCCTCTTCTTCCTGCTCTCATGGATCATTTCTGTAATTGTTGGAAATACATGTTTCAAATCCCATTCTCTGCTGCTTCTCAACAGACAAAGCGATCGTGTTGAAGCACCATCCTGACAAGAGGAAAGCTGCAGGAGAGCAGATTGTGGAGGGAGACAACGACTACTTCACCTGTATAACTAAAGGTATGTAACTCTGCTTTTAATGGTTATCAGCACCGAGGGTCCTGAACTCACTGTCACTGTTGTCACTGTTTGAACCTCAGCTATAGAAATCCTGTCGGACCCTGTGAAGAGGAGAGCCTTCGACAGCGTAGATCCAACCTTCGACAACGCTTCGCCTTCAAAGGGCGAAGGCAAAGAAAACTTCTTTCAGGTGTTCGCTCCCGTTTTTGACAGAAATGCCAGATGGTCTTCCAAAAAGCACGTCCCCAAACTCGGCACCATGGAGTCCTCTTTCGAAGATGTTGATAATTTTTACTCTTTTTGGTGAGTTGTTTCCGAGAGATGTTGATTTGACTACAGAAACACGGCATTTGGCTGTCAAAAACAAAACTTAGAGAAGTGTTTAAACTTCTGTACCTTTTTTAATTTTTGTTAAAGGTATAACTTTGATTCATGGAGGGAATTCTCATACTTGGATGAAGAGGAAAAGGAAAAGGCTGAATGGTAAGCTACTGTGTATGTGTGCGACAGCAGCTGGTTGTACTGACACACAGTTCAGGTACTGGTGACTGAAATATCCGACTGACGTGTTTTTACTGTCCCTTGCAGTCGAGACGAGAGGAGATGGATTGAGAAGCAGAATCGAGCTTCCAGAGCTCAGAGGAAGAAGGAGGAGATGAACAGAATACGAACACTAGTCGGTAAAGTCTCAGCACACACCGCAAGATGAAGGAAACATTGTGATGGAGCGACTAAAAATATCACAAAGCTACTTAGGCTATTGAATATTTCATAAAAATCTCCTCTGTATCCTGGTGCGTGGTCCAAGAAATCTGCTGAACAATGAGTGAGATTGATACGTTTTTCTCCTTCACTGCAGATACTGCCTACAGCTGCGACCCTAGAATAAAGAAGTTCAAAGAAGAAGAAAAAGCCAGGAAGGAGTCCGAGAAGAAGGCTAAAGCTGACGCCAAGAAGAGAGAGCAGGAGGAGAGGGACAGAGTAAGTCTCACTTTAAACAAAACACCCTTCTGCACCCTGCACATGTGCATTAACTTTGTCATTGTGTTTACCATCCAGTATTATGTTGATACGGACTAAAATGTTGGAAATGTGTAGAGAGTTTTAATGTTATGACACTGAAAATGAAGAATGGAGAGATGAATAGTCTGGTAAATCTCAAACGTTTACCAGTCAGTGTGCACTCTCTTTAACAGGCCCGGCAGGCGGAGCTGGATGCAGCTCGACTGCAGAAGGAGAAGGAGGAAGAGGAGGCCAAGCAGGCGGCCCAGCAGGCCAAGAAAGAGAAAGAGATCCAGAAGAAGGCCATCAAGAAGGAGAGGCAGAAACTCAGGACTACCTGCAAGGTTCATTCTCATTGAAGAGCTCTTTGACTTTGGCCGGCATTAGTCACAATCATTTCATGTTGTTCCTTCTCCATATCTGTCCTCACTCCACAGAACTGGAATTACTTTGCTGACGATGAAGCTGACAGTGTGAAAATGATGGAGGAGGTGGAGAAGCTCTGTGATCGACTGGAACTGACAAGGTAAGGTCAACAAGATTCTCATTGGATGAAATGTAATGCTTTTAAAACTGTATGACTCTTGACTGTAGATCACATCTTCAATCTCAGATGTTGTTAGTCCTGACGTAATAATTATAAGCTAGGATGGTCTCAGCCTTGCAGTGCTTTCAGGAAGCAAAGCCCTGAGATGTGAATCAGTGTTTTATTGTACTTGTGTGTTTCCAGTCTGCAGTCCCTGAATGAGATCCTGGCCTCAGGCTCAAAAGACGACAGTAAGGTAGCCGTGGAGAAGCAGGTAAGAAGGCACTGTGTCTGCAAAGACCACCAGGAGACCCCTCGCATACCATCTGTGTGAAGTCCTCACGAGTGTACAAACATGTTGGTGTTCCTCTGTTCAGGTGCAGGAGGTGAACGCCCAGCTGCAGAGGGAGAGGGACGCTGAGGTCCAGGCAAGGCAGGCGGCCCGCAGTGCCGACCAGGCCAGCGGCGGGGGAGGAGGAGGAGGCGGGGGGAAGGGCTGGAACGAGGAGGACCTCCAGCTGCTCATCAAAGCTGTCAATCTGTTCCCTGCTGGAACCAATGCTAGGTAGGCACGATGTGTTCAGGCACAGCATTGAGTGTAGGTCACCTGCATTCGGTAGCACTCAGAGCCCAACATGCAATCACTGTTATACACTTTATAGTCTTGAAGCTTAAAAATATGCTTCAGGTAGAGTTTACAAGGCATTGCGCAGCCTGTGTAGACAGCTGAAACGACCAGAACTGTTCCATCAGGAGGGTGTGACACGATTATAAAAAATTGGCTGAAACACCTTCACATGTTTATGTGCTGTCAGCTAAGCCAACTAGATATACATGTTAAGTTGGAGTCAGGAGAAATTCTCCTGTAAGAAAAGTGACCTCTGCCTTGGTCATGGCGATGTGTCAGTATGTGTTCTGTGGTGATGTCTTTGTAGCTGAAAAGATTGCAGCTAACAGAATGTGTCTTTGCTGTCCGTACAGCAGGACTGTGCCCTGATGTAACAGTCCTACTATGTTATCTGTTTGGTTTGTTGCTCCATATCTCCCAAAGCTGAGGCTGAATTGTTGAGACTTTCTTTTTGCTCGTGCAGCCCGAAGTTAGTTTGTTTGTTTATTTTCCCCTTGCAGATGGGAAGTTATTGCCAACTACATGAACATACACTCCACCAGTGGCACGAAAAGAACCGCCAAAGACGTCATCAACAAGGCCAAGAATCTGCAGCGGCTAGGTAAGCTCACATTTGAACAATATGATTTACACAACTGGAACTAACATTCCTTCTTTTATACCAGGGAAAACTAAGGAAAATTGAAAGTATTAAAGAAATTTGACGGAAAAATTACAGAAACATCTATATAGTACCTTTAAAAAAAATTTCTATTGTAGCATACCATTTGCCATTCTGTTTTTGACTCTTTTTATCATTGATTTGTCATCAACAGATCCAGTACAGAAAGATGAGATCAACAGAAAAGCCTTTGAGAAATTCAAGAAGGAACACTCTCAAGTACCACCCACCATAGACAATGCTGTGCCCTCTGAGAGATTTGATGGTGAGTGTATCTGTACAGCTGTTGAGTGTCTGTCTGACTTAACGGATGCAGACTGTTGGTATAAAGCCTGTCCTCTATACCAGAATGAGAAATGGTGCCGCCAGACCTCTCCAGCGCTGACAGAGTGCTGTGGAGATGCGTCTGGTGATGTGAGACTGGGTGTTGTGTAACATTTTTGTACCCTGACTTAAAACGATTTTTCACCTGGTGTGTTCTCATCGAGTTGTTAATTAGTACATTGGAAGCAGGGAAATTTCTCTGGAAATTCATAGTGAGGGAACTGTTGAACAAATGACCGATACTGTGTAATAATGAGCCACATTGACCTGCTGCGTCTTCCCTCAGCCTCTGGTACTGATGCTAACGCTGCTGCGTGGACCACGGAGGAACAGAAACTTCTGGAACAAGCCCTGAAGACCTACCCAGTGAGCACACCTGAGCGCTGGGAGAAGATCGCAGCTGCCGTCCCAGGACGGAGCAAGAAAGACTGTATGAAGAGGTACAAGGTAAGATGACGTGCTGCTCTGCTCCTTTCTCAGCATGTTATGAATGTTAGAGTTGACAGTATTTGGTTCACCTAGATAAAGTTATTGGCAGTCCAATAGAGGAGGACAAAGTGACTGAGGTGTCTCAAATCTAGTCAATTAATGTCAACCGGTGTAGGCTAAATATTAGAAACGTCTTTGTGTGTAATGTGGTACATTTCAACAGCACCACAATCTACTTCCTCCAAACCACTTGTGGTATCCTAACAGATGTTTTCCTGTGTCTTTTACAGGAGCTGGTGGAGATGGTTAAAGCCAAGAAAGCTGCACAGGAACAGGTGGCAGCCAAAAGTAAAAAATGACAAGAACCACAAAGAATAGTATCTGTGTTATTTTAACATTATTGTGTTGGTCTTTATTTTATAATAAAAATTAAAGAAGGAAAAATACTACAGACAAGACTTAAATACTGTGTTTTTTTATGAGCTGTACAGTTGAAGGGTAATGTGTCCTCAGAGCAGGTCTGATCAGGTTCTCATCCAGAACATTCCACTTCGGATCTGGTTGTAGTCTGGCAGCTGTTCAATTGGACCTGAGACAAAAAACAATCGGGGTTAATGTCATTAAAACTGTATCGTACTGCTTTTAAAGAAAAACTACAGTTTATCACAGCATGGGTTTTTATTATTGTTGCTCTGGCCATTGTTCATGGTAACACTGTACTCAAAGACATTGCTGGCAACAGTGATATCCTAGAAACTGTAATATTCCTACTTATCCCTCTGTAAACACAGGAACCCACACAATTATGGCAGGTAGACAGTTTAATGTGGAAAACACTGCCAGCTTGTTTTACAGCCTGGATCTCAGCTGTCATGTACAGTGTTATCATACTTTGCCGGTTGCCAGAACTACAAAAATCCATTCAGAGCACCATACCAGACTAAAAGTAGTGTGCAAGGATCAATTGTCCACTTGAACAAAAAAATGGCTTTTTCATCATGTTACATTAAGCTTCCTGGCCATGATGCAAGTCCAAATATTTACTCATTGTTACATTTTTTGTAACAAACTCTCTCTGCTTGTTGCATAGTAGAAGAGGTTAGGGATGCATGATAGTGGACTTTTGCTTATATGGCATATTTTCCTACTCATTTTGGCCAATTACCAATGCCTTTAACAATACATGCACATAGACCTAATTTACAGAGAATATAAAGTCTCATGTAGCGGAATCATGACATTGTCAGGCCTACTCTTACCTACAGGCAGATGTAGACATACAATCATTTTCAGAACAACTCCATTCACAGGGAAAAATAAAACTGCCAAGCATGATAAAGTGTCATTTTAATAACCTGTTATTTTGGCCAATGCCAACATTTTATTGTAAATCCCTTTTTGGCTGATACAGATGATATTATATGATATTATCCTGCATCCCTACCTGTGTTATCATGCAATGAGAGCATATAAAGAAAATCATATTTTCAAATTTCTTGCCACAGAGCACAGGAGCCACTTTCAAAGACACCAGACAGTATTTGGACATTATGGCCAGAAGAGAACAACGCTGCTTTTGGGGCTAAACGGACAAACTGGAGTAGAGCATCTGGTCTAGCAGTCTGGCCAAGTCTCATCAGTGGCATGACATTTCCTTCATCCATAGAAAAAGACTAATCAAACTTATATACAAACTATCTCTGAAATGTTATAGCTTCACAAGCTCAGGGACTGTCAGTTACTCTATACAGTATCAGGCAGGTGTGTCTGCTCCGAAGTGTACATGTTGTACTAAAAAAATTAGCAACATACCAACTGCTGCGATAGCAGGAGCCTTGTTGAAGATATATTTGGTGCACACGTCCTTGATGGTCTTGGCATCAATAGCCTGTTGAAAGGCAGAAAAATCATTACATTAGAGCTGCAATGACTAATCAATTAGTCATGAACTATTAATACTAAATTACTATTTTGATAATAGATTCAGTTGAAAAACAAAATTAGGGAAAAATAGTCAAAACTCATTCATTTTTCTTAATTGTGAATATTTCCTGGTTTTGTCTGACAGTAAACTGAATATCTTTGGGTTGTGGACAAAACAAAGATATCTGAGGAAGTCATCTTGGTTTTTTTAGACACTGATCCTCATATTTACCATTTTCATACCAAAATACTACTTGACAAATCTAGAAAATAATAAACAGATTGATCAACAATGAAAAAAGTTGCAGCCCTACATTACATCATCTTTTAAAGCTCGATGCTGCAAGTTTCGATTAACCTTAAAAGTTTATCAACTGGAGCAAAGGCCCCTTAAAATTGCATATTTGTACTTTATGATACATTTGTCATTGAAACAAAATGATGGTATGGGGCATGATGATGATCATTCTCAACAGTTAACCAATGAGCTATCAGCTAGGGAGTGAAAGACAGGGTGATGTATCAGTAAGGTCAGAGTTGTTATTGATGTCTGTAGGGGCAGCAACAAGGTCATCAATACAGATTCAACACTGTCCAGAAGAAAAAGTTCCATTTCATTGGGTTTTAAAAGGCCATCCATATTTTGTCAAAATTACTATCCTCCATGTTAGTTCATCAATACTCCTCAGCTGTTTGGAGCTGTCTGAGGAACAATACTTGACGAGATCATGAGTTTATATTTAGGTATTAATGATTTCAATCATATTTGGAATAGTGACAAAACACACCACGGCTGACTTCTGGAATTCCACTAAAAAGTCTCTAAATTCAGTAGAAATGTGGGAGGCCATGTACATTCCTGGTGAGTGAGATTTGACTATCTACTCACATCAATTCTGGCCTCCAGCTCATGCAGAGGGATCCTGCGACTGTAGCACAGCATCTGTCTGCCGATGTCCTCACAGATAGGGGTGGATCCTGGAGACAACAGATAAACAAGCTGTCGTCAGTAAGATGTCTTGCATTGTGCTTCCATGATCATCTGCACTGATGATCACAGAAGCACAACGCAAGACATCTGTGACGCAGCCTGATGTGACACAGCCTTACCGTCCAGATGCAGGAGCATGTTGGTCTTGAGCAGATTTTTGGCCCGTGCCACCTCGCTCTCCGTCACACTCGTACAAAGAGACATCCTAACAGAGAGCACAAGACAAGGTTTTATAGTTAGAGCTGTGAGTGGACTGCAGTACCATTTCTACAGTATGTCTGATCTGATCTGTGTGTGTGTGTGTGTGTGTGTGTGTGTGTGTGTGTGTGTGTACTCACCATTCCATCTGAGTGAAGTGCATCATTTCGTTGATGGTGCCTGGCTCACACACCATATAGAGCCCCCACAGGCCTGTGTCTGTGTAGCAGGTGTTGAAGGACTGGAAGCTGTGGCACAGGTTGCCCTGACAGGCCATCTGAGCCAGTTTACTGGACAGATTCTGGGTTCACAGAGGACACAGTCCAACAGGAGGGGTTATGCACTTCATTACCACGTACAGACCGCTATGTGTGCTATGAAAGTTGCCTGGTGCAGCTTGGTCTGAGAAATCTAAACTGAAGTTAATTGAACATTGTGCCAATTAACTTGACTTTGAGGTTTCAGTGGTACTCACCACACCTCCGCCAAAGGAGCGGTCCCAGTTTCCAATAAGAGTGTTGGCCACCATGAGGGGGATGGTGTCGGGGTGTGACCATCCAACCGCCTCCACTGCAATGGCAATATGAGCCAGAGGCATCTTGTCGTCACGTACACGGATCTGAAGAGACAGCATGACAGACTCACTGGAATCATTTCTCCACTGTCTGTAATTCAAAACTTTCATATTCTAAGATATATTCTCTTTGAAAAAACAGCTGTCTATTAATGGGGCTCTGTGTAACGATTTACATGTATTTATCACTTTTTTTTTTTATTGTTTAACAGATTGTAGCTTCTTAATTATAAGGATTTTCTGCTTTTCCTTGTCATTTATGATAGTAAATGAACAGTCTTTGGGTTTGGGGCTGTTGGTTGGACATAATAAACAAGTGAGACAACAAGACATCAGTTTTGGCTCTGGGAAATTACGATGAGCATTTTTTTCATAGTTTTATGACATTTTATAGCCTAAACGATAAATTGCGAAAAATTATCAGCAGATGAATCAATAATCAAAATGATGGTTGCTTGCAGCCCTAATAACCATGAACCTCAACTTTCCTGGTTTAAGTTCGTCTGGGGACGTTCTGCATGACAAGAATGTAGTAACATAGCAAAACAAGAAAACTAAAACACAATAACAATGTGCAGTATTAGCCTTCAACCTTACCTCACTTCCTGTGAAGTGGCATAGAGGAAGTGCCGGAGCTTCACCCTTATATCTGAGAGGAAGTTTTCCAAAGTGATACTTGGCCAAATCAATGAGCTCATCATGAGAAACTCCTGATCAGAAACACATGAAACAAAGTCCCCAAGGTCAGAACAACCTCAATATTTCACTCTGATATAAATTCATGACTTTGGTTTGGTGTAGATTTATGCAGAATCAACATTGATGTCAACTTACTTTAGCCTTTAATTATGACTTCAGTTATTAAAAACAACAAACACATTAACTGAGATAAACCAAACGAGAGAGGAGTTGTTCTGACCTCCAGCAGCAGCCAGCACTATTCTGGGGCCTTTGTAGTGAGTGGTGATGTACTCCACCAGGTCACCTCTGTTGATGGTCCTGCAATCCAATACAACTGACTTAAAGTATGACAGGGAGAGCATTTCTAAAGTAAGCTGAGTTAAAGCAGAGCCATGTGAGACCACTGCATCAACCACACTGTTCCAGGTATTTCAGAAACACAATATACAGAGGTATGGTCTTACTTGATGTTCTCAGTGGGCCCAAGGATGGTCCGGCCCAGAGCTGTGGACTGATACGCAGTAGCATGCAGGTAATCAAACACCACTTCCTGCAGATTCGTCTCCACTTCCTGCATCTCTCTGAGGATCACCCCTCGCTCCCTCTCGATCTCTGCCTCACCCAGCGTGCTGTTCTGGATGATGTCAGCCAGGATCTCCACAGCTTGGGAAGAAGGAACAGAAAGTTTTATTTCCATGTATAAAATTATAGAATTGTTTTCATGTTACAAACCAGTTTCCACACCTTCCTAAACATCAAGTTCAAGTTCTTTTCAGGCCAAATGACCTCAAATTCAGGTAGTCTGAGACATTATGGTTATATATGTAGTTATATACAAAACAACACCAACTCCAGTAATATGAATTAATTGACTTTAGATGACATAATTGAAGACATTTTAGGATTTTTCCAGGACTTGCATACAGTCCTTCACCTAACTGTATCGCTCAGCTCTTCTGCCCTAGTGTACCGTACCTCGTGGTAGATCTTTAGAGAAAGCTTTGGCGTAATACACAGTTTGCTCTCTGGATGTGTAGGCGTTCAGGTGAGCCCCCATGTTCTCGATCTCCAGCTCCAGATCCAGCTGGGAGCGCTTCCTGGTGCCCTGTCACACACATACACACAGGTGAATGAGCCTTGGAATATTTTTTAGCATTGTTGAAGACAAGACATAGACCATCGTTTCTTTTTTATAAATATTACATTATGAAATGATTTTTGCATGATACTTCCCTGAAGAATTCCACTGTCTTTATTTTGCTAACTTATAAACTGTGTATGTTAAAATAAGAAACATTAGGAGACAAACCAATAAGTCCAGTTAGTCAAAGTAAAACTTTACTGCTCTGTCACCATCTTACCTTAAAGGCCATATGTTCCAAGAAGTGTGCTGTGCCATTATTTCTCTCGTTCTCATAGCGACTGCCGGCGTCTATCCAGAGGCCCACCTGGAAGTAGGCAGTAACAAATATGCAGTTATTAACATCCTCTCACTCTACGGTCATTGGACTATTGTAGATCTCCAGACAAATACGGGAGGTGAGGCTGCCTTCTCTAGTGATGGCACTAAACTGTTTTTTAAACATTTAAATTTAACTTTTAAACTCACACCCACCTCTGTAAATGGACTTGATATAATATTCTGTAAGACTGTTTCAATATTTAGTGTGGCACATATGGTGACTAAAACAGCTGAATTCTTTTTTAACTGGTTGAATGATTTCATATTGCAGACCTGCAACTCAACCCCAAAATGAAAGAGGAATCACCACCTGGAAATTCAATTATTCTGCACAAACTCTAAAAGATAACCATATTTTACATTGCAGAACATCTGTAAGAGGAAATTTAGTTTTTTCGATTTGTTCCCCTGCAACCGACAAGAAATACATATAAATAAAACAACAGTTAGATTTCAATAAGTTCAAAGTTTGTCATAGTTGTGGCATTTAAAAAAAAAACATTTTGAACTTAAGTGTCTTTATCAAGCTTGGGCTGGAGTAGGTCACTGAGTTGAACACTAAACAGTGTGACAATAACCCCAAAATGGATTTTCTCATTTCTTGTAAGGTGAATAATTATTGTAACAGTCACAGTAGCCAGGCAAACAAACAGCAAGTGTGTGTGTGTGTGTGTGTGTGTGTGTGTGTGTGTGTGTGATTAGGGGGATAACTTTAGACTTACTGTGCAGGTAGTAAGCCCAGCGTCCTCTGAGGCCACTCTCAGTCCGTTTTCTAAAGTGGTCACCTTGGTCTCAGGGACATTTAGAGCCACCTGCTGAGCAGCCTGAGTGGCCAAGAGTCTGTGCTGTCCAGCTGTGAGCTGCAGGTGGAGGACAGGCAGGAACTAAGTCAGTCATGGTGATACAACAAATTTAGGACAGTGACGTCATCTGTTACGAGTCCCCTGTCAGCGATGATGAAATTAACTAACCTATGTCGTCGACAGTTTCACTGAATGACACTGGGTAAACTTCAACATTACTTTAAGAATTTATCTTGGAACAGCCGAGCTTGTCGCAGCTTTTAGCTAACTTTAACTGTTAGCAAACAGTGAGCCTGACGGAACATACAGAGGGTTTCCTACGTGAGACTGTAAACTGAGAACTGTCAAGGAACTTTAAAAGGAGAGACATATCGAAAAAATGTCAATAAACACATTGTTCTTACCCGGCTTAAAGAATTTGTCTTCAGTAAATGTCTTTGTAGGAGAAATCTCCCAGCAAGTGTGAGGCGCTGTACGGACGCCGCCATGTTGTTTATCTGTCACACAGCGCATGTGCGGTTTTCACTGACGCAATCACTACGTAACATCCGCCGGGGATGGTGAGAATATATTTAAAAAAATAAAAACCAGAAAAAGACAGACAGAAAAAAGTAACAAGGTAAAATTACTATGATTGAGCTCCAATTATCATATTAATCGATTCGTTGTTAACTAATAAATAAATCGTTTTGAGTAATTCATTTTAAAAAATGACCAAATTCTCTGATTTTAGCTCCCTAAATGTAAATATTTAATGTTTTTTTTACTCCTCTATGACAGTTATCTCAATATCTTTGGGTTGTGGAAAAAAACAGACATTTGGCAGCTGCCTTGGGCTTTGAGGAACAGTGATCAACATTTTTAGTCCATTATTTTCTGACATTTGATGGACAATGGAAAAGCAATTACTCCAGAAAATAAGAGACTATTTAATCAATAATAAAAATAATTGTTAGTCAGAGCACTACAATATAAACTAAAGTTATGTCAAAGAAATAAACCTGAAATAATGGTGTTTTACACCTTTGCATGTTCCTAAAAACGCTGCAATACAAGATGATTTCTTCAACTTTGAATGACTATATTAAATTGCAAATAAGGCTTCTATTTTCTTCTATTGCTGTGATATTGCCAAATTATTCCATATTATTACAAAATGCAATCACAATGAAAAAAACTTTAATTTTGCTTATTGTCGACGTGACTTTCTGTTGAGATTTAAATCTAAAAAGCCAGTGTGCAATAAATTGCTTGTGCAATAAATTTCTGTGTAGTCTCAGTCTCAGTCTCAGTCTTGTCAAGACAAAACAAAACATGTATTTAAAACTCATTTTGATGATATTAAATAGACTTTGTTGATGTTATGTATAATGAAATAAACGTTTGAATTTTTAATGAGTAGAATATATAAATTAGTAAATTAACGAAATATACAGAAAGTGTAAATAAATAAATAAATAAATACACTTTACATTATATTTAATTTGTGATTTAATTTATGATGTATTAATTTATGGTGGGATATATCTTTTGTAGTTATATATTCATTCATTTATTTAGGCATTTAATTTTATAATTAATCATGTATTTACACATTTAGTTTTGGCATTCAATGATTCGGTCTATTATGACGTAATTATTTCAATGCCTTCACTACTTGTGTATTGTCTCGTAACCTTTATTTTGAAAGGGCCTGACAGTTGGAGGCCGGAAGTGTGGCTTTAGCCTAGCGCGAAATTTTCTTCCGAGGTTCTCAAGTTTGTCCTGAGACTGATTGACAACCTCAACACGGCGGTTTACAGTCATTGGAAAAGCCATGCAGTGCTAAAATACTATTCCGTAAGGATCAGAGAGTCGGCTGCTGTGTCACACATTTGAAGGTATTTCTCTTTTAACACAGACTTTTTTGATTCTCTGCCAGCTTTAATATTAACTCCAGCGGTATTGTTAGCTGCTAATTGTGTGGAGTTAGCTGTTGTCGCTAATGACAGGCTCATAACTTTAGCCGATGCATTGAAACGTCAGTGAACAGCCATTATCTTTGCTGTGTCTCCAGTCAAGAAATGGCGGATGGTGGAGAGATAATGGACGGTGATCTGGAAGATGGAGAACTCTCCGGGTCCGGCTCGGATACTGAGATGGGAACCGCTGCAGCAGCACAAACTCGACCCCAGGTTCCTCCAGCTTTTAGCGGCCAGTCCTTCCACAGCAGAGCCGCTGCCCAGCCCCCCGCCGCCGGCTACCGCAGCGCTGGTAGGACGGCGGAGTCCAGCGACAGTGACCCGGACTCGTCGGACGAGGAGGCGGCTGTTTGGCGCAAGAAGCGCCAAAAAGTGTCAAACGCTCCTCAGCCGCCTGCCTACACCACCCGGCCAGGGCCGGCCCGCATGCCCGTCCCCGGCGCACTGGGAAGCCGCAAGGTGAACAACATATGGGGCTCTGTGGTCCAGGAGCAGTGCCAGGATGCCGTAGCTGCAGAGCTTGGCATATTTGGCATGGAAGGTGAAGTTAGCATGTCCAGCAGGAATGTGGAGACTTATAACTATGTCCTGGCACGTAAGATAATGGAGAAGGAGAGGGAGCTCGAGAAGCAGAATGAAGAGGAAGGAGAAGTGAATATGTTGGACACCCAGCTGGAGGAGTACATGAAGAGCAAGGATTTAGAGGAGCGGGCAGGAGGGGATGCCAAGCGGAAGAGGTCAGCCAAAGAGAGACTGGGCCCCAGGGCGGAGATGGACATCAAGGGCAGGTATGAGATCACAGAGGACGACCCTGACGATAAGGTGGCGGAAGAGATCGCACACAGGCTGCAAGAGCCTAAAACAGACCTGATAGAGCGTGTTGTCAAAGTCGTCGGGAAGAAGAAAGCCATAGAACTGCTCGGAGAGACTGCCACGCTGGAGGAAAGCGGCGGCGTGTACACCATGGATGGCAGCAGGCGACGAACACCCGGTGGGGTGTATCTCAACCTGCTGAAGAACACACCCAGCATCACCAGGAACCAGTGCAAGAAGATTTTCTTGGAGGAGCAACAGAAAGAGAACAAGAGCAAGAAGGCCGCCCAGAAGAGGAGGCGGCACGTGGTGGCCAAGAAGATGAAGCAGGCCATCGGCACGCTGAACCTGCAGGAGCACGACGACGTCTCCAGGGAGACTTTCGCCAGTGATACCAATGAGGCCTTGGAGTCGTTGGAGGAGGCTGCAGAGGAGGAAGAGGAGGGTCAGGAGGAAGCTGCTGTGGGCATTGAGGAGACACCAGTGGTCTACAACTCTGCAGACCTGGAGGTCTTCTGAGGGCTCGCTGCTGTTTGAACTCTGGGATGTTTAACCAGGATGGAACATTTTGTATTGAAATGAAAATGAATCACTTAAAACACTGTATAAGTAGTCTCTGCTGAGGGCAGAATCAAACCTGAGTGTCCTTTTTGTTGTTTTTTTTTACCATAGCAATTAAAGGAGATATTATGTTGACTAAATACTGTTGATAACGTGCTCAAGTTGTTGCAGTTCATTGGAGTAAAAGTGAAACACTCGTTGATTTTCAAATCTAGTAACTTTCTTTGTTATAAGTTTCGTTGTGAGATAACAAGGTCTTGATTTATTAAATTAATTTGTGTGACTGTATCTGGAATATAAATAAAGGTGACTCGGGTAAAATGACTTAAACAGTAACTGGGTTGCACAGTGTGCTTCAGTGCTGCACGCGATAAGAGAATAGTCCTCTCTGGTGTATTTTAGCATCGTGATACAGATTCAGTCCCTGATATCCAGGCAGTGTCGGTAGGTTGGGACCTGGTGTATCAGGTTTTTTGAAAGTAGAGGAGCCAGAAGAGCAGAAAAGTTGAAGCTATTGTAGAGCAGACGTTCGTCCACTAGATGGCAGAATCATTATTTCCCAAAATGACTACTAAAGTGTAACAGAAATGAGTGATCCCATACAAGTAAGTAAAAGGATGCCATACAAAAAGTAGATGTTAGAAGAACTATACCAAAAGACACATGATGGACAGTGCTATTTACAAAATGTACTGTAATATGAAAATACACTGACCCTGGAGTTCAAAGTAAGAGAGATAATAAACCCACATCAGAAATAGCGAAAAATAAAGTTTAGGACTCGGGCAATGAAATAAAGTGTCTATAGATAGCAGTATGTGCAGTTGTTTGGCTTTGACATATTAAAATAAAAAGCGGCACAATTCAGCATCTGTGGCAGCACGTAGTGTGCTGGTAATGGAAAAAGATGCCAGAAAAAATGTCTGTTGCTTTGCATTAAAGGAACACAAAAATGAAAATTCAGTCATTATCTCCTCACCCCCATGCTGATGGAAAGTCGGGTGAAGTTTCATAAATCAAACATTTCTGGTGCTTCAAAGCAAAACAGCGTTGCATCTAAACAACTGAAGTAGATAAGGACTTGTTGACTGAACTTTCACTTTTGGGCGACCTTATCCTTGAATCACACACCAAAGAAATGTTTTTTGTGGAGTAACTGGGGCATTGATGCAGCTGCAGTTTAGTTCATTTAATTTAACTGGTCAATGTTGTGAGAACCAAAAGCGAAATTCCTTCTGACTTAGTTGTATTGGAGTGGAGGCAGACGAGAGCAAATGAAACCAAAACTTCTTGCTACAGATACACTACTAGAGTAAGTGAGGAAATATGTCATTTATTGATTTATTTATTTTTGCACTTGAGTGAATCCCAACTCCTTAAAGGTGCACTGTGTAGTTCTGGGGAAAAAATGTTTATCAGAAGACAAAGTTCTTCACTGACTGTTTATTTTGACTATTTGTTTTCATTACTGAGGAAACAAACTGACCTTAAAGGACATGACAATTTTAGTTACACTTTGTTTATATTTGGCGGACCCTGCCACCTTTATCGCTTCAAACAGTGTTCTGGGACCTTATTTTCCTCTGATAACAACTTGTTTATTCACTTATGGGATAAATAAATATAATCCGTTTGTTTTATTACCTCATTAATATTATAAATATAAAAATTCCGAGTTTACATTTCTTCTCTAAAACTACACAGTGCCCCTTTAACACCGACCAGAAATGATAATTGTTTTGAAGGCAGACTGGTGGTGATGAGGTCTCATGTGTTCATATACAGGTCCTTCTCAAAAAATTAGCATATTGTGATAAAGTTCATTATTTTCTGTAATGTACTGATAAACATTAGACTTTCATATATTTTAGATTCATTACACACAACTGAAGTAGTTCAAGCCTTTTATTGTTTTAATATTGATGATTTTGGCAAAAAAGTCAAGAAAAACCAAAAATCCCTATCTCAAAAAATTTGCATATTTCATCCGACCAATAAAAGAAAAGTGTTTTTAATACAAAAAAAGTCAACCTTCAAATAATTATGTTCAGTTATGCACTCAATACTTGGTCGGGAATCCTTCTGCAGAAATGACTGCTTCAATGCGGCGTGGCATGGAGGCAATCAGCCTGTGGCACTGCTGAGGTCTTATGGAGGCCCAGGATGCTTCGATAGCGGCCTTAAGCTCATCCAGAGTGTTGGGTCTTGCGTCTCTCAACTTTCTCTTCACAATATCCCACAGATTCTCTATGGGGTTCAGGTCAGGAGAGTTGGCAGGCCAATTGAGCACAGTAATACCATGGTCAGTAAACCATTTACCAGTGGTTTTGGCACTGTGAGCAGGTGCCAGGTCGTGCTGAAAAATGAAATCTTCATCTCCATAAAGCTTTTCAGCAGATGGAAGCATGAAGTGCTCCAAAATCTCCTGATAGCTAGCTGCATTGACCCTGCCCTTGATAAAACACAGTGGACCAACACCAGCAGCTGACATGGCACCCCAGACCATCACTGACTGTGGGTACTTGACACTGGACTTCAGGCATTTTGGCATTTCCTTCTCCCCAGTCTTCCTCCAGACTCTGGCACCTTGATTTCCGAATGACATGCAAAATTTGCTTTCATCCGAAAAAAGTACTTTGGACCACTGAGCAACAGTCCAGTGCTGCTTCTCTGTAGCCCAGGTCAGGCGCTTCTGCCGCTGTTTCTGGTTCAAAAGTGGCTTGACCTGGGGAATGCGGCACCTGGAGCCCATTTCCTGCACACGCCTGTGCACGGTGGCTCTGGATGTTTCTACTCCAGACTCAGTCCACTGCTTCCGCAGGTCCCCCAAGGTCTGGAATCGGCCCTTCTCCACAATCTTCCTCAGGGTCCGGTCACCTCTTCTCGTCGTGCAGCGTTTTCTGCCACACTTTTTCCTTCCCACAGACTTCCCACTGAGGTGCCTTGATACGGCACTCTGGGAACAGCCTATTCGTTCAGAAATTTCTTTCTGTGTCTTACCCTCTTGCTTGAGGGTGTCAATGATGGCCTTCTGGACAGCAGTCAGGTCGGCAGTCTTACCCATGATTGCGGTTTTGAGTAATGAACCAGGCTGGGAGTTTTTAAAAGCCTCAGGAATCTTTTGCAGGTGTTTCGAGTTGATTCGTTGATTCAGATGATTAGGTTAATAGCTCGTTTAGAGAACCTTTTCATGATATGCTAATTTTTTGAGATAGGAATTTTGGGTTTTCATGAGCTGTATGCCAAAATCATCAGTATTAAAACAATAAAAGACCTGAAATATTTCAGTTGGTGTGCAATGAATCTAAAATATATGAAAGTTTAATTTTTATCATTACATTATGGAAAAGAATGAACTTTATCACAATATGCTAATTTTTTGAGAAGGACCTGTACTGTCAGCAGACAGGAGGAGACCTTCCTCTCATCCCCATCCACAGCTCAAACACTTCTGCATTGATCAAATCTAACAACTCCTAAGTGAGTTCCTGTCTCACCAATCAGCTGTGACAAACCTTCACCAATAAATCTGCTTTTAAGGCATGCGTGTACCAGACACAACAAGTGGGTGGCAGCAGAGGTCTGATGATGGCGTTCCTTCACAGTACATGACTGTCCTGTTCTTTTGTTAAAGCATTGAGTCAAATATGGGATGAATGCTTCGTCCTTGAGGGTGTACTAAAACGTGTTCAGTGTTTCATTTTGACTGAAGTCTAAAACCTGCATTTTGTCTGAAAAATGTGTTTGTGTTAATCCCACCACAAAGCAGAAATGGCTCATAAGACATCCTCATATCAGAGAGAATGATTCAGAACCCTTTAGTTTACTGGCCCGTTACTTCCAAATAATTTCCCCAAAACTTACTGCATAATTCACTACAAATGATAGAAAAAAAGGAATGATGTTATTTTTAGTTAGTTGAGTTAGTTCTACTGAGTTCAAAAGCAACTGAATTTTCTGAACAGAAGAACTGAAATAAGTATTTTCATTCAATTACCATATTTATATTATATTGTGGAAATTTTATTCTTCATTTACAGTTTGTTGAATTTGTTTGTATGTGCAATGACCAAAAGACTTTATAGCAGGTTATGGTAGCTTAGCATTTAATTGTAATGAAATAATTGTAAAAGTTCCAGCTGAAGCTTCGAAGCTGTCATCAACCTTCCAAGGAAATTAAAAGAATTTACAAACCTATGAAATATTGCTTCTGAATAAAACAAATAAATACATTTAAAAAAAAAATGTTGGTATTATTTAAGCTGCATAATTAACATATTTATTGGCCACCTGACACACCAGTCGGCCCACGTCGGGGCTGTCAGTGAGCGTCTGTGGCTCTAGTTGCTGCCGTGTGTCTCACACCATTGACACTTGTCTGCCAATGTCAGCGCCTTTTGGACCAATTGAGCATGTAGAACAAGGAGCAAAGCCCTTCGGTGAGAGAAATCACTCAGATTGGCTGTTCAGCTAAACAAATCAGTGTACAATAACACAAAAACACAAAGAGAGGGAAAGCCCCTTGAGCCTGTTGCTATAGAATCCATGATTTCATCCATATAGTGCGTTTTCTCCTCATTTTTCACCTTTGCCTCTTCACCGGTGCCATTTACATGTGCAACTATTCATTGGACAATTTCTCGATAACTAGAAGTGACTGTATTAGAGAGAGTGGTGTCACAAAGCGCTGCTTTATCATATGATAATCTACCAGTTTCCCTTTTTAAATAGCAAATACAGACAACTTCATTGCCACTAGTTCTTTGATGTTGGTTTGGTGTGTCGGGGCCCTCAGGGGCCACGGAACAACTTCAAACAGTAAACAAAACTCCGGCACTCTCAGAGAACAAATCTGTGTTTCATTGTGGCCAAAAAATGAACACCTTTCAGCACTTAACCCTCATCAGCATGAAAATACAGAGCACACATGATACTCAGTAGGCGAGGAGCCAACAACCAAAGATGATGGAATCCTCAAAGACAGACAGACGAAGGGGTGTGACCACAATACAAAGACAAACTATCAGAAAATAATTAAGACTGGAAAAAATAGGACAAAACTATAACTTTCAGATACATCCAATACAAATAAGGGAACAGTTATCACAAAAAATACATCAAATATAAATGTTCATAAATAAGAGAACACTTGTCACCAAACTATTCCACAGATTTAAATATATATCTAATATGAGCATATACTAACACTGTCCTCTAATTCATTCAGTGATCAGAAGGTCGCTGGTTTGAATCCTGGCTCCCCTGGGCGGAACTGAGCTACATGTCGAAGTATCCTTGAGCAAGATACTGAACCCCAAAATTGCTTCTGATGTGCAGTTGGCACCTTGTGTGGCAGCCTCTGCCATCAGAAAAGGGCCCTGCGATGAGCTGGCGACTCGTCCAGGGGTGTACCCTGGCCTTCCCCCATTGAAAACTGGGATTGGCTCCAGTAACCCCCGCAACCCCCTGAAAGGGGGGATAGAGCGGCAACATCCCCGCGACCCTCACGGATAAGCGGCAGAAAATGAGATGAGATGAGATGAGATTTATATTCTATGGCAAAAAAGAAGGGCTCAAACTGCTCATATGATGGGGACAGATAGCAGAGATACAAATATGTAGAATTCATTTAGGAGCTGAGCTTTATAAGCACAAAAATAATGTAGAAAAATGTAAGAAAAAATATACAAGAAAGAAATATAAGAAAAACATGGATACTCAAACTTGGTATTAAAGAATCCAAATGTAACATATGGACAAATAACATGAGAAAATAGAACTATTAAGACCCCGTTGTGCAGTCTGAACCCTTTGCAGAGCATCAAAAGTATAACAATGTACAACATGAAACACAACATCTGTTGTTACGGCTAATGTGTTCGCAAACAGTTGTCCATTTACATGTCCAGAAGACACACAGCAACATTAGCATTCATTTGGAGTTGTGTCAACCTCGGAGAAGAAAAATGTTTGCTTTCTTCACCAGCCAGTCGTCCATCTTGTCTTTCTTTTCCTTGGTGCTAAGCAGCTGGCATACAGCTGGTTTATCGCAGCTGTTATGTTTGTTTTTTCTGAAATGAAAGTGAAGTGAACAGGTAATAAAAAGCAAAAGAAAGAGCTCAAACAGGCTAAAATGGCCTGTAGAGCCGAGGGGAACTGCAGAATCAGGTGATTATCCTGTGAGGCTTACCGACTACGAGGCCCAATTTTCACATTACACATACCTGATCCTTTGTCTTAACTGATTAGTGCAACTTTAATGTCTCATATACATCTGGAACAGTAAACTGCATTCAGACTATTTATTCTACAAATCTGAGATTTTACTTGAGCTAAACCTCAGTAAACAGATGCCCCCCTGCTACAGCAGCTGCATCTGAATCAAAGTAAAAGTATAGTCGCCCCACACAGCTCCGGGGGAGAATGAAAGCCTTTAATGGTGGCGGTGGATTTGTCAGCTGAAGCGCCTTGGAAAATGATCATTATCTCCGCTCATGGCTGCCACATGAAAGGCCCGGCGCTGTGGCAGAAACATGTTTGATAATCCCACCACTTATGGCTGTTTTCATATTTGCTGGCGGATATGTCTTCTCTGATAAGCTGTCAGTGTGTACATCATGATTCCATGCGGCAATTAGGCGAGCTGATTAAGGTTTGCATGAGGTGCGGGGATCCGTTTCCTGCAATTGGGTTTTACTGTCAGTTCGCTTGGTCGTGGGCAGGGTTTATTGCATTCGTTACCACAGAAGAAGAAGAAGGGAGTTCAGTGCTCGCACGATGACGAACAGATGTGCATTGTTTGCGTTAATGGTAAAGGCGATGAAAGCAGGGTTATCAAAGACGTGTGTGAGTCGCAGGAGGTGACTGATGTTCTGCCTTGTCTTATTCATGTGGAACTGTTGCACGCAGTCTCTGGTCTCAGGACCTCTGTATCTGTCACCTGGCAACGAACTTGTTGCCTGGATACAACACGCTGTTTCTTATTTCCATTGGATCAAACAGGACCAGGGTTGAAAGACTTGTATCTTTGGACAGGGGAGGTGCTGCATGATGTCAGCATTCTGAAAGGTTGTCAACAAATATCGCTCCAGCAAATCAATTGCTGTGTGTGTGTGTGTGTGTGTGTGTGTGTGTGTGTGTGTGTGTGTTTTGTGCAGGGGATTAGCATTATTTTGACAGACACCACATCTCTTTGAGCATCTGCTCTTTGAGATCTGTCCACAATCATCGTGCTGTGTCATGGATGAACGGCTCACCGCTGGCATGTCACAAATCAGGAATTGAGAGGAAGCTGTTCAAAGACTTTTTTTTCCCTCCGTCCTTTAATGATCACACAAACACAAGCGAAATGCAATCTAAGTTTATCGACGCACCCCTGCTGACCCATCTGAGCTAATCTTGGAGACGGTGACAGAGAGGCAAGAATGCAACCACCACAATTAGATGATGAATCGACGCTCCGGCAGAGGGGTTGCAATTTCCAACGTGCCTTTCCCTCGCAGAAAACATGTTCTCCGAGCCACAGCGAGTGGCCAGAAGTACAGCAGTAAAGGCGAGTTAGATAACATAATCAGATGACTATTGAGAGCAGGCGGTGACTCACCACTTTCACCTAAACAAAGGTGACCCAGTTGGGAGGAGAACAGAGACGGTGCATCACGTTCATAAAGTGTGTCAGCTCAGGGATGATGTTACTTCAGTCCAAAGACTCGCCACGTTCCACTTATTGTCAATGAGGAACATTTTGCACGTGGCTCATGCACAACTCAACTGATCAAAGTTTTCCATTAGCTGCAATGTTAGCTCAGGTGCATGTCAGTGCCTCTTATTGTAAATGGTAACAGAGACCAAAGGAAGCAGGAGGCAGTAATCTGAATAATCGTTTTGCATAAGCTTTCAACTGAGACCTAAAACTATCATGTACCTCGTCTGACCCCAAATAACCCAACTGATGGTGCCATTATGGATGGTTTTCAATATAAAAACATCAGATCTATATCAAGAGATGAGAAAACTGTAACCTGTTACTCCACCTCGTTGTGCCCTCTTCTTCTGGTCAATGGTTTGATGGCACCTGACTGGAGCGCTGCCTGCTGTTTATCTTGATGAACCAACTCCCAGTATTCACATCACAGTATAGAAATGTGTGTAAAATTTCAGCTACATTTGATGGAAACATTGCTTCAGTGAAAGTTTTTGACCGCCTCATCTTACCGCAGACATTACACCGTATTGTAGGACCTGTTTCAGCGCAGCAATGTAAAGTAACAATCACATTTACACACAAACTCTGAAAACTTTCATCTGTCGTCAAAGTTTCTGGAACAGGTTTGATTTTCTGCATCTTTCACACTTGTCAGAAGCTTTACAAAGCTGTTTTTTTCTGAAACAGACAATCCAACATTCACACCGACTTCACGCTGTACTGGGTCAGCTGTGTGGAGGTGAGAAAGTAGCCACGGTTTGAACTTCTTTCTCAAGTCTAGACCAACGTGTCAGACTGACACACCTATAGATGAGAGCATCACCACCAGCGTGGTTATAAACTGCAATAAAAAAAGAAATGTTTTTATAGAAATGCTTTGTGTCATTGCACTTGTTGTTGGTCCTTGTATATGAGACAAATGAAACACTTTTTTGTTTAATATCCCTCTCTTGCATTGTAGTGATGCAGCAGCCCAAACGACATGACAATCTGGGCAAACGAAGCATGAAATTGATCATAGCCTGACAAGAAATCCACACATTGAGTTAAAATTAAGTGCTATCCTTTCAAACCAAGCATGAAATTAATCATAGTGGCCAGAAATAAAAGAAAGAGGGAAATAATAATGTAAAATTGATGGCTTCCTCGCTGACAATAACAGCACTGGAGCTGAAATAATGATAGATCTCCCAAAAAACAAAAGCAATAAGTACCGTCCTTCTCCTTCATTTTCAGACAATATCACAAAACCAATTTAGAAAAATGTTTAGGTGGTCAATATTGGGGGGAATGTGTCCAGAAAAAAAACTGATATAAGTTTTTAGTGAAAGTTTAAGAGATATATTTCTATTTACAGTAAAGAGTGGAGGGAGAAAATGGACTTAATGACAGCATATCAAACATGTTTTGGGATACCAATCTTAAAGTCACAAAAATCAATATGTTTATCTTAACAGTGGGCTGAATGATGGTCTGTAATGTGAATGGTGCCAGTCAGACAAACCCACAGAGAATTATCACCAGACTCATTTTTTTGGTTTTACACCTTACAGCTTTACTGTTGGGTTGACTCTCACAGCTCTCATCAACCTTGTTTCTGACTGCAAAAGGCAGTTGTTTTATTCATTAAGATCCATGCATTTTCCCTGAGAAATTAACAAAAATGTAGCAAAAACCAACAAACAACAAAGGGACAGAGGTGAAAACAACCTTGTTGGAGGAGGTAATGCCATAACGACTTTGTAAGGTTCCCCCTGGTGGCTAAAAAATAAATTATCACAGGTTAATACAAATTCTGCCTTTTATTCTACTTTACTCTTATATGACCCTCATTATTGGTCTCATCGTTAGTTGCCTGCCAGCCCCTCCTCATTTAAAAAATAACTATATAGGTCAACTGTGAAAGCAGCTTCTCACCACCCATATTTACATTTGTTGTTAAGCAGTGACCTCTAGTGGCCATAGTAATGATGACAGCAGCTCAGGAGGAAGTCAGCTGAAGTAGTATAAAGAGTTCAGGTTAAACAAGCACACTGCTTTCTTTCAGGAGACCGCCATTTGTGTACAGTGTGAAACCCGAAGTCAACGATGAGTTATTAGTAGTAGTTAAGTTACATCGTGTACATAACACAACGTAATGTAACGTAACGTAACGTAACGTAACGTAACGTAACGTAGCATAGTGTAGCGTAGCGTAGCATAGCATAGCAGGTTGGGTACGGTTGTTCTCGGAGTCACTGGCATTCAACCTATTCAGCCATTTAGGTATAAGGATGTCTTGGCCTGCTTTTTTGTCCTTGCTTATCTTAGCTGTAAGTCTAACTAGAAGTATAAGAAGAAAATTGTGTCCAGAGTTGGCTGTGCTGTAGAGGAATGGGTTTTGGTTGATGTTGATTAAGCAGGGAAGAGTGAGTGAGTCTTTGTGTAGTTTAAGTGTTAAGCAGGAACCAATAAAAAAATGTAAATCATAATTACGCTTCCATACCCAGGTGAGTGATGGTTTCAAAGTTAAATTGTCAGCGGGTACAAAGCTACTCTGTTTGAATTTAATTCCAATGCCACTGGTTTCCTTTCATACAGCCCTTGATGAACTATAAGTGGCTTCTTTTGAAGTGTTCTCTTTTCAGTGATGTTCCTCATGGCTTGACGTGGGTGGCCTTTTTTAGTCGCGGTTAAGCAGCCAACTATGCCATCGCTATTTATGACTATTTCCTTACAAAGCCTCAAGCCTATGTGACGTAACAAAAATAAAAAGCTCCCTCTTGTAATTCAGACACAGAGTGGGTTAACACTTCTGCTGTGATGTGGGACGACCTTGATTAGAATTTCATAAAAAAAAAAAAGAAAACGCTTCAAATATGACAAATCAAATATAAGTGGGTGGTGTTGGTAGGTGTAGCTCAGTGGGAAGAACAAGGCATTAACACCGCTGAGGTCAGACGATTGAATCTGCTGCTGGCGATACCTACTGGCTATTTTTCAGACCTGCTTAATAGAAAACATTGCAACAATCTAATTTGGGTGTAATTATTATAATTATCATTTTCCATAGGGAAAATGGTTATTTAGATGAAAATCAAAGCTGATGTTATCACATTTACATTTACCTAATTTGGACAAACAGTTGAATGAGTTGAGATGTTTTTCAATAACGGCAAATAAAACTGAGAACTACTTCCAAAAAGCAGCCCAATCTCACTCCCAACACATCAAATGCAGAAGCATGGTTGGTGGCCATAGACATCTCAGTTTGACCCTGTTTTTACCACCTAAAGGACACTTATTAAAGCACCCCTAAATTTTTATATTTTAACCCAAAGTATGATCTTTCTTTTTTTTCAATTATTTGCCAGCAAGCCTTATTTTTAACAATCTAACTGGAGGGGGAAACAGAGTGTCATAGTTTGATGCTTGAGACCAGTTTGAAGCTGCCGTATTTGACGAGTTGGGAGTGAGAAGGTGTTGCAAACACACATCAGAAGGTATATATATATATATATAGGCCCTATATCCTCTTCATCTAATCACTTTTATTCATCATTATTATTAAACTCTTTAAAATGTCCCAAAATTTTAATATTAAACCCAATTTAATTATATTTATGGTCTGCATTTTTTCAGCAGAGGCCATTCAATGTATTTGCAATCACTCTATATATAATTTTTTATTGTTAGTGGCGGAGTCCGCCATCCCCTCGCTGGATTCAGATTTCCTGCCAGTGTACAGAGGACTCATTTTCAGCATTTTTTTAAATCGGCAGATTCATTTTCACAAATAATGGAATGAGAAGGAGCGGCAGAGTGAAAAACTCCTCTTAACGTTTGCAGCATGAAATCAGATAATGGTTGCAATTATTTTTGACTGCTTTCCTCATCAAAACACCCGCTTTGGTTATAAACAAACACACCTGTTTCTCTTTGGTTTGTTTTTCTGACTATCAACTATATCAAACCTTTAACACGGAACAATACAAACACACAAGACTAAATGATTAGAGGAGAAACATCAGTTTGAGTAAAAACGTTCATTAATGATCAGTAAATCATGTATAATTGTCAATTCTGAGGTAGAGGTTTGGTGGTGTCAGGGAGGCGTTAGTTCGAATAATTGCTTTAGTAATTTCTAAAGCTGCAGTGTGTCACGGTTTTGGACTGGATTATACAGAAAAGTGCTTCTAATATTTACTCCAATCAAGCATAGGAATATTCTCTCTGATTTCCAGTCGCACCTGTTGCACATCAGCCATTCTGCAGCAGGCTGGTCGTATCTGTTCGTTTGCTTTTTTATGCTCTTATCATGTGTGTGGGGTCGGCGGGGAGTGTGTGTGAATGATTTTGTGAGTGAGCTTCTCGCAGTTATCTGAGACCACTTATAGCGTTCAGCGCTCCAACACACAGCACTTCTCTCTGCAAGATGAGGCACGTGGATGCGACAGGCATGTCAATGAATGAGAAAGCCTTGTCAAGTACACAGAATGACGGATTGCCCCAAGAACGCCATTAACTGCCCAATTCAGAGCCAAATGAGGGATCATTTGCATACAAATAGTGTGCCTATATGAATCGATGATGGATGAGCACACCAATATAGACTCCACCACTGTTTTCACTTTTTTTTTTACGTTTTGAAGGACACAGCCTCAAATTCCAGAGGCAGATTGATACAAGTATTTCTCTGAGGCTGAAATTATTCTAGCGGTTGAGTGACAGGTTAAAGAGCTACATGTTACCTGGAGAAGTAATCATAACTCAATAAAAAATGAATCCATGCTCCTTCACAGCCAACGAGCTGCGATAGCATTTCTGTATTGAACAAATCAGAAAAATGTTTGTGGTTTTGACAAATTGTTTTTTTTTTTATGAAATGACAGTAATCCTGCCTCCACACCAACTCTGCTTCTTATAAATTGTGTACCCGTCCAGGTTTAAGTCCTCCAATTTGCCTGGTCATACAAGATGGGGCTCAGCAAAATAAGCAGTGTTGGAACACATTTCAGTACCTGTGGTAGTAGGGGAGACCAGGGGCAATCCTAACGGTTTTAGTTTTGATATCATCGCAAAAAAACCTCTTGAACTGTTTGGATATGTTTTTTTATGGAGGCAACTTGTATCTGTGTTCTACTTGTTCACAGTCATCAAATGTTTTTATTCAGTGAAACACAGGAAGTCAAATGTTACATCTGCCCCCACGTGCAGGGACGATTGTAACAACACCTAACACCTACATATAAATACCAAGGGCCATAATAAACTCCCAAGAATGTAAATATAACTAAAACAACGTAATATCCATGAAATAATTAGTACAGTTTGTCTGTTGAACACAATACACATTTCTTACATTCTCAGAAACAATGTATTTATCTATCTATTTTGATGTTGTTACTAGGTGGACATTATTTTAATGGTGTTGGGGTCAATTGTAACAAAGCCTTACAACTGCTCCCAACCGTACCACTCGTGGCACAAGCTACCCCACTGACTAGAAACCACAAAGCTAACCTTTGATAAAGACATCAAATGTAAGACAGCAGAATGGTCATCAAAACTAGAGAAATTTAAATTCACAGACATTAAAAGTTAAGATTGTATGAGGAAAATACTAAGGAAGAAAAAATGTTATTTACACCTAAAAAATGAGTTTTGGCTGAAAAACGTGGACAGGTATGAGACAGTGTGTCCTTTGGCAGGGAGAGAGGAATTAACGGTAACACCAAGACAGCAAAAGGGCGGAGAATGCCCCTGAAAAGGTCCGCCAATGGCAGGCTTATATCCACAGTCTGTGTACCTGTTAGCTTGGTCACAACACAGTGGCATCTTCGTCCATTTTTAACTCCTCAAAGATCAGCAATGTCAAAAAGGTTCGCAATAGGGCAGCGCTGGTAATTCACATTTTAAAGCTTAAATCTCTGAAAGCTCAGCGTGGATTAACTTCACCACTTCAATCACAACAGATGTTTTTACATGCTTGTTAATGATTTTTCAAAGCCAAAAACAGAACAGCAATCTTCTTCAAACAGAATTCCATATACTCTGTTTGAGTCTGCCTATGTTCGCCTGTCTTATTTGTTTCATTTTTTCAGTCCTTCAGAGTCTCTCAGACAGCCTGCTGCGAACACTTGAACGCACCAACCTGGAAAACTTTTAAAATCGATTCACCTCCTAAACTGGATTACCAGAGCTTTTATAGATTTCTTATCTGAAGCATGTTTCAAGTCGGAGCGAGTTAATTTTCTCACGAGAAAATGGCCTCCTGGACTCTAGCAGATCAATATGAAAACTCAGAAAATTACCAGCAGAGCATCTGATTATAAGAAACTGGATAAATACAGTATTGTTATGTAAAGACAGTTTTACATTTTTTGTTTTCAATTTGATAAAAGTACCTTGACGTTCTGACAGCATCCAAATGTTTTGCTTAAGTATGCTGAAATCATATCATTTTATTACTCTGAGGTCTTCCCTCTCCAGTCCACTGACATCTCTCTTTACAGGTCGCTCTCTGCTCAATGATTTGGCTTGGACCAAGCGGTGGCGTCCTGGAACTGGATGGCAATCTCATTAATCTGTCAGGTGACTTCGCCAACCCTGTCATTCCTCTCTGGCCCTCAGATAATGGCCTTCTATTATGTGGACCACTGTGTAATCGCCCAGACTCACAGACCACTAGGATTGCTTTTTCCCCCCCGTAATGGCCCTGTGATGCTCTATGCACTGCACATGCCTCACATTTGTCTCACACATCATAGAGAATATAGTTTGCTGGTGATCAGTGAGGACAGAGATGGAGTAGAAAAGTTTGGGGTTTCCGATGTGTCTGGAGCTGACTGCAACCTGTAAAAGGGAGTCTGTAGTTGGAGTTCTTCAGTCTTATTAATACTTTCAATACTCTACAATAGATTGTTTGTAATGTACCAAAATTAATGGACGAGTCCAACATTGGAGGAAGAACAGTTTGCTTAAAGGATAAGTTCACCCAAAAATGAAAATTCATGCCAAGGGAAGGCCACAAAACATTTCTGGAGCTTCACAGCAAAACAGCATAGCAGCATTATTATTATTATTATTTTTTTAAGAAACAACCGAAGAAGCTTGAGACTTGTTTTTATGGCTCCATACAGGTTGTCTGGCCAAGTCTTCGATTCGTCTCTCACCATCAATTACTGTAGGTTTGTCACCTCGAGTCACTCCTTTGACATTACACAAAGTATTCTGATCAATTGGTCATAAAAACTTGATTAGTGCAGCTTTAAGTTTGTTTTTAGATCTTCACTTTGATATGGCAAAATCCGAAGTTGGGATCGAAAATTTTCCTAATTTCATACTTCCAAAATCCATCAGCTGGTGGAGAACAGATCTAAGCTGCTGAGTGGACCCAGAGAATGTCTGAGTCAGCCTGGCAGCCAGGTCAGCTGAGAAGATCTGATAGACTGCAGACACAAAAAAGGGAAAATATGAATTATCATTAAATTATGGGTGTCTTTCACAAGCCAGAGCAGAGAACTGCCAGTCCTCACTCTCTACAGAGAGATTCAGAGAACAGAGGCTGAGAGGAGAGAAGGTAATGGAAGGAATTTCTTGTGCAGCATGTCAGAGGGCTGTGATTGGTCAGTAGTTACTGGGACACCGAGGGATATCAGAGATACATGTTTACTCCTTTAGATCGATCATGTAGATTCCATTATACTAATTGAGTTTACAGCTTGAGGGGGTGTGTGTGTGTGGTCATTCAATGACAATGAATTGTAAGGCATCAGAAGACATTGAGTCTTTCACCTTGAGAGTGACTCCATGCTACAACTGGACAGTGGTTGAACCCTGACCTATCTTACATGATACAAATATGAACATCCTTTATTTAGGATAGAATTAACTCTTGACAACAAGACCTTATGAAGTGATGGGCAACATATTGATTGGTTTTGACTCTGTAACAGGATTCTCCCATGAGCCTTTGGTTCAAGTTTCAAGGTGATTTATTTGTCATAATACAACAGATTGCATCAGAAATAAAGTCTGTAAACTCCTTCATGCTACACAGACACAGAACATTCATACAGTAACTTAAACATTCATCCATAAAACATAAAGATTCAAACACCCAGGAAATAATTCTTTAATACACTATTCAAATTTGAGTTTAAGTGAATGTAAACAGTCGCAACAAGATGGTGATGATAATATCGTGGGCATCTCCACATTAAACATCATCAGGTAAACACTGTCCATCCACTTTGACCATGTCTGAGCACCCAGCATCAATGCTCAACCTCGGGGTGGTCCGACTGGTGAGGTTGAATTGTTGAAAGATGCCACGGGCAGTGATTGTCTCAAAGTCTGCTGCTCCTAATCCAAAACACACACTTTCTTTTCAATGCTGGTGAATTTTTTATGCCTTAGGCAATAACTGTTTTGGCAACAAAGCCGAAAAAATGGACAGTTACAAAGACAAAAATGTGTGTTTCAGAGGTGCAGCGGAGGCTCGGTGTGTCTTTCCTGGAGGGCTGGAGCTTGCCACACACACACCTGCAGTGAATCGCCTCATCACTCCGGGTTAAATACCCGGGTCTACTCTTCATTCGCTGTCAGATTGTTTCTGACACCACACCGTGGTAGTTTAACCTTCTGGTTGTCACCTTTTGGGTCCATCTATGCTCATTCAAACACACTTGTCACACTTGGGTTAATATTTTATTAAAAATCTTTACTTTGATTTATTGAATGACTATATTGCACCTCTGGGGTCACCTTTGAGGCAGCTGGATTTGCGAGATCACGTGAGAATGCGATGATCATGTGGAGAGTTTATTTAGTTGAAAGAAAACGTGAAAATCATTTCATGTGGAAAAGATCAATATACACCTCTCCCGACTGGCTTTGGAAGAGTTTAATTTACCAACTGTTGATTTGATTGGTTGAATTTAGCCTGTGATAGACAGCGATGGTTCGTCCAATCACCTGCCAAGTACTTTTTGAAACCATCTGGCAGTTAGGTTAGTTCTGGGAAACCCATGTTATTTCTGGCTGTACCTTGTTAAAGTCAGTCTGTGAACTATAATGAACATTTTACATTGTTTTTTGTGTTTCTAAAAATAGGTATATCTATATTTGGGTCAGAATTGTCCCAAAAAGTTTCAGTATAGTTTAGTGTAGTCTTCCACACTGCAGCCATTTTAACTACTAAAATATAGTGTATGATATATGAGACATTCTGTAATTGATTAACATTTCTCACATGTGTATTCGTCATCCCTATAGACCGACCCGTTGTTCAATCTTTATGATTACTTCCGGGTAGACAATCCCTGCATCATGCATTAGCTTACATATAATTTAACTATCTTTTTTCACTGTTATTTCAATATAAGTATATACATGTTATTCATCTAACATGCATGTTTGATGCTTTCATATCTCATTACCAACAACACTTTCACTAACCTGTTAAAGAAAAGGACAGCTTGAGTTTACCCAAAACCAGCAGTTAGTCTGAGATGTCACTGGTCAAGTAAGTTGAACCAAAATTCTTAACTATATATCTTTACATGTTACAGTTCCAAGTTTGCAAGGTGTGGCCAATTGCAGATGACAAAATCAAGATTTGATGATTCTTCAAATTACATTCAATGCTAAGGTTTTTTTTAATTATTACTTTTTGCAATATCTACACAGGGAATCCTGACTCCTGGAAATTAGGAGACTAATTTGAAACAGCAAATTCGCTTTGTAAGATGTCATGTGGGAGATATTAAGATTTTCATTAACAAAATGAGGAAATGATAATGACAAGGTATCTGGCAAGTCACAAGAAAGTGATACTGAAGGTATCAGTAAGCTGTACAACTGACAATGTATTTAATTTGTTTCATGCCAAAATATCCGATATCTGTATCAATTAACTTTTTAGCTCACATTTAGGCAACAGCAGCACTTAGGTTAATGAGGAAAACTCTTGTATTTTTAAAACTGGACATGTTTTGGTGTGTAAATAATTCATACATACCAAAAGTTCTGAAATCGGCCCAGTTAATCGCCTCAGCTGCCAGCTGCGACATGGCTGTAATGGCTACAGGTAAAAATCTTCTGGTGCAACTCCAACCATCAAATGGAAACGATTCCATCAGAGACAGACCTTTTAGTTAAATAGTAAGATCCTTCGTGTAACCAGAAAAACTGAAATCTCAAGAGGTGAGTCGTTGCAGGAAGACGACGGTTGAAAGTTGAGTCTTACTCGGAGAGAGGAGTCTGGCGCTCACCTCGAGAGACTGCCAGCAAGTTATTCAACAGTCGTGTCTGAATATTTCACTCTTTTTTGACAATCTAGATAACGCAACAACCGTCACAACTTACAGGTTTCAGAGCGAGACTTCTCCGTGAGTGAGACTTGTGTTTCTGGTTACAAAAATGATTTTATTATGTAACAGAAAGCTCCATGTCCGTATGAATTAATTGGCAGACACCTAGAATAACATCCTCTGTATGTCAGTGGCAGAAACAAGCACTTTGTAGCGGACGTAACTTTGATGATCTAAATTGCCCCAAGGGATTAACGTTGCAGCCATTAGAGGCGTGTTGCGGCTGCCAGCCGAAGTGATCTACTGGACCGAATCCAAGACTTTGAGTAGGGATAAATCATTTATAGCCTACACCAAAACATGTAAATACAAGCCCCAGATTTAAAAAACACTGGAATTCTCTTTCAAGGTTAAAGAATTTCAGTTGAAAAAGTTAAAAAAGAAAAACTAAACTCAGCAACAGAATGTGAAGTAATTGCAGTTTTGACATTAGGATGCGTGTTTATTGTGTTGCAGAAATTTACTGAAATTAGCATGGCTCCTGTGCCTGCAGTGTAAAAACTGACGATCCCCTAGTCCCAGAGCTCCCAGTCCGAATTGCTGCATGGCTAACTGCTCTAACTAGCTAAGAGCAGCTACATTATGCTGCCCCTTATTTGAGTATGAATTTGACAGGTGGCCAATTCCTACATATTGCAACTTTGAAGGATTGGGTTTAATACAGGTTTTATTATCTTCTGATTTAAAACTTTTTATACATTTTCTTTGTGTGCTCTGAACCTTCATCTTGTCTCAGTTATTATTCTTTCATATTAATAAGTTATTTATATTATATTACTTATAGCTGTAACGGAGTAATATAATACGTTACTAATAATATTTCAGTCATATATTAATACAGTTATATCATGTAATGCATTGTAATCGACGTAACAGACCAAAGTTCTTTGTTCAGTCTCTGTGTGACTGAAATGAGCCTCATGATGAAGCCTCATCCTCTGAGTGCACTTTAATTTACATTCTTGGATCACATATGAACATGCATTCCTTATTCTGTGGACTAAAATAAAAAGGCATAGAGATTTTTGTCTTGTCACGTCATTATAGAAGGTGTAGGTCTAATGTGTTTCATATGACTAAGCCTACAATTAAAAATATTTATTCCTGTCTCATAATATCAGACTGTGATCCTTTGTCTGCCTGCTCATCCCTGTGACCAAGGACATTCATTTATTTAAAAAGATCTGGGCTATTTAATTGTTCTTTATAGATTATTTAGGCATTTTGTTGAAAGTAACTAAAAAGTAGTTTAATAAGTAGTATATTACGCTACACAGACAGTAATATTGTAATGTAATACATTACTTTAAAATGAAGGTAACTAGTAACATGTAATATATTGCATTTTGCCCAACACTGATTGCAACAACCCCATAAGGCCTATCAGTATTTTCTCACTTGCTTGAACACAGTGCCAAGATGCATCATCTCTGCAGGTCTCACAGTTTATAGATGGTTGAGTGGTCTTCATCCAAAATGACCTCTCCCTATTAATTCCAGTGAAGGACAGGAGTGCACAGGGAACATCTACATGTTCAACACGATTAAGGATTCATTTTTCATACGAATTGCTCCTAATCTGCGCGACTCCTCTGTTTAACATTAATTGGCTCATTAAATCACTGCCAGCAGGCTGACACCAGTGTGAGATTAATAAGCTCCATGTCTGTGGTGTGGAGAAATCCTCACAGCGGCGGCACAGCTGCTGCCTGGCCGTCGCGAGGGGTCGGGAGAAAAGATGAACGCAGGTGAGAACGCCTCCAAATTAAACAAACTTTGAGGCACGCTCACACACTTTAATTAATCTGGAATAGGAGTTCTGAAAGTGTGAGGTCTGAGAAATAAAGTTCTTTTCAACAAATGAATCCCTGGTCTGTCCTATAAATAGCCTGTAAAGCAAGCACATCAGTCTACAAGGAGGCCAGATTAACTGCTATATTAGTCACTGGGTCTCCACTACATCACACAAGTACCTCTGATTGCTTTGTTTCCTCCCCCGGTAAATTACTGAAAGCTCATAACAGTGAGTAGAAACACTGTTACTTCACAGGGCTGAGAGAGCACTGTATTAGTATCTTAGGTGAACTGTCACTCTTTCCATACTGAGGGTAGAATATCAATATCAAAAGATATAAATAAATATTAAAATCCAGATTAAAAGAGTCTCTAAAAACCTGCAGTCCAGTGTAGCAGAGAAAAGGTGGCAGCTCCTCAGTCTCGCTCTCGCCACCAGCCTGGTATGCCACACCTCTGCCTTCTTTCCCCTCTTCTTCTCTCTTGTTCTGTGCCAGTCTCCTCATCTTTAACCTTTCGGTCAGGTGGTTGGTCCCACCCGTCGAACCACGCCATTGGTCCCTCGTGCCATTCTCAGAAACCCAATTGGTGGCTGCCGGAGCCCGTTACAAAATCAAGCAGGTCTCCAGGTGCAAGTCATCAGGCAATCAAGTGAGTTAAGGGGGAGTGCAGACATCAAGCAGTGACAAGTGCAGACAAACCAGTTTGTAACAATAAAACCATGCACTAAACCAAACGAACTCATGCAAATAACAACACAGCACGCAACAATATCAAATACTTAAAAACAGTCACTTCTGCCCTTTGACATAATAATGACAAAAATAATACACCCCATATATCAATGTAGACACAAGTATTTCATTTCAATAATATTAATAATATGTGATGAAACCACATGATTATAGACACGCAAAAGCATGTTTTTAGGTTTTAAAGAGTCTGTCGTTGTGAGACATTTACTCACTTCTACCACACAACACTGTTGAACACATTTGCATAGCCACCAGTCTTCATTTGCACTGCGTTGAATTACCTGTCACTCTTTATGTTAGCTATCGGTTAGCTGACATTTGCCAGCCAGCCACATCGACCAGCTGTTTGCAGCTGTTTGAAGTTGAGCATCTTGCAAATAGTCTGCCCTTCAAACTTCACACCCTCAGATCATGATGCAGGTATTCCTTTAAAAAAAAGTGTCTCGCTCAATCTGTGAGAATTTTCTTTTCTTAGACTCCACAAAGAATCTTAAGAGCTCTATCAGAATCAGAATCAGAATCAGAATCAGAATGGTCTTTATTGTCATTATACACTGTATAACGAGATTGGAGAGCTTCACTTCAGTGCAACAGATATTAATAAAAAAGAAAATAGACATTCAAATTCCAAATTGACAAAATATCAAATATACATATATGTTTTTGAATGCTGAGTAGGTCTCTTTTAAACTGTAATGTGACACAAAGGTAAAACAAAGGTCAGCCTCCTTGAAAAAAACATGGCATTAGAACTACAGTTATGCGGTCATTCCCCGCAGATCTCAGCTTTTTTAACACATTGTAGATGCTTTTTGTCCATCAGGGACTCACAGCTGGTGACCTGACAGCCAACACTGCTTGACTGTCAGTGACCAAAGCAGAATGCATCGTGTTTGGTCAGACGTTAAGTGCTCCTGCACAGTCACAGTGGATTCACACTGGTAGAACCGTCACATAATTACTATTGTGCTCATAACCAATCAGTTTACTGTGATTACATTTGCATATTTCCATAATGGAGGATGATTTACAAAAACAAGACCATTCCCCATCCAAGAATAATGTGGAATAAAACACATCTGCATTTCTACTTTAGCGTGAAGCACAAACATGTTTTTGGCTCATGTGCAAATAATCTCTGACCAAAATCAGTAGAAAACTACCTCTTTAGTCACATTTAAGATCTTCTTCCTGTGGTTCAGTAGTTTGTTCTGCACGCTCCACATATTTTTCAGCTTGCCAAATACATAACGCAGTGTATTTTGTATCAGCATATTCATAATGCATAAATTAGCATCAAAACACACATCCTGAGGCAAGAAGAGAGGAAGCTGGGAAGTGAGAAAGTGAGAGTGCCTGCTCCTTACATCAAACAAGCCTGACATTTACCATTTCCATTCAGATTTTTTTTTTTACTCTAAAGAAACAATCGGACAAAATGATTTCTGGGATGAATGTAAAACTGTGCATATCAATATTTCATATAATATAAACACTGTTTTTTGATTCAAAGGTCAAGTACTTATAGACGCACAGCCTCTCCGCATTTTACTAGATATGGAAGACTTCATTGACTTTAGATGCATATTCCTGAAGTCATTAGATAAATGTCTGAATTCTTTTTCTGATGGTAATTGAAACAAAGTGGCGGTGAGGACCTGTGACAGGAAGGACTGTGCCGAAATATTCACTTGCACCGCAGACTTTAACGTCAAGCTCAAGACGCCCTTCAGGAAAATGTAGTGCTGTCAATGCTGCTTGAGTAAAACGAGTGTGTGTGATGGCGTGAGAGCTTTTAATCAGACAGTGACTGAAACACTTTCTCTAAGGGCTCCCCGGCCAACTGCATGTCATTTATCATACTTTCCATTTTAGTGTGCTGCCATTGTGAATTCAATATCGTTTTAAGTATAACTTCTCAATCACGATGTTATTAATGTTAAGCAGGTGCTGCCTCTCCGATCCCAGTGCGACTGTTATTAAAGAGTGAGTCTGTTGAATTAACACACTAATGATTATTCAGGTTTAAGGACTTCAAGTGAGCGCTCTAATTCTGACTGATTTGTAAGATGGTTCCTGACGGGTGGCTTAAAAATAGTAATTGCAGCAGAGGTATTTTTAGTTGTGTTAGTTGTGTGTCTCTACTGGTGACAATGTCGGGCAGCTCAGAGTGGAAACAAACTTAATAACACATCAGCTTCTCGAGAAGGAGACTGCGTGGCACAAAGCGATGCACAGCACAACGCAAGCGCCATTGCTAGTTTCAGACTGACGCAGTTGTCATTTTAACGCCCAGCACAGACATTGTGTAAATACCAAATGTTCTTGATCTTACCTGTGCGCCCCTGGGCGTGTCGGTCTTAAAATGAGGTGTGGTCATGCGCACTGATGGCGCATTGCTATCTTTAGGCAGCAGAAAGCGACTGCGCCATAGACCAATGAAAAGCTGGTCTAAAGTCAAAGGCGCTGTATTTTTCCTGCTATATAAAGAGTGCATTATTCAGATAGTAAGATGGGCCCATACAGGTGGGTTCACAACACTTGTATCCTCGGATTTCATGATTAGGGAGGCTGCTTTTAGTTATTTTAAACCTTTCCATGCACATAGTAATGTCACAAACAATGTCGTGGCATCAAAACTTGAAGCTGTACTCAAGTCAATAAAATTGTCAGGACAGAGGAAACTCTCCAGAGGTAAGAGAATAAGACTTTTAGCTTCTTAAATTAATTTAAGACAGTATCTCAGGATTTATCAGGAGGCCGGCTGCTGACCCCCACGCATAACTGATACACATGCAGGGACACACAGGGACACACAGGGACAACCCCCCCCCCCTCAGTTATATCAAATCAAAATCAAATCAAATTTTATTTGTATAGCCCAAATTCACAAATCACAGTTTGCCTCAGAGGGCTTTACAATCTGTACAGAGACGACACCCTCTGTCCTTCGACCCTCGATTCGAGTGAGGAAAAACTTGCCCCAAAAAAGGCCCTTTTAACAGGGTAAAAATGCGGAAGAAACCTCAGGGAGAGCCACAGAGGAGGGATCCCTCTCCCAGGACGGACAGACGTGCAATAGATGTCGCATGTACAGAGCAGATCAACGAGATCACAATGTATTCAATTATAAGCGATGGTTGACAGGAGTGAAAGTACACAAAGATGTATTACAGCAATAATGATGAAATGCACATGGAAATGTGATTACTAGTGATAACAGTAGTAATGATCAATGGCAAGGATGGTATGTAGCAATGCAGTACGATAATAGTAGTGGAACGTATGTAACAGAGATGTGACTAATATTAGCGACAGTAGTGGTGGGTGTCAGGCAGGGTCATGGCAGTAGGTGCATCCACGATCAGGCAGGGCCATAGCAGTAGGCGCATCCACGATCAGGCAGGGCCATAGCAGTGGGCGCATCCACGATCAGGCAGGGCCATAGCAGTGGGCGCATCCATGATCCACGACCCGGGCGCGGCCAGGATCCAAGGGAGCCTGTAGGACTAGAAAGCACAAGGACTCCGGGGAAGAAGCAAGTCAGTGACATGCAGAGATGGGGCATGTATACAGGCATAATGTATACAGATGGAGAGGAGAGGAGAGGGGAGGAGAGAGAAGCTCAGTGTGTCATTGTCCCCCGGACTAGGCCTATAGCAGCATAACTAAGAGCTCGTCCAGGACAGGCCTGGGCCTGTCCTGGACCAGCCCTAACTATAAGCTCTATCGAAGAGGAAGGTCTTAAGTCTACTCTTAAAGGTAGAGAGGGTGTCCGCCTCCCGGACCAAAACAGGAAGATGGTTCCACAGAAGAGGAGCTTGATAGCTGAAGGCTCTGGCTCCCATTCTACTTTTGGAGACTTTAGGAACTACAAGTAATCCTGCGTTCTGGGAGCGTAATGCTCTAGTTGGGTGATAGGGTAATATGAGCTCCTGGAGATATGATGGTGCCTGACCATTAACAGCTTTGTAAGTTAGGAGAAGGATTTTAAACTCTATTCTTGATTTTACTGGGAGCCAGTGCAGAGAGGCCAGTACAGGAGTAATATGATCTCTTTTCTTAGTTCCTGTCAGTACACGTGCTGCAGCATTCTGGACCAGCTGGAGACTCTTTAGAGACTTGTTAGGGCAGCCTGATAATAGAGAATTACAATAGTCCAGTCTGGAAGTAACAAATGCATGGACTAGCTTTTCTGCATCTTTTTGAGACAGGATGGGCCTGATTTTTGCAATGTTACGTAGATGAAAAAATGCAGACCTTGAAATTTGTTTTATGTGGGAGTTGAAGGACATATCTTGATCAAAGATAACTCCCAGATTCCTGACGGTGGTGCTGGAGGCCAAGTCAATGCCATCCAAACTCGCTATATCATTAGATAATGCATCTCTAAGGTGTTTAGGACCAAGTACTATAACTTCGGTTTTATCTGAGTTTAACAGCAGAAAATTGCAGGTCATCCAGGTCTTAATGTCCTTGAGACATGCATGGAGTTTAGTAAGCTGATTAGTTTCATTTGGCTTTATTGATAGGTATAACTGTGTATCATCTGCATAACAATGAAAGTTTATGGAGTGTTTCCGAATTATATTTCCTAGAGGGAGCATATATAAGGTGAATAGTATGGGTCCAAGCACGGAGCCTTGAGGAACACCATGACTAACCTTGGTATACAGGGATGACTCATCATTAACATGTACAAACTGAAATCGATCCGATAAATAGGACTTAAACCAGTTTAATGCGGGTCCTTTAATGCCAATTAAGTGTTCCAGTCTCTGTAGTAGAATGTGATGATCAATGGTATCAAATGCAGCACTAAGATCTAGTAAGACCAGGACAGAGACAAGTCCTTTGTCAGAAGCGATTAGGAGGTCATTTGTAACTTTCACCAGTGCCGTCTCTGTGCTATGATGTGCTCTAAAACCTGATTGAAAATCCTCATATAAACTATTTTTATGAAGAAAGTCACATAGCTGGTTGGCGACTGCTTTCTCAAGGATCTTGGAGAGGAAAGGGAGGTTGGATATAGGTCTATAGTTGGCTAAAGTTTCTGGATCAAGATTAGGCTTTTTAAGGAGCGGTCTAATTACAGCTAGTTTAAAGGATTGTGGTACGTATCCTGTTAATAGAGACAGGTTGATCATTTCTAGTAAAGATGTGCTAATTAAAGGTAGAGTTTCTTTCAGCAACCTAGTTGGGATGGGGTCTAGGAGACAAGTTGTTGGTCTAGATGAAGAAACCATCGAAGTTAGTTGGTGGAGGTCAATGGGAGAGAAGCAGTCTAAATATAAGTCAGAATTTAGAACTGTTTCTGAGGTTCCTGTGTTTAAAGATACAATAGTGCCAGTTGAGGGCAAGCGATGATGGATTTTGTCTCTAATAGTTAAAATTTTATCATTGAAGAAGCTCATGAAGTCATTACTACTGAGCGTTGTAGGAATACATGGTTCAGTAGAGCTGTGACTTTCTGTCAGCCTGGCTACAGTGCTGAAAAGAAACCTGGTGTTGTTTTTGTTTTCCTCTATCAATGACGAGTAATAGCTTGCTCTGGCATTGCGGAGGGCCTTCCTATATGTTTTAAGGCTATCTTTCCAGGCTAAGCGGGATTCTTCCAAGTTGGTGGAACGCCATTTCCTTTCAAATTTCCGTGATGTTTGCTTCAATTTGCGGGTATCTGAGTTATACCAGGGTGCTAACCTCCTGTGCTTTATAGGTTTCCTTTTCAGGGGGGCAATAGAGTCCAGTGTTGTTCGCAATGAGCCTGCAGTGCTATCAGCAAGATGATCAATTTGTGAGGAACTGAGGTTAGTGGAGGAGTCCTCTATTATATTGAGACATGGCATTGAGTTTAGTGCCAGCGGTATAATTTCCTTAAATTTAGCTACAGCACTATCAGATAGACATCTAGTGAAGGAGTTTTTGCCTAATGGTGTGTAGTCCAGTAATAGATATATATCAGTGTATTGTCTCATATGCTGTCAAATAGAGTTATTGATGGGACAGGTAATTGTGAAATGGTGAGGGCAGAGAGTGCAGCAGCCACGGACAACATACCTGTCCCTTGGTGAAGACAAACGCCACTGTTTAATATCAGTGTGCCGTGTGTGCCAGTGGGTCCTGGCACACCTGGCTCTGAAAAGGAATGGGAGATGACACTTGGATTGGTTTCATTCATGTTACACCTAGAAAAACTCCCACGACTAATGCAGAGTCTAAATACAACCCTTTTGCACCGCGTGCCTGTCCAGATTATCCTCCGTTTCACACTTGCCTCTTAGCCAATTTAAATAGTACCCATAGTCTTACACAGTTATTTAACCAGTTAGCTCTTGATCCATCCCATTTACACTTTGTGTACCATCAGCTTGTTACATAGAGTAGCTATATCTAAAAGTTAAAAAGCCAGTGGATGAATGTATAGTCACACCTAATGCAATTGTTGATGAAACTCTAGTGAACTACTCCTGTCATTATTGCTCCTGTCATTATCTGGGGCTGTTGATTGATATCAGCTGCTCACATCTGCTAGTCACGTCTTTTCAATATCACAGCAACACACCTTCACTGTTAGCCGATCATCTTGCTGCTGTCTTTTTAAATACAATTGTCTCCCTGCTTTAAGTTCATTCATGCTGCTGTTTTGTGCTTGCTCTCCACCCCTCCATCACCAACCTGTCAACCAGCAGGTTCACAAGCTTCATCAGCTACACCGTTTCATCTGTCTCAGAAGAGTCATCTGCCACCACCACCACCACCACCACCACCAGTGTTTGGACTCCATGGGGGGTTTCTTCTTACTGCTGCTCAGGGCAGACGGCCTTCAATCCAATATCTCCCTGTAGTCTGAGCGCCAAAGACTTGCTGACAAGACTCTTCAGCACATATCTTCTGCTGTAATAAACATTTTCTTTACTTCATTCACTAGTCTCTCTTGACTGAAATCAAACCTCGTAACATTGCCACGAGTGTTCACCCCCACATCACCCCCAAGGATCTAGAATGAAGCCTTTATATTAAGACATATCTCCAAGGTAATGTAGCTGGAAGGTGGGGGACGGATGCAGTTCCATTCCTGCCTATCTGGTAATGAAATACTGGTGTCGCCATGTGTGAATATGGCGAGACCTGGTGTAAAACCCGTCCTTGAGAAGAGTGTTGAATTGAAAGAGAAATGTCTGGATACGTCTGGAAGAGCCGCCACACAACACTTTGACGATCTGCAGTAAAGTTGAAGTTCAGCCTTGGTTAGGGCTGTGTCTGCTGTCATCTCCCATCAATGACATCGAGATAAAAAGACCCTGGATCTGGAGGTGACATGCCTGCGTCGTGTCGAGCTGCAGGTCTGAAGTGACAGTGAGGATCTGCTGGCACTGCGGCACAGCGATTGGACGTGCCTCCTTAAACCTGCTTCAGTGATGTTGCTCCCTTAGTCTCGAGGAGCAGAGTGGAAAATCCAAAGTGACTGGAATTATGTAAAGTAACACACTACTGGCTTTTTATAGAAAGGGACCGCCTCCCGTCGGCATGGTAACTGGCCGCCGTAATTGGCCCCCCATTTCTGGTGGTGTGAACCGAGGCATTCCTCCTGTCACCGTTCTCTGTGCGTGGTTCTGGATAATCGAGGTGGTGACAGAGAGGTGAACAAATTTGACTTTGGCTACGCAGGCTAATCAACACACACACGCACACATTCTGCTTTCACCCACTTGTTGTTAATGGCAGCCTCTCCTTTATCCTCTCTGTCAGCAGCTTTGACACTCCATGCAGCTGTAGCATTCGGCCTGCTTGTCTGATGGCATCAGCTGTACAATGCCTGGGCCCTCTTATCAACCAGTGACATGTTTATATGCCTCCTCAAAGTGTCCCAAATTTCATTTTTTGCCTTCACATGCGACACAGATCTGACGTTTTCCAACTGGCATGAGCATCAAAAAAGCAGCCATGTCCCTTTTCATGTGTTGATACGCGACACATCTCGATAATCCTCACGTCGGAGCAAGTGACCCACATGCGACTTGTATTTTTAACACCAGCATCACAATGCGTTGGCGTTGCCATGACGAGAAATAATTCTTTATTCACCTGAGACAGCTGTCGTAATTTTTGGCTCCGCGGAGGACGATGAGACACACGAATTGGAAGAAAGACAAACAGCGGTTTGATTGGTATTTGGGGAGACGTATCAGCTCAGTTAAACGCAAACTGGAATGTGATGGAGACAGGAGGGTGAGGCTGAGCTGCAGAAACAGATGTGATGTCTTCTGTTATTGTCACTCGCCTTTAGAACGCTGCCGTCGGGTCGGATTGTCACCAGATATGGATTTCAGCAGGGAATACTGATGAATAAGGTGTGATCGCAGCCTTGTTCACACTCAACTTTGATTTGAACAAAAAGGGGAAAAAAACCTACGTATATACACACACACACACACAGTATACACACACACACACGTGCAAGCGAAGGATCTTGCTTCTCGTACATCATGTACCTGAAAATCTCACACGAACGATGCCGCGAAAAACCTTCACAGCCTCATCAATCCCATCTGCCAGCGGCCCAGCACACATTCATTACAGCTGCATAGAGCACTTGATAACTCAACACTGATCCACAGTCTATTTATTTGCACTGACAAGATAATATGCAGGCCTGCGTGAGTGTCATTCAACATTAAAAAACAAAAGCGTGTAAATTGAGATTTCAGCCACTTATGAATCATTGTGCTCCATCACTGACAGGTGTAGTCCTCCATGACTGTGTCAAACCAAAACTATCATTCATGCCATGCGCAATTCTTTATCATTTAATTGCAGACCTTTTTGTATTTTGTGCGTAAACTTCCCACTCTGAGTTCAAGTTCAAACAGTAAAATACACTTGAAAATACGGAGAGATTTCTTCTTCTCTTCTTATTCAAATGAGTCCTGTCTCAACCTGAAGACTGAAAAGTGTGTGTTTCGGTCAGGTTCAGCAGTATCCCAAACACCATCTCGAAGCTGGATAAAAAAAGAAATAGAATGAAAGCCGTCGTGAAAATAAAATGCAAATTAAATATGCAAGAAAAACAAAAACACCACCTACAACAAATCACCTTAGTAGGCTGCAGCCCAGTGCTCCACAATACTGAATTATTCTTAGCAGGTGTTAAGCAGTGTTGTCAAAATAACTAACTTAACTGTCAAGATTATTTCACACTTCAAATGAAGACCTTGTTCAGTCTTCATTAAATCACTGGCTGGTTGTTGAGCCATCACGCTGTATCGAATAAGCGAGAGCGGGCACCGCAGACATCTTTAACAGTGACAGGAGAGCGTGTGAATTACTGCAACAACTCTCGCTTTAAAACGTCTAAAGAGTCTGTTTGTCAAGGTTGAGGTTAATGTGTGACTTCAGAGTGCAGTAACAAGTTATTATTCAGAAACAATATAGTTGATTTTTGATTGTCAAGTGAATGTGTTTTTGTTGGAAGGAGAGTCAGATACAGAGGCTAGCTTAAAGGTGCATGATGTAGTTTTGGGGAAGAAATTTTGATCAGAAGAGAAAGATCTTCAGTGACTGATTTTTTAAAGCAGAAACAAACGTAATAAACAAACTCTCTTCATTTTCATGAATAAACTGAATAAATCAACTGACCTTAAAGAACAACACAATTTCATACTGTTTTTATTTGGCGGACCCTGCCACCACCGGGGGACCTTATTTTGCTCTGAGAACAGCTCGTTTATTCACTTTTTATTCACGTTTATTCACACAACTATTACCTCATTTCTACTTTAAACATTAAAATTCTGAGTTTGAATTTCTTCTCAAAAACTACATATGTCCCCTTTAAGGAAAAGATTGTAGCTTAAGATACACATACACATAAGTATGTGACTTATGTAACTTCAGTGAGGTTATGTATGTGATGCAAGTTAACTACGTTTCTAAGATCAGATAACTCACTGTTGACTTCTGGTTTTACATGAGACATGGACAGTGGTATCCTGTGTTTGTTTAACCCAACCGTCCACCGTCCTCCCCCCTCACGGGGACTTTGCATAGATTTATGATAGAATTAGACAGTGAATGCAAAGTAGTGTTGTCAAAAATATTGAAATATCGATACATATTCATTCTGAATGTTTGAGTTGTGTTGTGCCCACAAAGCCCCACATCCTCCATGAGTAAATAAACTTAGATGCTGTTGTGCTTAACACACAGTACACAAGCTGTGTGCACAACAACAGTCACAACAGTCAGCTGGCAATTGATCTATTATATAGATATGTAAAATCTGAAATCTGTAACTCGTTTATTTCTGGTGTCATTTTCAGCCGTAACATTTACAGATATGTGGTAAAACAAGGTGGTCTGACCTATTTGATGTTTCTGATGTCTTTGGTTTTGGTGAAGGTCATTAAAATTGATGAATATAGAGAATGTACAGGTTTGCATTACATTGTAGAACACATTTTTTATGTACGGAGGAACTTAGAGCTGTCTGCTTAAGGTCATTTCAAGGCCACCAGAGTTTGAATTCGATTTTCTATACCAAAGAACGTTAGCTCCAGTCCCAGTAAATGTCACTTCCTTCAAGGTGTCTGATAATGGCTCATCTCTCTGGCTTTTCTTCCCTTTTCATTATTACTTTTTTCAGACATCCTGAGTGTGACGGAGGGGCTGATGGTGTACAGCAGCAGCAGCAGCTGACGCTTGTTGAATAGAGCTCTGTGATAGCGGGAGTCATTTGGAGTTTAAAGGAGACAGTGTCGTCACAGTTGACAAGCTCGCCGCCGATCATCCGGGAGACGTCAAAGGCAGAAATGAACTGAGTCGACAAGCTGCTGGCTGTCTTCGGAGGAGGGTGAAGAACATTACGGCTTCGATTTTTATCTGCACCGCTGGCAATCTGGAAAGTTTAGCGATTGGCAAAAACTGTTTTACACTCCCACTCCTACCAAACAAAGGTCAGATGTCAGGTTGGTTTGGTTTAATGATCAGATAACCTGTAGCCTTCTTAACAAACCTTTTCTAAGATAAATGCAGCAAAAATGACTCAAACTTTTTTTCAACCCTTGAGTTTTAAAATGTTTTACATTATAACCTTGTAGAAATCATGACGCAGCTTGTGAGCAACTCTTTAAGTTAACAGTGCTACAGTTCCCCCCCCCCCCCCCCAGCTTTGTCACACAGGGCCACCTTGTTGCTAGGAAACATCCAAATAGATTTTTGACCCTGTTCATCACTTGGCTGCTGTGAGCGTTTCTTATCTGTATTGTCCAAAATGTCTGTCCGCTTTCGTTAGGCCTGTCTCGAACACTTCCTGCATCAGTGATAGCTTATGTGTTGCTGTTGCATCAAGATTACCGACCGCACGTCCAAGCCCACTGTGTGTCAGGTGGTTCGTGATAATATTACCAACTGCAAAACGTGCATCATTAAAAGCTACAATGACCACAGGGCAGGTCTCTCATGATCTGGGACCTGTTCTTTATCTAGAAATCTAGTTTTATTATTATTTCACTCTGTGTTCAAAAGCTGCATAGGAGGTTGTTTCTGGGGCTCTATGAACAATGTATTTCATACAATCAATGCTGATGCCATGTGAATTCTGTTGTGTACACTGCACCTGATAGAATTGTATTTGTGCAGCACAGCTTATTTTTACCCCCAGGCCCCTGCGCACGTTAATCTGGCCACGGTTCTATATATTCCTTCTTACTCACACACAAAACTCGTTTAATTCTGTCACTGTATAATTAACCTGCCTTTATCTGTGTTTATAGTGTTAGTTCTACGGCAACGATACACAACAAACAGTACATCTGTGTTAAACACCCTTATCTACATGCAGTGATTGTATTAACTGAATGCTGATGTATAAACTATGCATATGCATTTCCATTTCCTACACATTTAATGGGACTTAATAGACGAAAACATGGTCAGAATGTACACAACTCACACTTACCGTACCAGGCACACACACGGCTATATTTTCAACAATATTTTAGAGATTGTTGTGTGATCAGTAGGGGTATAATGGTTCAACGAAGTCATGGTTCAGAACGGACCTCACTTTTGGCTCACGGTTTAGTACATGCTGGAAAAAAGCAACAGAAAAAATCCCAAATTCATTTACTTTCAGCAGACAGCAGTGTAACCCCAAGTTTCCACTGGGACCCGTCATGGCCGTGATACGGTCGTTGGAGCGAATCGCAGCGGTTCTAGACAGTGCTTCCACCGGCTGCGCCATGCCACGTTTCAGCGGCGTCCCAGAAGCGGCTCTTCGCTCTGCTCCATGGAGAATAAGCACTGAGTCCCTTTTTTACAGAAGCTGACTGCAGCATCAATCTGCACAGAGCAGATCTACCCAGACAGGAAGTCACCCAGTGGCGACTCGGGCTCTACAGGACAACAAAGTTGGAATTATTAACAACAAACACACTCAAAACAGACAAATCAAATGATTTAACTACGTGGCCTACTCAACCACAGTAGAAGCAGGAACATTAAGTTCTGGTCGGCTGCCATCCTCCTCCTCCCTCAGTAACGTTATCAGGTTCTCTATTATGACTGAGCTTAAATCCAACATATTGTCAAATAGGAGCTTTTGTTTTCACTTTGACAACAAATCCTCTGCCATCGTCTTGTCAGTCAGCTCTTTTAACTCTCTCCATTCTAAAAGTTAAATGTGACCCTGTTACTCTGCTACTGGCCCCGCTGCTCCGGCAGTTTGTAACGATAGTGTCCGTCATTGGGCTACTGATCTTTTAAAAAGCAAAATGACACTAACTGTTAAAAACTAATCATATAAAAGTGTATACAAACTGCTGTTTGCATTTTTGTATTATTATGTTAATTATGGATATAAAGCACTACATTTTCAGAAATATTGAACTTTCTTGTAGTACTTGAACACTGAAGTGGCCCTCCTACGAGAGGACAATACCAGCAGTGAGTTTGAGAAATAATACTAGAGAAATAATGAAGCTGTCGTACGGGGGGTCGATAGCGGCCAAACTAAACATTTTTTGCCCCAGGGCCTCTTAATAAATTATTCCGGCCATGTTTCCTGGTAAATTTTGTGATTAATAAAATACTGACAATCATATCAATAGTATATTGAAAAGTAATGGCTCTGACAGTACCATCACCAACTCACTCTATAAATTTGCTGAAAATGTTGAGCATGTAGATGCCTATGTGTACCTTTGTGTGTATTTTCGTTGCGAGTTTTATGTCTTTTCACCAAGAAAAAAAACAATACAATAAGTAGTCTAACTTACTGGTATCTTATTTCCTGTGTGTCTTTGTAAAAACCCACCAGAGCAACAATAAACCAACACTTCCACCTACAAACACGAGCACACGTTAGGATGGTGACCTTGCTTCCCCTTCCCTCCTCCTCAATCCTCTCCTCTCCAGATTGTTTACCTCCTATCAGCGCCTCGCAAAACTCGGTTGTAATCTCACTTTTTTTTCATTTCCTTTTTTGCTTGAAGCCTGCTGTTGCATGACTGATGTACACGACTTGGAGCAGCGCAATAAAGATGCATGATGCAAATGACACGGCTCCTCTGTAATGTTGTGACGTCTTAATGTCTTTACCCTATCCATTCTTACCTGTTTTTGTCAGTATGCGTGTATGCCTTAACAGCTGTGTATTAATGGGTTTCTGAAGTAATGGATTGCATTCAGGGACAGAGACACTTTCACTGCGACGGATCCTTCACTGGGATCATTTGTGTGGTTTCACGGTTGACCTCGTGGAGTAGGTATGATGTGTTCAGCAGATCCACCTCAGGCTTTGGATGGGGTTCCATCCCAGTCAAGCCCATAATTATGGTAAACATCACTCTCTGGTGCAATATCACAACATGACACTGAGTCACACAAGTGGCAGATGTGTTATCTTCACATGATGTATGACTTCTCAGCCTGCAGCCTCCAGCATGAACACAGAGGCATGCTTAATGCTTTCCCTGATGAATTCACCACTGGAGCTGTCATCACCCTCTGTGTCAGGCTGGTACTGGACCTGTAGTTTGGAAATAACAGCTGCAAATCTTATTGTCAAAATTTAGGAAACCAGTGATGGAATGTGACTATTGTAAGTGCAGTCAGCTCAAATACAATTTTGAGGTACTTGTACTTCACTTTAGTATTTCCCTTTACTGATTAATACTTCCACTTCACTATATTTTGGAGGTGGCTGTTGTGCTTTTAATCCCACTATATTTATCTGATAATTGAAGCTACTAGTTACTTTGCAGATTCAAATTATTTTGTGTTTACAGGCTATTGCTCATAATATGTAACCAATCAGATCAGGGACACTGAGCTAGTGTTGAGAGGCTGCTGCCTTTTCTTTCTGTCTTAATTCTGTGTCTCCACTTTATTGTCTTATGTTATTCTTATATAAACTTTTATTAAAATCATTATTTGTTTGTATTCTGTAGTGACATCTCTAAAGAAGATAGAGTCTGGGTTGAGGATGCTGCTCCCCATACTCCCCTGCTCCCATTACACTTTGCAACAAGGATAAATTAAATCAGATCTGTGGATCATTGTGTAAGGAATGAGTAACAACAGTCTGCATGTTGACATCAACCCTGTAGACGTCCTGCTGTGCTCCTAAACATAAAGGCTGGCCTGAGTCACCATACTCCAGCTGTAATGTGAGAGCAGCGAGTGGAGTAATAGTGGAGGCAGCCACTGGAACGGAGCGGCTGCTAAATGTTGTGGAGCGAACTGTTAGGGCTAATAATGATCTATCGGGCTCGGTCGTCACATGGAAGCTCCAGGTAATGAAGTAGAGAGATTTAAAGAAGACCTTCAGATGACTTCCACAGCAGGAGACATGCTGTAATGGAGCTAGATTGAGTAATAAAACAAAGCTTGTGTGGTGCGTGTGTGCATGTGTGTGTTGATTGTTCTTTGGCGTAATAGCAGCTACAACACTTGAAGCCACAGTAGCTACAGTACATTATCAACACTGCCATTATCTAGGGGGTTAAGATTGTCTTTAACCCTGCGCAGGGTCCTGAAGGTGTCTCACGCTGGGTGCATGCATGAATATACAGGCAATAAAGAAAAGCAGTGATCATAAAAAACAAAATCATTCATATGATTGATAAAAGTGGGGAGATGCACTCAAAAGACAAAAGGGGCCAATGGATGTGTGCACATGTCCAGGGCTGTTTCAACAAGAAAGGAGTGGTTGGTTTGGTTGATAGTAAGTCACAGGTGAAGCAAAATAAATAAAATAAATGAATCAAATGTATCTTCTCTAAGCAATTGCATGTCAAAGGAGAGCCCGGTAACAAATCTAGTGCCTTTTTGTGCAGACTAGTCACTGAGCGGCTTATTCAATCAGCCAATCAGCAGCAATACAGGGACTTGATCAAGCTATGTGTTAAATGTCTGTTCTCAAAGTCAGTGGGTTTTTTGCATGGGTTTTTGCTTAGCTCCCTAAATTACTGTCTGTGGTTAACACAAGTTTAAGGGATTTAAATTTAAGGGACATAAAATATGTCAGGAAATATCTTATTCCTTCCTTAAAAAACAGGTAAAAAGTGGCTAGATCAGACATGTTTTTGGACAAACGTCATCATGTCGAACACATAAACTCGACTCACCACTGCTTTAACGGCCTTTTCGTGCTCATACTCCAACTTTTGCAAATTATTCGAAGCTCAGTGGTGATGGCGTTGAAGTGTTGCGACCATGTTCTAGTTTGTTAAAGCCTAACGTTAGCTTTATACTTCTGATGAATATATTTACATTAAAAATCATTAAAGTGGTGTTCATCTGTGAAGATTATCTTGCTGAACAAAATGTGTCAGTATCATAGTCTTATACTTATTTGCTATAGAGATTATTTTCTGCAATAATCCAAAATCCGATAAAAAAATCCCATTGGCTTTTGTCGGGGGTACCAGGGCGATGTAATGCTGGTGTGTTCCATTAGAACTGAGAAGATGGAATTTCTGAGTTCCCAGTCGGTGATGGTGACTGGGAATTCCCGACTTGGAAAGTCAGACATACCTGAACAGCCCTGACCCCCAAATTCAAAATGGCCGCCTCAATTATCAACGGCTGTGAAAGCTGTATAATACTGTTTATTAGTATTTCTGTCATATTTGTGTCTCATTAAATCATTTTAAACAACAGTATTGTCCAACTCCTTTCTGTGTATATGTTGCTTTGGTGTTTTTAACATTGTGTCATTGCATTGTTATCAATTGGTAGTGCTAACAATGGCTAAACTGGCTAGAACTGGTATTCCAACTTGTACTGGAGTGTGGCCGGGTATGACATCATTGCCAGCTCTGTCATCCCTGCCACACTCTATTCCACCCAATTTTATCTTCCCACTTGATTTACAAGTGTTGGATTATTCCAGTGGCCTATATAAAACATTTGTGAAATTACAGCTACAATTGAATTTAAAGTGATCAGTGTATTTCCTGCAGTAGATGACTGTCAGCTCTCAGCGCAGTGCGTAGCACCGACAGGAAAGCAGAGCTTTGTACTGTGAAACGATACGGTCAATAAGACACATTTTAGCCACCTAAAATATATATATATAGCTATGTGTACACTATATTTTGAAAATTTTTGACACATTACATTGCTGTATTAGCTAATGCCAAAGCTAGTTAGAGGCCTTTCACCTAGTTATCTCATACAGAGTACAGCTTTTGCACACCTTGAGATAAACAGGTGCGTAGGAGAAGACCAAAGGCCGACAAAATCAGGAAAAACACTCCCGCACACTGTCCAACTTCACTTGCAATTAAGTTTAATGACGATGTTTCGGTACTATAACCTGATGAAGGTCTAAGTAACAAAACGTTGTCATTAAACTTAATTGCAAGTGAAGTTGGACAGTGTGCGGGAGTCTTTTTCTTGACCTTAGGTATCTCTGTGTTCTGGTGTTTGAAAAAATGGGCCATGGGCTGTGTCTTTTGTTGTTAAAGAAAAAAACACAATGGAGTGGTGAGTCTTGCTTTGTCAGATGATCACCTCACGTCACTTTCAGACAAGTAGATGGAGCGCCCTGGTGGTAGAGTGTGCGCCCCATGTACAGAGTGTCCTCGCTGCAGTGGCCTAGGGTTAGAATCTGACCTGTGGCCCTTTGCTGCATGTCATCGCCACCCTGTTTCTTGTCACTTTTTGCCCGTCCTTTCATTAAATTCAAGAAAATTTATATATTTAAAAAAAAAAAAAAAAAAGATAAGTAGCTAGCAGTAACCTGGCAGTTGTCCAGTGTACATGACAGTTTGCGAAAACAGTTGTCAGAATCATTTTGGCTAAACTACTCAAATGTCCTTAGTCAGAGCCTTCTGGATTCAGAGTTGTGACGCAGTCTGTCCCGTCAGTCTGTGAAGATAACATTAACTTAAGCTGAAACAGCTAAAGTGCAGAGCTGTAAACGGCCAGTGAAATATCAAATTCTTAGTTCATTAAGTTTCAGAGAGTAAGATTAAGTATACCACAAATTTAATATACTGAATGTCCTACATTTGTCCATTATTGAAAAGTAGACAGGTTTACTTAGAGGATTAATTTTCTCTGAGTGATTGGTTAGAACCCTGAGAGGACATCAAAAACTAACTGAATTATTGTTATTTCATTCTGTTTATTAAAAATATTGCAATCGTCTGATACATAAACATCTTGTTTAAAAATTATGAAGACTACAAAGACAGGCCTGGAGGTCAATTTTACAAAATAATCTCAATTAAGTTAAATTAAATTGCAACATCGGTCTGAACAGTAACAGAGATTTTCCTTATATCATGCCCACTTCTGGCAAAAGTGTCAGTTACAGGTCACTGCAGCTTAGAGGAAGAGGATGGATGGTAATCAGGTTATATTGCACACACAAGGAGACATTTATTTGCTCTAATCACAAACAAAGCCACACTACAAGATTAGATAATAGCACAATTATCTTGCCAGAGGAAGCTATACACCACATATACCTTCCTCTTTCACACACACACACACACACACAGATGGCTTGCTTTGACCTCTTTGTCCTTACGGAAAGGACATATTATAATGGGCCTTGTCCTTCCTGGTGACATTTCTAAGAGCCCGTGCATTTCTCAGCTACCCAGCAGTTACTCAATTTTCATAGTCGCTGTTTTAAAAGTCATCTACTTTCTTTCTTTCTTTCCGGTCTCTCACTGAATCATGAATGTTCACAGAAGGATTATGAAATTATAATTTATCATGGATTAAATTTAAATTTCTGGCACTAAGTCATTTCCATTGACTTTGGATCTGATATGTGGGCCGAATCAGTGTTAAACCACCTGTAATGTGAGTGTGACTAACAAGCAACTTCATGCCCAGAGAGTTGATTCTGGCCAATGAGTAAATTCCCAAATTCATTCATATATTACTTGACAGACTGATCATCTTCACCTCCCTTTATATAAAACTAAACATGGCCACTACTTCCTCAGATCGTTCTGATCGTTTGGTGTACAAAAATGGAATGCTATTAAGAGCTTGCCATATTTTGAAAACTGTAAAAGGAAGTTGTCATCACATTTATTTCATGATGTCTCATTATTAATTTCATATATGTATATTTACATATTTTTCCTCACTTTCTTTAAACTATTTCCCCCATGGGGATCAATACAGTATTTGATTCTGATTCTTTAACAATGCAAGAAAAGGGCTTTTTTTGTTGTTAATTTCTCATTGAATAATCAATGTGGAGCTTGATCAATAAAACCAGGTGTATTTACGTTGCTGGTATCTATGAGTGGGTACAATTTGATGCGGATCCTAGATCTGGTATGGGGGGTTTAACATTTTTGCGATACAGGGCTGTCAGGTTTAATGTTGGAGTAGGCTTGATTGAATTAAAGGAGATGTTTGGGCCTTGTCGGAGGTATGCACGCTACTAAGTGCCATTCCGGATCGTTATCAATTTTAGCTTTTCCAGTGGAAGGTAAAGATAGAAGTGGTTCAGTTTATATACTTTGAATGTCAAACACAACAAAACTGAAAATGGATTAATCTGAAAGCAAAGGAAGGTGAGCCTTTTGCTGATAGAGGTCAGACAGATAAGGTGTTTGCTAAATACATTTGTCACAAATCTGAATTTTAATCCTGAGAAAGTATCTGCTGTTCTGCGGAGGGCAGGAGGGTGACTGTAGAGGGGGAGGGGCACTGCACAAAATGCCTCTGCACCTCGGTCATCTCCTTTTTTATATGGAGAGGAATTACCTCAGCCCAAACCTGACAAGACACAATTTGAATTTACTGGTTAAGGCTTGGTCTATCACACACTAAGTTCCATGGACATGGGCATGATATCATAATTGTTTTTTGTTCCATTCAGCTTTATTTTATTTATTTATTTTGTGATATATTGTAATGTTTATACGTTTTTCATTTCCTAAACTAATAATAAGTAATTTTGGTATTATAATACTTTGATGTATTATATAGATGTCACTTAGAGGCACATATAGACAGAGCTGGTTCTTGGCATAGGCTGTATAGGCGAATGCTAAGGGCGCCGTCATCCACGGGGGGTGCCGCAAACTGGCATACCAGCGCTATTACTACTATTATTTTGAAATATTATATAAGCCCACAGCAAAATAACTTCATAGCAAAGCCTATTAAATAATGGAGAGGCCTTTTTTCTGGGTTCCTGGCTGGCTTGTCGCACTGTACCTGCCCTCTGTGAGGGTGGGGGGCGGGGTCGAGAGGTGAGCTGCCTATATCTGACCGGACCGTGACCCCAAGACCAAGAGAGAGATTTATTGATACTGTAGCGGAACCACAGTGTCCAAAAGACTGAAACCATCCGGCGCCCAGGGAAGGACAAGAAGGAAAGCAGAGGAAGAAACACGTGAAAAAGAAAGAGGTACAGTGACGTCAATGTGATGAAGTGAATGAAATGAATAGTTTAGTGCATCGTAGTAACCGTTGTTGGAGCAGAGTGTTAACTTGCTAGCTTACTTTGCACGATAGTAGCATTGTTTAATAATCAGTAAATAGCTGAGTCGACGTAAGTTAATGTTGCTCAGGGACATTTGGAAAGTTAACGTCAGGCCTGTTCAGGTGTTATTTTAACCTGTTGGCTGACAGACAGACAGACAGACAGACAGACAGACAGATAGATAGATAGATATACTAATTTCACTGCACTTCACTGCTTTTTGCACTCTGGTTAGACTGAATTGAATTGCAATGAAGATAAAGTTGAATGAATCTCATTGTATTTTCATTATTAGGCTATATTAGTCTTATGTATAGCACACACCAAGCATCTGTTTTTATTAAAATCTAACATCCAGTGGTCACATATACTTCTCTTCTCCCTTTAGATGCACTTTTAAAATATTTCACCACCACCCCCAGTGACACAGCATCAGGTGCTCCTGTCCTCTACCTCAGCACAGCAGAGTGACAATATTCTTTAATATGTTTGTGCAATACCTTATTTATATTGTATTTTTCATTTATCACTTGTTTCTTTCTTCAGTTTTTATTTGGTGTGATGTTTTTGACTTAAAAGAAATAAAATCTTGTATACATGCAGTTTCTGTGTGAGTGTATGAAAATTGATTGTGAAATTGACTGCGATGCGAGGGGGCGCCAGCTAAAATCTTGCCTAGGGCACCAAATTGGTCCGGGCCGGTACTGCATATAGATAGAAAATAGAAAATTATCACAGCTGATCTTAGCTCTCTAGAACATTGCAGTGTCTTTAAGCTTATTGTTTTGTTTTAGAGCTTGCAAATTTTAAGAAGGCCTCACAATTGGATGACATTGCCAGTCGTTTATCAAGCAACGAAGCACTGACTACAACTGCACGCTTCTTCTCATGCTTTCACCATAGTCATCTCCCACTCCACAGCGCTGTGTAAGTGCAACTCAGTACGAGACCTAATAAGATGTAAAAGATGTGGTAAACTCTTTTAATAGTGGAGGCAACCTATTTTTTCCCAATTAAAGCTACATTGTGTAAAATATATCCATGTTGAAGTCAGCAGGAGGAGAGCTAGTTAGCTGCTTGCAGACAGTGGGCAGCAGAGTCCTGCAGTGTGTTTAGATAACTGAGCTAAGAACTAACAGAGCTAAACACGCAGCAGGACAGAGAGTTTCAGTTCAGAGAAACATGCGGGGTTAAGCAGTGAATTGCAGTTTATAGTGACAACACAAAATGTTTACTTGAAATAACTGAAATAGCTGATGCTCACATTTATTTTGGGAGGGCAGTAGATTAATTGTTTTGGTTCAGTATCAGCATTCTCTTCAACCTCATTTCCAGCAGCAGCAGGAAGCTGTTATCTACCTAACCTGCCTCGAACCAAACAACAGACTAGAGAGTGAATTACATTCATCAGGTGTTCACAAACAGAACTCCAAATGAATGCTAATGTTGCTCCAAATCTGCAAAGATGTTCCCCACCTACAAAGTTGAAATATGTCCGTGTGTTTTGTTCACAACTTGTTTCCGCTGGCCTCAAGTGATCAGCCAAATTGTAAATCCCCCTCAACAGATGGATGTTGCCTCACAAAAGAGGCCAAACTATTTTAGAAAAATTTTAAAAAATGGAATTAGGAATACGGTGAAAATTCAGGCTTTGGGTATGGGCTTGATTTTTTTGGTCACATCAAACCTCAAAGACACAGAGGGAGAGTGCAAAAGGTCATTGAGGCATTTGAAGTAACACAGAGACATGTTATTCTTTCAGCATGAGGAAATGAAAATGGAAAAACACTACTGACAACACTGCTGCTAAACCAGCCATTACCTCAATGAAATCCTCCCAGTGTGACCAGCTGTGTGTGCTGGTGGTAGCCGTCGAGAAGAGCGAGCAGGGACATCATCAGAGAGGTCGACTGTTTGCCTTCTGGGAAGCCCCTCTCAACCCTCTCTCCAGATCGATTTGGTTGGCCCCAGAAGACACGGCTCATTGGGCGCACAATGCATCCACTTCCACTTTCCTGCCTCTACCTGTCATCATTTACATTTTGATAGGTCTTTGCCTGTGATGACTGCTGATTTCCACCAAGGTCAAAGCTACAACATCTGAAGGAAGACAGGAGGAGCAGAGAGGAAGCGAAGGAATCATTGATGATGGTGATGGAGAAGGATGGGAGGGGACACAGATAGAGGCGGTGGGGTGAATGACTGAAAGGACCGTGACGAGTAAGATTGGACGGGTGAAATCGAGAATGAACAGAGACAAGAGGAGATGAAACAGAGGGGTAAACGAGTGGGAGGGAACGCAGCCACTGAACAATGACTCCATACTGTGTGCAGTATTGTGCCAAATAATAGCACATGACTGAGAAAGATACATGGTATAATTGCTGTTTTTGATGACTCAGACAATGAAGACACTGACGCTATATGTTATGTGCGTGGGTCGGGATTGGGGATGCTGCTCTCCACTTTTCTCTATATAGTGAGATGAGTTCTCCACTAGAGAAATACAGCAATTAGAAAAAGCAACACCTACTCAAAACAATAAATAACACAAGATCATTTTATAATTATTCACAGAGAAATTGTGACAAGAAGACAGTAGCAACAAACAGATATCTTTGGATGGTAAAATCTTTTTTAATCTGGACTCTGCCACCAATATCAAATAATGTGAAAAATAATTTACATTTGCAGCAGCTTATTACAATCCACATTCTTTATAGCAGTATAAAGAGAGACAAAGGATGATGGTGATGGATGGTTTGGTTTAACATCACAGGATCGTCGCCAAGATTGTGGTTTGTGTCTAGTGTGCATCCAGAAGTCAATGGTGAGTTCTTTTAACTGACCAACATATTAAGCGATGTCATGTACAGAACGTAACTGAAGTTAGTAGGTAAGTTTGTAGTTGTTTTTTTAAAACCCAAACCACAATGTTTTCCTAAATCTAACCAAGTAGTTTTAGTGCCTAAACCTAACCAAGTAGTTGTAGTGCCTAAACCTAACCAAGTAGTTTTAGTGCCTAGACCTAACCAAGTAGTTTTAGTGTCTTAACCTAACCAAGTAGTTGTAGTGCCTAAACCTAACCAAGTTGTTTTCTTGCCTTAACCTAACCTAACCAAGTAGCTTTAGTGCCTAAACCTAACCAAGTAGTTTTCTTGCCTTAACCTAACCTAACCAAGTAGCTTTAGTGCCTAACCCTAACCAAGTTGTTTTCTTGCCTTAACCTAACCTAACCAAGTAGCTTTAGTGCCTAAACCTAACCAAGTAGTTTTAGTACCTAAACCTAGCCAAGTAGTTTTAGTGCCTAAACCTAACCAAACTTTGATGGTACAACAGAGGCTCAAAATCAGCATTTTGATTTTGGGACGGTTTTGCTACAGGATGGTTCCGGCATGGTGGTGAACAATTTAGTCCAGAGCCATGGATCCATCCCATCCATCCCCTCTGATCTCTTTCTATTCAGAATGTCGAAGAAAATAAGTAATTTAAAGAAATCACCTTGGGCTCTTGGAAATTGTAATGGCCGTTTTTATGATTTTCAGATATTTCATAGACTTAAATATTAATCAGCTGATTGTAAAAGTTATCAACTGATTAACTGATAAATTAAATGAAAATGAGCCTTTTATTGCAACCCTATTTTCTTGGCCACTTAACTTGTTTTGGTTTTACAGCCTGCACATTTATAGTGTGGTTCAGTCTCGCTTTTCTGCTCAAGTGTATTTCCAAGTGCAGTGTGGAGCTGTTTTAAGCAAAGACAGCTCTCAACACAGTGTATTCTGCTTGCCCAGCATCCAACAACCGACAGACTGAATGAATTTATACACACATACACACACATGTGTCTGTGAGCAGAATGAAAGTACAATATAATAACAACCCATAACACGAGGCAAAACACAAAAGGCTTGGAATGAGAAAGAGATCCAATAGTGTCATTGGATGACCTTGATACAGAGTGAGTCCAAGAGGAATTGTCAGCAGGGAGTGAGAGTGAAAGATGGTCCTATTCACATTACACACATACAGACAACTATCTGACATCACACCCTCCAGCATGTATGTTACACTGATGCACTTAACTCCAACCATGACACATATACAACTGTAAGTGTGTGTCCTCTCTTGAGGATTACAACACGTACTGCTGTAAACACCAAAGCATCTGGAATTGATATGCAATAATAGAATATGTTGGCTCGACACGTGACTGTTGGTAACTATCCATTTTGTCTTTTAAATAAAATAGCATAAATAAAACAAGTATCATCTGCATAGAAGATTATTTTCATCTTTTCATCTTCTCTAAATTAATGTTGCTCTCTAGACAAAAAGACTGCCTGTCTCTGTTTCTACTTCATTACATTTTAAAGGACTGAGTGCTTCATTCCCCATTATTTCTTCTTCAGGGACGGAAAGAGAAGACAGTGTTTTGAAGAGTAAGTCATCAAACTATGCTCTTAACTTCTCTACTTATATATTTACCCTTAGAACCACTGGTTTTGGGCTTCAATGATGGCAGCAAATATCAACTTTCTTTCACAATTTTTTTTATTTTCCTGTCACAGTTCTTTTTTTAGCCAGTAAAATGTTCAAGCTACAGCTAAAAAGGCACAGAGGCTTTTTGCTAGACACTAGAGTAGACAGAACAGAGCTGAGGCCAAGTCACAGAGCATAAATGATGGTGATGTGTGGTGTCATCCTCTGTCCTGAATCTCAGGCAGATGTCAAAGTAAAAGCAGGGAACCTGGAGCTGATTGTACCCAGCTACTTGCATAAATACCAGACCAAACCTCTGCAGAGATACACTCCATTTGCTTGTGTGCATATCTACTACATCTACATTGTATAACAACATGGTACATACCTCTAGGGCACAAAGGCACAATAAATCCAATTTAACAAAATCCTCAAAGTCAGGTAATTAAAAGTTAAAATGTTAGCTGAATTAGCTGATGGGTACGGGCATGAGAACCTGCTTAGATGGTTGGCTGCATGCTGGACGGGGGAACAATCTGGAGAGGGTAGTTGAGCTTACTGTGACATTTAAGATTTCAGATCACAGTCATCTGCCTCAGGATCTCTTCCCAGAATCATTGGCATCATTACTATCATTACCTTTAAAGCAGCTTTTAGAGTTTTAATTTTACGTGGTCATTTATGTGAAGCCACGTATCACAAAAAGTGTGCAAATATGTGTTAAATTTGATAGATGGTTCTTGAAGTGACCCAGCACGTGGCTTTGGAATACAATCATTCATTCTATGTGTTTCAGAAAAACTTGTGTTGTTGTGTGAATCATTTTTTATATTTGTTGTTTAATGTTTTAATGTAATGAGTAATTAGTAAAGACAAATTGAGCATAAACCTGTAGTTTGATGGATGAAAATGTCATTACATGATGAAGAAAAACAAAAGCAAGTGGAGCGGATTAAACTTTCTTTTGAGACCTGTGAACATTGAAATGTTTCAACGTTAAAATTTTATGTAGTCAGTTGTTCAGCATTCAGCTACATTAATAGTTTAAGCTTTGTCAGACATGAGTGTTTATTTTGTATTAATGAAACTTAAAATATTTAGGGCAATCAGTTTCCTTAAATGCACTGTGGGTTTCAAGTTGTCACAACTACAATGTCATAATTTGCGTTACGCAATTCAGATAAATCCATTAACACATTTTCGAGAAATATAACATATGAGGACATAATACTTCATAGTTTTAGTAATTATAATAATAATAATAATACATTGTACGTACAGTATATAGCGCTTTTCTGAATACTCAAATACGCTTAACAAAGAGCAACAACAAAACAAAGGAAACAATACAAAGATGAAATAGTCCATGAGAAGGGAACATTCTATATTTAGTTATACATTCGTTTTGCCCATTCTTTGTAGCTTAAATTGTTAGATTTGATGAATTTAAAGTAGAAACAGACAACTGCACCCACAGCATTTGCAAGCCGTACTATTGTTGGTGCCACTGTTGCAGAGTCAAAACGTGAGTTTATTCATTCATTTAGTCTTGAATAGAGACATGAAAGTGTGAAAGGCCGCCAGCCTGACTGGATTACCGGTCAGCCTACATTTTCCCGGGAGATTTCATGCTCAGTGACAGACAATAGATAAAGTGAGGTTTATAGGGAACCAGTCTAAATGCCAATGGTGTCTTTTTCTACAGCCATTACACTTTGCAGTCAACTTTTACTTCATAATGATCAGTTCAAGCGAAAAACTTGTCAACCACCAATTTCAAATGGTTTAAGGCAATTAGTTTCCTTAACCAGTTTCCACTCCACTGCTTTCACTCATCAGCACACAGCAACATATTAGAGAGAACGAGTTCCACACTCTAAGCTTCTCCACGTTGGTTTGTCTGTGTGTTTTATTCTGCTGGAGAGTCTCCGGTGCTGCTGGTTAATCATTTATCATTCCCTGTTGAACTTGATCGGAGACCCGCAATTATGTTTGTCAGTAGTGAATTTTAATACCGGACCCGCTTTCATCTAAATTTCTCTTACATAATCCTTTTCATACCCTCTGCTGCTTTGTCCTGTGAGTGCGCCATGTTGCCATGGTGATCTATGAGGGGATGGATGCTGTTTGAAGGGCAAATGGGGGGCAAAGGCCCAGCAAACGGCCTGAATTAAGAACACAGCTGACTGTATCCCTGTGGAGATCGACCCCGCAGCTCTCCTTCTGTCCTCCTCTTCCTGTCTCTCTCTCTCTCTCTCTCTCTCTCTCACACACATGCACACACACACACTGGTTCGTCCACAACTACACTTTCATGGTCCTAAAATAGAGACGCACACTTGGCTGATGGAGAAACAAAAAGAGGCATCTGAGAGCAGGTTTTCACCAAAGACAAATTGCCTACCTCTGTGGAGAAAAAAGGAGGCCAGGCATGATAAGGACGAGGTAAGCCCGGTCATCCTCACACTCCTCCCTCCCCTATCCTCCACCGATGCAACTGAGTCTGAAGCTTCTCAGTGGCACACTCAAACTTCTTCAGAAAACACAGCTTGCAAAGTTTGTTTTGCAAAATGTTTTTTTTTACAGCAAAGTCACGAGAATAAAATGTTTTTCGTTACCATGGATGCAATCAAATTTGTACGCATCATACATATTACTTTCAAATTACATTTATCTGAGTTTACTTTAATGTCGGGGTGTGGAGATGATGTTCGCCTTACACTGAGACTGCTGTTCGAGATGGTGTTTCAACATTTGGTAGCATGAAAACACTGGAAGTTATCAGGTAATTTTCCAGCCCTGTTGGTGGTAACATGACTATATATTTTTGACAATTTCCAACCCAAGCCAAGAGGTTTTTGTGCCTAAACCTTAAGACCATAAGCACAGCGTTGTCACATACATACAAAAAAATTAAAATTGCACCTATAGATACTTAAAGTGGCAATATATCTGTGGCCTGCAGAGTGAAAAAAAATATTATTTCAAACTCATGCCACATTCATGTTTGTGTAACCAAAACAACTGGCATTTGGTTATTTCATCACTACAACTGGGAATGTATTAAGATACTTTGCATGACTTCTGCAGCCAACCCCTCTCACTTTATTGTTTATTTTTAACTTACTAATAAAAGGACTGAACATCAGAGATGAATATAATTCCACTACTGGGATATCACTCTCATGTTTGTCAGCTATGTTGACACACTTCAGCCATCCATGACATTAAATTATAGACATCAGAGTTTACATAATGTTGTTTGTGTCTGAGTTGTAATTACTTCTAGGCCTTGTTTTTTCCCAGTTGGCAGCTTGTATTAATAGTAAATCTGCCGTGACTGACATGCAGCATCAGTATTAAATAACCTCAACCGTAGATCTTGATTAGCTGACAGCAACTCAGCATATCAGGATCAATTTAAAGGGCAATAAAGTACAGCTCTGCGCAGTGTAGCCTTTAGCCAACGTCATAAATAGGTTATTACTGCTTGAGACCATGGAAGGACTAATCTGCTGTCTCTTATAAACTATGGGCCTCTACCCCCACTCTCTGATCATTGTATAAGTGCTTGGATTCTGCTCTGATCTGGAGCCATTTATTGACAGGAGAAGAGCTCAGAGATTACTTTCTAACTTTTGAGATTGAAAGGTGGATTTATCTTCACTTGCTCTTCACAGTGATCTACGGAGGTGACCTCCATTGTCAGGTGTTAATGTTCTGTAATGTTGACCGTTGACTAAGAAGAGAGAGAACTGGAGTCTCTAGTGAGTACTGCATTTAAAGACAGGGTTGACCTGAATTCAAACACACAGACACACATTCTGGGTGCTTGCTGTTGCTCGCTAGTTTACGGCTAATGTACAGTAAAACCAAGTGCTATATCGTTGCTTCAGTTTCTTGAAACCAGTCCAGTTTGCTACGCACAGTCCTTAGTATTTCAGTTGGTATTCTGCATCAGTGGGGCATTTTTCCAAACAAATTTGCTATTGATCAAATTACTACAAACAAATTGGGCTTTTAGGGCCACTTGAGGTCTGGTCTCTGAGGTTGCCGGATTGGCAATCCAGCTTTTGTTCAGACTGCACGTCTTCAAGTCCCTGCCCTATAGATTTGTGTAATTTGATTGGTCAGAATGGCTAAAATGCTGCCTCTCAGGTTCCACAATGAAACCAAGTTGAACTGGTAGAACACTGGAACCAACATGCTGCTCCAATGAAGAACCATATTCTTGGCAGTATAACTGTAGAACGACAGCAGACAATGGAAACTGCTACACTGTTGATTCCCTACTTCTTGCCAATATGAGGCATTCCATATTAAACACTGTAAACTGTTTACAACTGAGCTTGATGAGTTTACTGGAGGTTGAGAATAAAAACATGAATAAACCAGTGTATTCTAGTGCAATGACTTTACAGTGTTTTACAAATTGGACCTTTGAATGTGGATGATTGTTGAGTGTCATTCCCATCACGTCAAATGCTGACACTTTGGGTTGGTAGGACGGGCCGGCCCCCGACCCAAACCTCTCAAACACAATCAACCTTCAACAATGTCTTCACTGAACATCTGTAATCATGAACACATTAAATAATTTGAACAGGGCCCTTTTAATCTCTGCAGCAGGAGGAAGTACAGCTCCGGATAAAACCAGCCATCAAAAACCATCTGCCAGGTTTTAGTTTGCTCATACTGGCCAGGTGTGTGGGCTCTACTCAATAAGCACAGTGTTTACTCAGCAGTCATAAAGGCCAACTGCTAAGCTGATGCTCATCATCACTCTTCCCCTGATCAGACAATGTTTCCTTCAGTTGACAAAAACTTTGTTCAATTCATTGACAAAAACCCTTAAAAGTGATGAACAGTGCAGTCTTTTAATTTATGCCAACATTTGTCCAAATAATAACTTGAGCCTTTACAGATAATAACTTCACCTTGTGATCGAAACCAGTTTAAGTTTCTTCTTCCTAATGGTTTATTTGTGCTGGATCAACAGTTGTCAGACATGGTCAACCATATATGTAATTGAGAGACTTTGAAGAATTGGGTCCAGCTGAACAGGAGTGCAGCATGAAGGGCAACATAACCTCTGCTCACCATTCTTCAACCAGAGATTAATTTAGCATGCTGGGGGTCTGTGTGCAGATGTGTATGTTCGAGTCAAAAAGCAGAACACGCTTCTGTATGAAGCATGAAGTGTTATTCTGTGATATGAACCCATGCTTGGATACGAGCATCACCTCAGACCCGGGTAATCTGCCAGAACATGGCCAGGAACCCAGAGTCGAGATTAAGATGTTTGCTGGAGGGAGAAGGCGACCCTGAAGTAACACTCAGATGGTGAAGAGGAGTGTGTGTGTGTGTGTGCGTTTACGTGTGTGTATCCCAGAGGACGGGCAAGTGAGCCTCCTCACTCTGCTGTTTGTCTCGTTCTCCTGGTACACCATCTGTTTTTGAAATATTATTGCTATTGATGTAGAAACTGTTATTAATATGATAAATTACAGCAGATAAACAATGACTATACGTCTTTGTCTCACATGCACACATATGATACACTTACAGAAGACAGCTGTTTCTTTGTTATTGTTACTTTTTGGTGTTATTTCACAGTCTATTAAAACCTTCAGAGACATGTAAATGTGCATAACAGTCTGCATAGGAAAACAGTTCAGCCTCCAAAACATTTCACTTTTGTACACATATGTTTTTGTTTTGTGTTTTTTTTTTTTTTTTAATGCAGGGGTGTGGCAGCCTATCATCTTTGTTATAAATTGGAACTGGATTGTTCAGTAATTAGCTCTGGTTACTTGCGTATGGTGGCCAAGAAGGTCAAAAAAAGGTCAAAGATCTTATTTTGTAACATAAACTTTTAGCAAACAAACTAGAATGGCACCCACAGTGCATACAGTCTTTAATTCAATCATGCCTAATCCAATATCAAATAAATCTATTAGATCTGGATATTTATTTGGATCGGCATCAAATTGTTCTTACTCAGCCACCTTAATACACCTGACTGTTATCATCAAGGTCGTGCATTATAATAACAATGTCAAAAAACAAAAGAATCTTGCAATGTTAAGGAAGGTGAGAAAAAAGTCCTGGATCCGTCCCTTTATCCAGATCAGCACCAAAAGTTAATGGGGTCTATTCTGGGCCGAAACCCATCATTTATTCAAGTTTCCTGGAAATCCACAGAATGTTCACAGGATTTCTTCATTTCCATGCTTCCCCTTCATTGTCTTTGTAAGCAGCGGTGCAATGCATTCTGGTAGCGTTGCATTGGGTTTTGAGGGACGGGTGTCTCTCTGGCCACTCCTCATTTGCATTAAGTTAAGGACTAGACTACATTATGGAAACAAAGTGCATCCAACGTGACTCGCCACCTCTGGAAACTTCCGAAAAACCATAAAAACTAAGCATTGTCGATTAAAATGAAGACAGATTTAGCAACTGCATTGCTTATTTCTTGCTTAACTTGTCTTCTGAAACACATTTCAGTGAACAACTTTTAAGAGAAAGTTTCTGAGCCCTCCATGTTGGTCAGGTTTGAAAAATTCAGAAGCAGGGAGCCCGTGAGTGGCGTTCATCCAATCAGATGCAGCGAGAAAGTGTATGCACGGATTTAAGAGGGTGAGTTTTCATTTGGTCGAGCGTGCAATACTGGGTTGCAGCGGGACCTCTCTCATCCAAAAATGCCCCTGTAGGCATGTACCATTAATCCATCTTCCATTAAAACTTGTAACAGGTCCTGACCAACACTTAAAATGCAGTAGCATTGAATAATAATGCATATCCCATAAATATAGTAGTTATGTGTAATTACCATTGTTTTGAAATTCAAATCATTGACTGCATGAAAGATCAAAAACACATTCATAAATCATATTCTTTGGAAAATAGTCAGCAGTAATGCACAATACACATAAAATGTACTGAATGAGCTACGTGTACATGCAGGTACATGTACAGGAGGAGTGCCACAGTAAAAATGTGTCCCCAGATTAAAAAAAGAAGACTGTCTTGTGTACAGTAAATGTGAAGGCTTGCCAGCAAACATTGTGCCAGATGGCTTCCTATGAAGCATATCTTACCCATATGTTGATCCACAGTAATGACTCCCATCAGGTTAGCAGGCGGGAGAGGGAAAGGTTAGTGCTCAGCCATATAGGCTTCAACTGATCTGAGAGACACTGGTGATGTTGATACAAAATATTTGGATGATTACGGTGTGGACTGTGTGATTTTTAAGTTATCCAACATTAAATGATACTGAAATGAAGGAGGGAGAACGACACACATGATAAAATACACGATTATGAACATTCAGATTGTCAGATGAGGTGATGAATGGTATTCCTTCCTTTTGAATGACGAAATATGAGCAATGAGGCTGTCCTAATTTGATTTATCAGCTCAGGTCAGATGTTTGATTGTCTCATTCGTCATTTCTAGCGTTGCACAAGGACGGGCATTTGTCCTGTGTCTTATCTTGATCTCTACAGCTCCTCTACTAAACCTGCCAAATGCTGTTTGGCTTCAAAATGTCCATTTTCTACTGTGAGTGTGTGTTTGCATGGGAGGATGACTGGAAGGACTTTCAGTGCCAGATGAAAAGACATCATTTTCTATGGCTGAAGTTCTGCTGAAAGCTCCAAGGACGAATCTTTGTGCTGTGAGAGAAAATCTCGGCACCTTCAACTAAAGGTTAACAACGCAAATTCAATAGGTCACGGTCTCCATGGAGGCAAGATAAAGACTTTTTTTTCATTAAAGGCGTACAGTAGATTCACTTTGACTACAGCGTATTTTTCAAACATCTTTTCATCCTGGGAGATTGTCAGTTTGAGCAGAAAAGAACTCAGAAACCTTGCATTTATTCTTTTGTGATAAGACTATTTAAATTCTGTTAGAGTAAGTGAATAAAAAAGTTATCTATGAAAATATGTGATGTTTGATCTCTAGAAGTCAAAAGGATGGACTGAATAAAGTGTTTGAAATATGTTCAGCACTTCTGCAGGCTTCATCTCTGATGCAGAAACTGGAGAATTAATCATTTCATCAGATCTGCAAAATGTGATAGATTACTTCTGCAGTATGGATAGACTGATGGCTCATGCTAACAAAGCAGCAGCCTCTGTTGTACAGTCTTCACCAATGCTTTACAATGAAGAGGTTTGAACTTGAATCAGCTAAACTCCAGTCTGATGATTTTAGACTCCACTGAAAACCAACACATCTGCAGCTGACAGACTGTTGCCACAGTGTTGTTTCACTGTTACGAACGACGAGCGTGGAGTGGGGGGGCATTGTTGTTAAGCCTTTGAGCTGACAGGAGAGGCAGTTTCAGAGGTGACTGTGAAAAAAGGCCCCGCCGACAGGAGGGAGAACAAAATTGTTTAATATTGTTATGTAATAAATGTTGTTATCATGTGTTTGTTGTTATCAAGTGTCATTACTAGTTTCAGAACAACACAGTTGTCATTTTCATGCCCAGCGCCAATGTTGCATATGTAGCAAATGTACTTGTGCGCACCTGGCCGTGTTTTTCTTAAAATGAGATGTGGTCTGGTGTGTTGATGGCGCATTGCTATACATAACAGAAACAACCTGCGCCACAGACCAACAGAAAGCTTTTCTAAAGACAAAGGTGCAGTCCTGTTATTTAAAGGCTGCAATAGTCAGACAGTAAGATGCGCCTACACAGGCGGGTTCACAACGTACGTACACTCTGATTTAATGATTAGAGAAGCTGCTGTCGGTCATTTTAAACATTTCCATGCATGCAGTAATGTCACTGCAGTAAATATCGTGACACATTTAATAAGCTTAACTAAAAGCCATAGTTATAAACTCGACAGGACAGAGAAAACTCTCCAGATGAAACTGGATTAAACTTTTAGTTTCTGAAAAAAATACTTTTAAACAGCTCTGATGGAGCTTCATTCCAAACTATTTCACTGTATGAATTTGGACTGTGTAAGCTCGTGATTTATAGAAGAACACAGAACATTAATTAACATGAACTCCTGACCGATCCTCCCAACATGTCCAGAGATTTAAAAATTAAGTGAATTGAAGCTGCTGCACCTTTTATGGTAAGGTATTTTACTCACCAGCATCCCATCAGCTATTAATCAATGATAATAACAGAATGATTTTTCTGACCTGTCCCGCCTGATCCACACATCATCATTACACACAGAGGGACGCACAGCAGCGATCCTCCTCCTCAGTTAAGGATCAATGTATTTGCTCGTACGCAGTCAAACAGTTGTTGATTGGACTGATGATTGTAAAATGGCCGGGCAGATGTCGAGCAGCCAAGGACCCCATCCCGACGAGTGCCACTTTTTAACAGCAATGCTCCAGGTCCTGGTGCACCTGGCTCTTGAAGGGAATGGAATATGACACACAGATTGGTTAAATCTATGTTACGCTCAAAACACACCCATTTGTGTGTATCTGCTGTTTAACTGGTGAACGGTAGTTGGACATGCCCTAAACACTGCCATGTGCTTTAGACCATGCACTATAGATTTTTTAAATACGGCCCAATGATTTGTGTTTAGTTGGGACTTCATTCCCAACACTCAGAGGTCCAGTGGCATCTAGTGTTGGGTTGCGGATTGCAACCAATGGCACATCCCTCACCTCAACCACAACATGGCGGACTTAAATCCCACATAATGGACCTTTCCTTGTGACTTACAGTATAAAGCAAAGCAATGTTTTCACTCCACCTCTGTATAAATGTATCATGTGTCACAACCTTTGGCACGGTTAATGTATTCAAAACTCTCAAGCTGCTGCCATAAATACATGCAGGGCAGATCTAAAACAGCCTTAAATGCATCTTTAAGTCTGACTTAAAAAAACAAACAAAAAACAACTAAATCTCCTTCAATTTCATTTCTGCCATGGTCGTCTCCACAGCATCTACAGTGAAACTGCCTCAGCAGCTACTTTGTGCTTCTGTTTTGTTTGTTTTTGTCAAATCAGAGCAGAGTCATCATTGTGCACAGACAGGTTTGTTTCTCTGCTTTTTGAGATGCCACCATTTTAGCACTGCAATTCACCTCTGTGTCTGTTGCCAAGCAACTCCTGACACTTTGGGGATGCGGAGTGAATGCAGGAGCTGCAGCGGTACTTCCACATTGTATTGCACACTGCACCTCAGGTTTTAATGCCATTCACATACAAAAAACATGCTCAGCCTATAGAAAATCCATAACTCTTATTTGGGTGTGTTATCCGGAAAACATAAGTAACTGGAGCTGCAGCTGCTTGAACACGGACTGTGACGTCATGCAGCAAATAAACAGACTTTTAGTCCTCTTTTTGGGAGTGGCCACCAATGTATTAATAATTTAATTACACCATAAATGTTTAAGTTACATTTCTGATTCTGTTTTGGATCCTACTACTATCGTACAGGACCTAAATTAGTGTTATTAGAGTAGTTACTGTTGTTGTGTTTCTCATAACTGTATCTGCTTTTATCCGTTTGTATAGATGTTCTGTATCATACAGAATGTGTCTTGTTTGTGTCTGGTTGTGTTTGCCTGTTGTTGTGTTGTTTGTCTTTGCTCTGCTTTTATTGTTGCCTATATCTTGTGTCTTGATTTTAGGTTAGCAACTTTAAACCAGCCACCTTGCTAATTCTGGCATATTTACAGTAATGTTCATTGCGATGCACTGTCCCTCAGAAATAAAATAAATTAAAGAAAACAGATTAACTTCCTTTGATGTGTAGACTTCTTCTCAGCTAGCAAAAGTTTACTACAAATCTGAACTAAACCACCGACATTTAGTTATTTTTTAAAGTGAAACTCTCGCCAAAATGCAACCTATGCTTTTTTTGTGAAGGAACCCGAGTCAAACCTTCGGGTAAAAGCATAATTACTACGAAAAAGCCACTTTTAAGATTTACCGTATTTTCGTTTTCGGGTCATTTCAAATCATTTTCAATGGCGTGCTAGGGGCAACATTACGGTAGCATCAAAATCGCTATTTTTAAAACACAAAGAAGACTCGACACAAGATGAAACTTTGCTCGTAGTATCACCAGGGTCTCTACACATGAACATGAGCATTGAGAACATTGTTTGTGTACACAGAGTTTACTAAAAAGAAGGTTTTTGAACAACTCATGCTAGCAGTCGCTTGCTCCGCTCACCGCCGTCCTGCCAGTCGAGATGCTTCGATCCCCGAGTGCGACGTAACATGGAGGAGAGTAAAGGTGGAAAGCTCCTAAAGCGTCGCACTTGGGGATCGACTCTTCTCCACTGGCAGGACAGCCCTTCACAAAAAAAAGCCTAGGCTGCATTTTGGCGCGAGTTTCACTTTAAGTTGAATTCATTTAAATCAATCAATCAATCAATCAATCTTTATTTGTATAGCGCCAATTCACAACAAAAGTCATCTCATGACACTTTCCAAATTGAGCAGGTGTACCCATACTCCTTGATTAATGTATTTACAGAGACCCAACATTTCCCCCATGAGCAAGCACTTGGTGACAGTGGCGAGAAAAAATTAACTTCTAACAGGCAGAAACCCTGAAGCAGAACTGGACTCATAGGTGGGCAGACATCTGCCTCGACAGAGAGGGGCTGGGGGGGCATGGAGATGTACAGAACATCAATGATAACAGCAATAATAATAATAATGATAATAACGATGATGATGGTGGTGATAATTCTAGTCAAGCAGGACCACAGCAGCGGGACCAACCTCGATCCATGGGAACCTGCGAGACGAGAGAGCACAGAGACTCTGGGGAAGAAGCCAAGTCAGTATCATGTAATAATGAGACATGAGTGTGTACAGATAGAGAGAAGCTTAGTGCATCATTGGAAATCCCCCTGTAGTCTAAGTCTATGGCAGCATAGCTAAGGGCCTGTGCAGGCCCTAATAATAATACAAATTCAATTCATACATTTTGAACATGTTAGATAATTTGGCCACTAACCTGTGAATTGACTTGCTCAAGAAAAAATGACTTGGGACTTGGACTAAATGAGCTGAGTCACATGTCTGTGGATTTGTGAAGTCTAAGAGTGATGTCGTGTTTCTGAGCTACCTCAAAAACATCTTTTTCATTGTGAAACTGCAATTCATGTAACTATTTGGCTGACAGCAAGACATTTGCTACAAGCTAATTATCAGTCTAGTGATCAGCCCAGCTCTGTAACCATAGAGGCCTCAGTGTTGCAGCCGCAGTCCTCATCAGTCTTTTTAAAATGATTATAAAGTATGGCAGGAGTCTCATTCAGATCTACAGAGCCTACTGTCTTATATACTTTCATTTTATTCTTCTTCAGTTGCCCAATCCACATCTGAGCTGTCTCAAATCTCACATCCCCTGTCCAACTAACCGCTTCTCTGCATCAACATCCCTCAAAGGTCACCGTTTTAACAGTTTTGCTTCCTGTTCTTCACGGTTCCGCGTGTCTCTCTCCACCTGCACTTTGGGAGTGTAATTTCTCCACTCTGGATTCACTTGTCGGCCTGGCACAGCTTCACTCTGTAAAACACGGCTGCCTACGAGCTGCGTGCGTGGTGGCCGTTTTTACTCTCCCTGGCAGCTTGATGGATGTAGCCTGCCTGCTGCCGCTTTAAATACTTCAACTGTGTCTGCTTGAGAATTCTGCCGGAAAGGATGGACATGCTCCCCGTGCAGTGTGCCTGTGGTGGAGGGAGGATTGGTGTGTGTTCTACATTAAGGTTAGCTATGGACACACACACAGTTCCCTGCCTGCCTTTTTCTTGCTTTCCTTCTTACATTCTCTGAACTCAGATTTTTATCTTTGTTCAGACAACTGAATCAAATACTGACTCTTCAGTAGATGAAAGGACCTCATAAAAAAAAACCTTACTGAGAACTTTCAGATTGACAATGTTTTTTTGTTTTTTTTTACAGTAAATAAACACCAATGTCAAACATGTTTATTTGTACTTTTTTTGGCTCTCTTCACAAGCTTTTTGAACGCAAGAGCCTTCCAAACTCCTTTATGACAGTGAAGTTTGTGAAAGCAACCTGGTTTAGCATTCAACTCTTAAATGCACATTATGTAACTTCGGCTGCTAGCCAGCCAGCTCTAGAGGACAGAGTAAGGTGGAGAGCAAGACCTTCTGGAGGAATAACCACCCGGAGTCACATTGGATCCTGCTCTGATCTGAAGCCGTTTACGAGCAGAGCGTCTAAATTTTGGGATTCAGTTTAATAAAAGTCTAGTCGTTTTTTAATGCAGATATCATACATATTAAATCTGTACAAGGAACTGGTAAATCTAACTCTAACAGACAGTTAGCTTAGCAGGGGGAACCATCTAGCTTGCCTCTGTCCAAAGGTAAATAAAACATGCATAACATACCCCTATACACCTTTAACATGTTATATCTAATTTCTTTAAAACATTGCTTGGTTCTAGCTTCATATTTAGCCAACAAAGTATAAATCTACTCTTCAAAATCTTAGCAAGAAAGTGAATAGAAACCTTTTCTCAGAATGTTGATGTATTCTTTAATGCTAAGGTGTCAAAGTTTCTACAATGCATCAGATGGGGAACTTGATCTGTGCTTCCAGACTGCCTGAATGACGCCTAATGATGACAAATCTTGTCCAAAAAGTGAAAAACATCTCCTCCAACAGAGTCTAGTCCAGGCGGTCACGAAGCCACTTTTGAAATTGTCTGACAATGTGTGTGGGGAGTATGAATGTGGAGTGTAAGACTGCAATGAAAAGGAACAACTCTGGCTCTGTGGAGCACCTGGTCCTCTTATAAAGTAGTTGGTGAAAAAAAATCAGCCACAATAACAACAGCCAAGTTCACCACAAAGAGTTTTCAATTCCTTTGATTTCCTGGTTTTGTGCTCATTGCCAGACGAGTGAAGCTTACATCAAAATATTTTTTTCTTTTGGCTGAAATATTGAGGAGTCTTTTCAGTTCCGTGGTAGTTTTTGAGGCTGGATTTCTTTTTAAACGCGTAAAAAAGAATATTATATTGCGTTTGTCTGTCCGTCTGAATTGCAGTCACGGTTCCTCTCTGCTTTGCTGTCCATGTTTAGCACGTCACAATTTCTTTTTGTCGTTTTTTGGGGATAATTCAGCAAACTTTAAAATGGTCTTAATTAGCTAAAGAAGGAGAATTCTCTCAACCCAAGGTCCTTTTTTTCTTTTAAACTTGACTGCCAATTGACTTTCCTGTTGACCTTTTAGGTAGGTCAGAGGTCAAATGGGCCACTAGCTCTTTGTCAAACACTGTACATGTTACAGCATGATAAAGTGCCAAAATGGTGACCTTACCATTTACATTTAATAATGTACGGAGTCACTTTTTATTGAGTCTCAAGCAGACATACTGTAAACACATCTGAAAAGGTCTTGGCCCACAAGAGCATCTTTATGAAATGGCTGACAGACTGAATTTCAGATTGTCTGTGCAAATTAAGCCTGTTTGACCCTGAAGATGAGCAGAGCAGAAATGATCAGATCTAATACTAAGTGATTTTGTTGAGAATCCTTGTTAATGATAAAGATGAAAGTAAGGTCAAGGGTCAGGATCAACTCTCAGGTGAGTTCTGTCTGAGATGCTTGCTGTCATTAATTCCCTAAACTTCGCAGTTGTTTTTGCTGCCAGAGTCCTCACCCTTCTCTTTCACATGGCCTCATAAGGAAAAGGTAATATTGACTGAGTTTATAGAGGCTTTGCAGTTACATCAAAAATCTCCTAGCAACTACATCTGGCAATGTGAAGGTCGAGCAGACAGATGAATGTGTGAAAAAATCTTGAGAGGTAGGGACTCACAGTTTCTCACTCCTGTCTTGGTTATGTACAGGGTATGGATTTGGGATTAACATTACAGTTTTGGTTAATATGAGTTTGCCTCTATCTCTTCCAGAAATCATCCATCCTTACATTTTTTCCCCGTAGTTTATCCAAGTTCGAGCTGGCTTACTGGGTGTTGAAACCGAGGGCAGCCCTGCTTTAGGAAAAGCAAACGATGGTGTCCAATTTGAGTTACAGATCAAACATACTTTCTCGAATGTACTCTTGGTCTGCTTCTCTTAGCTGCATCTGCCAGGAAAAACTCAACAGGCTTCCACATCAAACCCAAACCATGACTCCTTTCATTACACAGGAGCAGTGGTTCCTGTTGTGATGTCTGGGATCCTCACCGCATCTGAAAGAGTGAACCCAGACACCCCGCGAAGGAAGGTAGTTTTGGCTGCTGGTATCCGCAATCTCTCATACTTTTGGTAAGCACATCAGGCTCAAGGCCATTAGGGGATTCACAGAATTTCTTTCTTCTATGCAGTTGCTATGCTCAGCATGTAATGCTGAAAATGCATTACACCTTTTCGTAATGGGGAGCAACAGCAGGCACCAGGAGTGTTTGTGGCTGTGTGTTTGTGTTCAGTTTTGCCTCTGACTAAATCAGCACTCACCAGAGACACCGGATCTTTCTGTTATGTTATTTTATTTCCCCATCTCATCTCTGAACATTCATGCAGCAAAGTATAATTCCCCTCCATTCAGCAGTCAAATAAGAAAGATTTAATGTTACAATACTGTGGATTGCCCATTACTGCAGACAGGTTAAGAAGCGAGAGTGAGGACGAATCCACTTTTTAATCCCAAACTTGACAACTCCTCAACTCTGGGTGTTTATTCTCACAGCTGACTCCTCCAGAGCTCGCCAGCTCAACCAGTTGTCTGCTGGTTAATACTAACAGGGTCGCTCGTTAATCCGAAACACCTGTGTCTGTTTAATTAATTGCCCATCAAGCCATATTATTTGTCCGATATTTGCATTAAAGTTTTTTGCGAAAGGCACCAAAACCACAAACATGTCAGAGAGGTCAAGATCAGTGACTTGAATTAGCTGAGATGAAGCCCAGCACACAGCTCCTGGCTAGCCGCCACGCCTTTACTTGTGCATAATTTCAAACCTTAATATAAGTTGAACAACTGAATATGACTATATATGTAGTCTTGAATGCCTAAGTGGCCGTAGGTGGGACATGGAACTTAGATCAACTGGTAAATCGAGGGCTACTGTTGCTGCTGTCACCAGACCACTTCAATGTGATCTTGCATTTGCGACCTCATTTATGATCGAGAGCGCAAGGTACACAAACTTTGACAGCGAGTCACATTCTAACTGGGCTGAATCATTTTGTGTTTTCAGAAAGAGTATAGCCTGAGACTCAAACGTGTATTGTTGTGGTGAGAGTACATCACGCAGGCTTGGATTTGAATGTTGTCTACTACGGTATTAGTGTATGCCACTGATGAGTCACATCCCTTTAACTCCAATTTGGTTGATTGCCATGTTTTCACTTCAGCTGAAATGTTGCGTTCTCCTCTTGCAAAGATGATGACCTCTACAGTCAAGCAGCCCTCTCAACCCCTCTCTGGATAAACTGAAAACACACGGTTGCGTTTCTCTTCGCGCCTTAAGAGCTGACATTTGGAGATTGGAGCCCCCCCTCCCCTCCCGACACCGGCAGGATGTGTTGCGTGCCGAGATATTTCTGACTTAGATTCATACCAATATCATCCCACTCACACTCAGACGCTTTCAGCTGCGAGCGCGTTGCCAGAGATACTCTGCACTCAGACGCTGGTAATCAAATGATGCTAATGAAACAAAGAGGCCTGCAGCGCCTCAGGCCCAGAAGCGGCCCGCCTTAGCTGATAGCATAGCAGATCTTTTCACGGCACTTTGCGCAGGCAGAGGCCCTGCAGCCACAGGGAGGTAAGGAAATGGGGCGATCACTAACCTTGACAAAAATGTTGTATCTATTTATTTCATATTCATTTCCTTTTCACTATGTTTTTAATAAAGCACAAGATTAAGATCTTCCTTTCACATCTACACTGGTTATATATCACTTTTTAAGAAGTCACTGGACATTTATACGTGAATAAACTATATCTAAAGCTCAAGTTAAACCTGACGAAGCCATGAATCATCTGTCTGAGGGATCTCATTAAGCTGGCTGACACTGCGGTTCAGCTGATTATCATCCAGAAACTCTTACAGCCTCGCTAAGAAAGAACTCAACAGACGGGAATACACTGTGCTCTACATCTGTGTGTCCAATTTGACCCTAGCAGCACTGTGTGTCTACATTGTTATCAGCCACACTTGCTTGGTATTTCTGTAATGAAACCTACAATGAGTTTTGGCCGCTGTGGTGGTCACTTTTATCCAAAAAGATGACTAAGATGTGCAAAAGAAAGCAATGTAAATGTCATGTTAAATCTGAAGCAAGTTTGATATTGATCAATAAAATAACATTTCAACGGGAAGTGATAAGATCTGTGCTCTTAAAGGGACAGTTTGACATTTTGGGGAAAATTCTTGTTGATGAGAAGACAGTGAGATTAAAAAAACTGATGCTGGTAGATTTTGGAACCCAATCGGCCGAATAATTGTTAGCGAAGTACATTTCTGCAAAACCTTTCTTTAGGTTGCTACTTTACGTTTGTTGAGGTCTCTCATCACAATCATGGCCTGCTTAGGTTTAACAAATAACACCTGGTTAGGGTTGGAGACATCGTAGTTTGGCTTAAATGGATAGTTTGGGTCTTTCGATGCGGGGCTGTACGAGTTACGTATTCCTAGACAGTGTATTATCTGCAGTAGAGGACCGTCAGCGCCCCCTGTGTGGAGAAGCAGAGGCATCAGCGACTAGGAAGCAGAGTACTGCTAAATGGGACCGATGGCAAGATGTATTGTAGCCATCTGAACGACGCCCCACTGAGAAACATCAGTTTAAATGTACCCCATATTTTGAACATTTTTGGTGCATAACATATCAACAGTGTAATCGCCGTAATCACTGATCAAATAATCTTTGCTAGCGGATAGCTGCCATTAGCTAGTTAGCTGAGTTAGTCGTGCAGCTAGTTGCCCTATTAGCCGACTGGAGTCTGCCTGGACTGCAATGTCGGGTCCGGTAGTGATCCCCCCACTACAGGCTCAGGAACCTCAAGTCTCAGGAACCTCAACCTCAAGTCAACACAGTCGGACCAGGACCGCACACAGCCTCCAGGGCCGACAGATTCCAGCTTGATGACACAATACAGAGGTGATCTTCAGCTGCTTAGAGTGTAAGGGCCAGAATATTTTCACATCTTGGTGAATTGAGGATTGATTTCGACCAAACCAGAAGTGATTGTTGGAAAAGTGGAAAGACATTTGTGGTGAGTTTCATTTCATTATGTTTAAATGAAGTGAGTTTAAGGCAGAGTAAGGCAGTTAATTTTACTTTGGTAGAAAAGAGGTAAACTTGAATTCGATCGGTATACAGTTGAAAAATAGCTGTAAAATATTTCCTTTCTTGACATTAAGTGAGTTTATTTTGTTGACTCTTTGGACTTAAGTTTGTAAAAGGTAACAAGTCGCTCGCATACATCTCCCAGGTGAAACTACCTGCGGCTATTAGACAATTGCCTCGAAATACAAAGTGGACGGGCCAGGAGGGCTGATTTCAGCACCTCTGCAACACTATACATAGATGCTTTTGAAACTGGCTACTAGAATTTTCTCCTACAAGTTTCTGATGCTTGTGGAGATAATTAAAATGACAACATTAAGGAAGTTCAACATAGACTCAGTGGTCATTTCACCAGTTTTTATACTTGAAACAGCAATACAACTTTAAACTAAACCAAATGGGACTTTTTAAACTACTTCTTGTTAACTTTCTCTTATTCAATTACAGATGAAACATAGTTTCCTTTGTTGAGCAACAACAACAATTTTCCCCAACAGCAGCAACTGTGACCACAATGGGCAATTACACAATAATTGGATATTAAATTTCCCTTCGTTTTACAAAACACTTTTGAATCAGTTGCATTAAGGACATCATTAGGGGACCTAAGAGACAATAGACTCACAAACAGCAAACAACAAACACGGCTCTTGGTCAGGTTTGGTGTTGGCAGTAAGTTAAAAACCACATTGTTTGGAATGTTTATTTTATGCTCAACAGTGCCTTGTAAATCCATTTTGACATTATAATTGTTGAGACCATATAGCAGCAAACTAATGAAAATAAAAGCATGACTAGGGGACGTAAAATTACATGGAGATTGTAAGCTGAGTGTATATGTGAGAGTCACCCAGCCTGTTCTGTAGGTACAGAGCAGAGGGGTTGTCTAATACACCTCTTGCTCTTCACAGAAAACCCATGTGACAAATCCAGAAAGAGCTTTGAAGCTGAAAAAACATTAACAGAAAAAACGTTACTGGATTACCAACGGCCGACAACCGTGAGATGTGTAAGACTGCAGGTGTTAGACCTGGCAACTGCTTTAGCTGCAGGTATGGTGGTAGTCTTGCATGGCTGAATACACAGAGTGAGAGGCTGAAGCTGCGGGGCTCGGTTTACACCAGAGACATCAGTGCTGTAATGCTGCTGTAAGGTGCTTTGGATTAAATGTCTTATGTTACAGTAAATATGGTATTCTTTGTGTGCCTCGTGAAGATCTGTATAAGTGAGTAATGAAGCTTGAATGGCTGTGGAGATACATCACAAAGCAAAGGCCACATATGAAATAAATGAAGGCGATTGTTCGATCGAAAGGCCATCAAGTAACCACATGTTAAAGTATCTGTATCTGCCTCTACACTCAAGCAGCAGATTAGTTGACTGACTGGTCAATCACATCATACATTCATCTGACAGTGATTTATCTGAGCAGCATCGCGATGTTGTTAAGAAGCAATGTTGGGTTTTTTGGTTTGTTGATTTCCTGTTTTTATTTTGTAGTTATATCCTCTTGTTTCTTGTGTTTCCTCCTGTGTTCCTCCCCACACTTGTCTCACATCCATTTCTGTCCTGTTCCCAGTGTCTCTCCATCGGCACCTCATCCCCTCGTTAGTTTAATTTATATTTAAGTCCGTACTGTTCCCTCACTCTTTGTTGGTTCGTCTGGTCTCATCCTCGCGTCGGCCCTGTTTTCGTTCACCTGTGCTCCTGTACCTGTTCCCTGGTCCTTGTGTGTCTCCTGTGTTCCTGGTTTGTCCACAGATTCTGTATTACTTTGTTTTTTCCCTTTGTTGCCAGTTTTTGTCACCTGTCTTCTTATTGTTCGCACTTTAAGATTTTGGACAAACAGCTCATTAGAGCTCACCTTCTGTGATACTACCTGCCTGCCTCACCATTTTGCCTCCATGACAGTGTCACGGCTGTCATTGAGCATATGTGGCCCTTGTTGATCTGGTGGTTTGTGCATCGTTGGCCATGGTCAGCGGCATCTCAAATCATCGATCGGCAAGCCTGTTTCTAAGAGAAATCAGTGCACAAGAAGAGACATGGATAAGGAAGGGAAAGCCCCTTGAGACTGTTGCTGTGGTATCCATGAGTTCACCCGCCTCTTCACCAGCATCATCTGAAACATTTTAACAGACATATTCTTGATTTAGGAGTGGCTTTATTAGAGAGAGTGGTGTCAAAAAATGGCAGTTTATCTGCTGTTTTGAGTGTCTAATTTCCCTTTTAGAATGATGAATACAGACTACCGCCACCTGGTGGTGTGGAGAGTCATTTCAGAACTTACAAGCTTGTTGGCCTTTGGCTATAGTACGACGGAGTATTAGGGCCACATTGAGGGAAAAAAGAATCACAAACTTCGAGAATAAAGTCGTAATTTATGAGAATAAAGTAGTAATTTATGAGAATAAAGTCGTAATTTACGAGAATAAAGTCATAATATTACGAGAATAAAGTCGTAATTTATGAGAATAAAGTCATAATATTCTAACCTGTTGTTTTAGAGGAAGACAGTTGGTAAAATGAGGGCCGTGGAGGATTTTGTGGAGTTGTACTTTAGGATAGGTTTCACAAACAAGGAGATACTTAATCTTTTGGCACATCAGCATCATATCATCATAAGTATTAGGACTTTAAAAAGACTATGTAAAAAAAAATGCATCTTTTCCGTAGACATATCTTTTAATAACTTCACAAGTAAGTAAACAGTCAGAATAAAATCTCTTCATACAAAGATCTGCAAGTGACCTCAAGAAATCCAATGTCTTTGGCTTACTTTTGTAATCCATGACAACTTGATCACAAATGATCAACACATATGTTCTGTAAACAATAATAACCTTGCTTTGATCACAACAGATCAATACATTTTCTGTAAACAATAAAAACTTTTATTGATGCAAACACATCAATACATTTTTCTGTAAACAATAAGCAACCTGTCAAGATCAACATACTTCTGTAAACAATCTGATCACCTGTTTGTCACAACCATTCAATCGACCTACTTCCGTTTTAAGTACTTCGACTTTTTTCTCATAAATTATGACTTTATTCTCGTAAATTACGACTTTATTCTCGTAAATTAGGACTTTATTCTCATAAATTAGGACTTTATTCTCGTAATATTACGACTTTATTCTCATAAATTATGACTTTAATCTCGTAAATTACGACTTTATTCTCATAAATTACTACTTTATTCTCATAAATTACGTCTTTATTCTCATAAATTACGACTTTATTCTCGAAGTTTGTGATTTTTTTCCCCCCCTCAATGTGGCCCTAATACTCCGTCGTACTATAGTCTGTGTTCAAGTGCAGCCTTTTGACTGAGACACAGGTGATGTGAGCCACTGCAACAGTTGTCCTTGAGATGGACTGAAAGACCAACAAACTGACCAACAATGCCAGTGTTGCTATGGAAGTTTGTTTCGTGACGGAGGATAAGCCTGTGAATTTCATTTTTTTTTTCAATGATTTATTTGAGGACATCTGAGTTTGTTATAGCTTCCATCTCATCCACTAAGCAGCACATTTCATTAGAGAGTAAAGAGTCAAGTCAGTAATCTTTCCTCTGGCCTGCTTGGTCCTTATATCAACTGTAGAACATAATGTGAAGTACAACTGTACGCCTGTGCATTTTTCTTTCTTAATTGAAACAAAACTTAGGAAGTATCCTAATTAACTTTGGATAGGCAAAAGAAAGTTGTCTCCAACTTGAGGCTAATTTGGGTGTTTGAGGGTGGCGACCCTGTCTGACTGTTCTTTGAAGTACGCCAGAATAAAGGGTCATGCTCAGCGAATGTCACCGGCTGATAACGAGACAGGTGATATTCCTTTTGTTAAGCGGGACCCGGGAGGTCCCCAGTGCTTAACTACATGTGGATTAATAAACTGATAAGCTTAATGAATCCTGACTATCAGAGCAGGTGAAAAGGGGCTAATGGAAGTAATTACCTCGCCTGATCTGTCCGTTGGAGGGCAAGTTGGTCCTAATTCAGACGATAAAACAAGAAATAAAACCCACTGTGAGGAATGGAAGTGAAATTTGTCATTTGTAAAACATTATCCACATGGACTCATTAGCTGCATGGCTAAGTGAGCAGTTTATGGTGCGCTGAATGGTGATGAGCCATTTGACTTTGAAAACAAGAAGGGTCAGGGTTTTTCTGCACTGTAAGCAAAGGCCACAGATAACCACTGACACACACACACACATTACACATTTAGATAAAACGTTGACCGATTGGTTCGCCAATATTTATCTGACCTATTTGAGTGTCACTGGTGTTCGTTTGAGATCAATACCAAGCCTCCATACAGCCTGTTAAATTGGCTGGCGTGGTTGATTAACTCAAAGTGTCACTCACAACAAAAGCCTAACCTATGAATGTGTGTGTGGGCATTCCCTGTGCAATTCAGCAATGAATTCATTTTCCTTCTGGAACCATGTCCTTCACTGCCCTTCAGCCTAACTGTAATTGAAACACATGGATGTAGCTCAGCCGAGCGCTCACACACTGACTCGAGGGACTGTGCATTTACCTTCACTGGTCGACTGATATTTGAAAGATGTGAGTAGGTGACAACTTAACACCTTTGACATGAGCAGTGGCTGGTTGGACTAAATGGCTGAAAAGGCACTTTAGTCCCTGAGTAGACTGAATTCTGCAGTATCTCCATACATTATGCATAAAAGAGAAATGCACAGCAGTACATCCAGTCACATGCTCTGAACCATACGACATACAGTACATAATGTTCAAATTAGACCATGCAGCCTGAGGTTGTACAACCCAGATTCCAAAAAGGTGGAACACATGAATAAAAGCAGAATGCAATCATTTTCATCATCTGTTACCAATGAACCTGTTCACCTGTGGAATGCTCCAAACAGGTGTTTCTCAGTCTTTTGTTGGCTCTGTCCCAACTTGTTTGAAAAGTATTTCTGGCCTCAAATTCAGAATTTAGATATATACACACACACACACACATATGTATGTATGTATATATATATATATATATATATGTATATATATATATATATATATATATATATATATATATATATATATATATATTGTTACGACCCCAGAGGTCGTATATGTTTTGTCTCTGCTTAAATAACCCTCTGAGTGAGTGTGTGATTGGCTGCAGGTGTGTTTAATTGATTGTAGGTTGTCCATGGAGCTGATTGGTTCCCGCCTCGAAGCCATGAGTTTAAAGGCCGGCTCTTCCCAGTTCCTGGGGGCTCTCCTCTCTCAACCAGACTGCCAGCATGTTTTGTTTGTTTGCTAAATGTGTTTTTAAATAAAACCTTTAAAAATGCTTTGCTGCTGGTGGTGCTTGGGTGATGGAAAGAGGGGAGTCTCACTTTCATATTGCGCCAGGGTTTCCCCTAGGCCCTGGTCGTAATATATATATATATATATATATATATATATATATATTTACAAAATCAGTGAAGTTGATGAGGTAAAACATTAAATATATTGTCTTTGTACTAGGGCATTAACAGAAAAGCCGATTTGTCGACGCGTCGACATCAGTGGTGCAAGTCGACGGCCCCTGAGAGTGGTCGACAAGTCGTGTTTTTTTGTGTGTTTTTTTGGGGAGTGAACAGTGACAACGAATTTGTCTTCAAAATAAGAGCTTTACATTGCATCCCATTGGATTTTAGAACTGGGTTCTTAGCAGAGGGCTTTTAATTTGAAAGTAGCGACTGTTCACAACAAGCTGACATGAAGTGATGGACTGATTGCTGTGATCAGCTGTTTCCTGGTTTTAAAACTCTCCGGCTGTGGGCCAGACACACATCCCATGTATGGAGGTGTTCCTCCGCTGTGTCAATGTGATGACGTCATCACACGATGTGTCGACCTGACTTCGACTTTATTGACGGATAAGTCGACTTGAAAAAATCTGTAGTCACTAATGCCCTACTTTGTACTGTTTTTAATTGAGTATAGTGTCAGAAAGGATTAGCAAATGATCAGATTATGGTTGATTTATGTTTTACACAGCGTCACAACTTTTTTGGAATCGCGGTTGTAATTCCCCTGTCGAGCTGTGGCTTATGTCGACACCTACCAGTTCTCCTGTAAGCCTACATTACATCTGTCTCATCCGTCAGACCTATCAAGGCTCTATCAGACTTTTAAAAAATCAGCATTAAAGCTGCACTATTTAATATGTGTACATTTACAATGGATCAAATGGGTACATTTAATGTGAAAAAGGTTGTTATTAGTGAGCTTGCAATTCTCATTTCAATTCAACCCTTATGGAGTGTTTTAGAGTCTTGTATGTCTAGTAGTTTTGGATTGCATGTAGTTTTGGATTGACGTTGCAACTGTCAATCCGTATTACCGCTCTCGTCAACTTCATTTCCAGCTGCAGTAGACTGTTTCATGATAAAACACTTGGATAAACCTACTGTAGGCTGACAAAGATGGAGACTAGCTAGTGAACATAGTGAAGTGTCGAGCAGCTAAAGAACCAGATACACTCTTAGAAAGGATGTGTTAACAAGTGACACAAAAAACTTGTTATTACATGTATAACACATTTTGTGTGGATTTCAACACAAGACTGGAAAGTGTTAGGGTAAATTCGGCATGTATATAATCCACCAACTAAATCGTATTTCTAAGAAAATTCATGATGAACATCACGTTTTATTCAGCAGAGCTGCCTAGCTAACTGCCTAGCTAACGTTAACCTAACGTTAGCTAACTTCCATTGTGATTTTGAAGTTTATTTCTAGTTTATTTATTTCTATCTAACTACCGAAATTACACAACATAAAATTCAGTAAGGACAGTACAGTAAACAGTCGCTCATTTCGGTGAAGTCGCCATGAAAAGTGAACAAATAGCGTTAGCTAACTAGGTTTGAAGTCAACACACCAGAATCAGAATCAGAATCAGAATTCCTTTATTCGTCCGAACAGCAGTTCATTAACATTAACACCGCCGTATTATAGCAGGTGAACCGCAGAGTTTTGGTTTGAAAGGCAGAGACTGTTAGATGCTTTACTTATTGTGCGGCTAAACTCATACCGTAAGCCACAGTACATTTTTAACGGACATTTTTCTGCACTACTGAGAAGTGTTGATGTTAAACGTGACATGTAATCAATTAGTGCTGTGGGCGGAACATTGTGTGAGACTATACAGACAGAGGAGAGGTAGCTGCATCAGAGCCAAATCTCTTAACAATGTGTTGTATTTTAAAAGCTTGTTATATTAAACATTGGGGAAAATCTATGTGGAACGTACAGTGGAAATAAAAAAGAAATATTGTAATTTCATCCTTGGTGATTTTTAAATGTATTTAATGAGTGCTGGGCAGTTGTATGTGTAGAAGTATAAAGTAGCACCATATGGAAATTCTCATGTACAAGTACCTGAAAATTGAACTTAAGTACAATACTTACTAGTACTACTAGTACTACAGTACTACTAAAGTTACTTTCAACCACTGTATATGGATGTTAAAATTTTGTAAGTTATAAGTTGTTGAAAACATTGCTGAAATAATTTAAACAGCCTCTAATCATACATCTTTTTGGCTCAATAAGAGCTGTAGAGCAATTTCCCTTCGCCTGAGCTCCTGACCTTGTTGGTAATCTGTTCTACTGCTCTACATGGTGGCTGACTCAGTTTTTAATATCAGTTTTAGTAGTATACAACAGTGAGATGGATGTTTGCGGATGTGGTTTTTTGTTATTTTACCAAAGCGAATGACGACTGCAACCTATTTTTCTCTTTCTCAGCAAATGGAGGCTACTAAGAAGAAAATCCTCGTGACAGTCTTTCTAGATGGCAGAGAGATATTCAAGAAAGTTTATGAACTCCACAATGCTGCAAAATTAATTGATGCAAGTGTTAGGAGTAGAGGGATTGTAGTTCCTCCTTTTCTCTTTCCCTCTGTTTTTCACAAATTAATGGACTGGTTTTCATGATAGATGTAAGAGGTGTGGTTAAGCGGTGCTGAGGTTGGGATAACCTCACTTGGAGAGGCGTGTGCCTCCCGCCCCCGGAGTCAAAGAAAAGAGACTCACCTGTGTGTGGGGGGGATGGGCTGTGAGGTAGCCTGAGTGAGCGCCACGCTGAAGACACCGACTGAAGACTGAAGACGAGACGCACCTTACCTTCCTGAGAACCAGCCTGGTGTGTTAAAGTAACACAACTACTTGTTACTTTAACACAACTACTGTGTTAAGAGTCTTAACACAAGATTTGTGTTGGCTTTTCAAATAGTAATTGTGTTAAAGGTGGCATATTATGCTCATTTCTGCTTGTTGACATGGGTCCTTGATGTCTAAATGGAATGATAGTAACATGCTTTGGTCGAAAAAACCGAAGGATTGAGCACAGCAGGGTTGTTTGCGCACCAGTTTCACAGCCCTGCTCTAAGCGGCCGGATTCAGTGACTTTCCCTTTTATGCTAATGAGCTACTGCATGAGCCGGCCACTTCTTCCTGCCGGCCGGATAATGTGAGGACGGCATCACGTGACCATGGCAACGAGCGATACACAGTAACTTTCAATAAAGTTGAGGGAAAAAAAGCAAAAAACGAGCAATACACAACGCAAAGCAGCTTTTCTGTGTCCGTGCCTGCAAATAACTGATAGTAGCACAGCAGACATGTAGCAGGTAGCCCCCGTCTCCAGCTCCAAAACAAAGTAGTGACTGCTTTGCTGCAGATAACGTTTTGGTACCCTGAGGTCTGGTCTCTCGTGCCAGCAGCTAACGCTACAGGCTGTAGCATTAGCTGTACCATTAGCTGTAGCCTACAGCTAACGCTACGGCTAACGCTCCACACGTATTACATGTATACCAACACACAGGAAAACGGTCAGAGGACAGTCTCCCAGAGCCATGACATCTGCCAAACTACAGCAGCTCCTCGTGCTGCCTGTCACACAGTCAGCAGTGCATTCAGACAAGACACCCTTCTAGAAGTTTGCTTACACACTGTCCTTTAGCACAACATGCTAATGAATTAACGTAGCTCACTAGCTGTGAATAACAGACCAGTTCATACCGTTTCCTCTGCATGTTCACCGCGGAACAGCAGCTAAATGTCCGCAAACAACTGACACACACACAACTGAGACGATTTCACACCGTCTCCTCTGTTTGTTCACCGCCGAGCAGCAGCTCACTGTCCGCGAACAACTGAGACATTTCACCCCGTCTCCTCCCCATGTTCATGGCCGAGCAGTGGTTCACCGGCCGTTAGAAGCGATAAAATCTCAATATCCTAATTCATTTTCTCAATTCACCTTCATGTTTTAAAAGAGTGCTGATATGACACATTAACGTTTCGTATCATTAACATTATCGTGAATCCTACGGCCAGTAAGCCCAACGTTGACAACTTCACATGTAATGTTAGTTCAGCCTCATATTTACACCCACGGTTAGCGTTAGCTCATGTGCTAAACGGTCAAAGTAACACAAACTATACTGTTTTTTAAATACTTACAGTTCCATCATTGACAGTGGGTATGGATCCATCTTTTAAGGGACAATCTCGTTGCCAGTCCAGAGTTATACTGACCCTGGTTGTTGAAACAGTCCAGCGTGAAGTGACTGGCACAGACCATAACGCTTCTGCTCACTGAAGCTGGGACCCTGGTAAATAAAAAGTAGCCTCTTCGCTCTGATATCCTCTTTGGTAGGGAGGCGATGTAGCGAAACAGGAGGATCCGTGCATCCGACGACAGAGCAGCAGTGCTTGGCTTTCGGGTTGTACATGGTAGCGGTCAGGCTGTCGCGTACAAGTTAGCGAGAACGAGAAAATGGCGGATCCTCGTTCAGGTAGCTGGCGTAATGTGGGAGGAGATACCCAGCGCGAGGGCTGGATTATTCAAATCACCCGGACCGTTACGTAACAATCCAGGTGAAATCCAAACGGCTCGTTTAGAGACTCAATTCCTGACTCTGCCAGGTACAAAATATTGACTTAGTTGTCAAAACTCATGCTTAGGGGGTGGGGAGGCACTCTGGATACGCAAATATACATACTAAAGCAAGGACAAAGTCAGTTTTGCATAATATGTCCCCTTTAAATATAACACAAATGTGTAGTCGTTATATAGACACATAAATGTGTTGAGAATTGACACAACTTCACACAACATCTGTTTTAAGAGTGTATTTTTCTCAGTAACTGGTGAACAACAAAACAGAGCTAAACGGTGAGTAAATATCATACTTACTTTAATGTTGTCCTGTGATTAGATGTATATAAGTGTATGTGCGCGTGAATAACAAGCAACAGTTTGCTAACATGTTCACCATTAAAACTTAATAAGGTTGAGTGATGCCACACATCAATCAGTGCAAATCAGTCGAATTCATCTATGTCAAACCTGCCATCAAATGTTGGAGTGTAACTTTTTGTCATCTTCTGAGACAGGATTCTCAATCATGATGTATCTACTGCAAAGGAAAAGACTAAGAATAGACTGCATATTAGCAGAATTGTTGCAAAAATCATTGATATGAACTATTTTCAGGTAACAAAACTGCTACTGTACAATGCAGCATCCTCTTCACAGCCCTAAATGAACAGTCATAGCGGGAAGGTTCAGAGGGCTCTGGCTTCTGCTTGTTGGTGCTGTGCACTAACATTAGTTCTAAGGTTGACAATGACAGTACAACTCTAAATGTGGCTTTTTCTGAACATCAACATTTGTTTAAATGATGTAAAAATCCATCATGATTAATCAGAACGAAGGCTAAAAGGATAAAAAATAAGAAAGTCTGAATTTTCATTTGTGAAAAGCACCTGTTGTCTTTTATTCAGAGAATCTTGGATAAATGCAGGAGGGGCCTTTTAGTTTTAGGCATGAAATTTTAAATATAAACAAATATTCAATCACTTGATTCCAGTCCAATATACTGTAGAATGTCCAAATGTTAATGTAACTGAGGCGCTATTTCTTTCATTATTCACTCTTCCTTTGCTTTTTGATTTTATAACCTGCTTAACAGCTCCGCTTGTCAGCAGAGCACCAAACGAGCTGTGGAGGATCATTAGCCATGCAAACTGCCTCACACTCACTTGTGAAAGAAAACCTGATGGAGCGTCCCTCTAACTGCGGGCGAACGTTATGGATGGCGGCCCAAATGTTGCTGCCGAGGGAAGTGAACGGCGGGCGTGGAGGTTGATATACAGACAGATTGATTACTCTTTGGCGACAACACGACTAAAAGCACTTGATTCTCAGCTGCGTTAACAGCTCATGTCAACAGGGCGGAGTGGATGGAGGAGAATTAAACACAGATGGATGTTTTACAGCAAATATAGCACAGAGGGACGATTAGCCTTGTTAAACTTGCAGTCACCAAGCGGGAAATGTATGTAGGACATGATAGGGGTCATTATTATATAGCTGTCAGGAACCATTTAGAAAAGGTTAGGTATAACATATTCAAATTATAAAAGAGAATGACCTGCTGGTATGTGTGAATTTTGCAGTAGGGAGATGGATGAAAATAGTTTCTCCACAGCTGGAGGACAAACAGTAGTGTTTTATCTACAAAGCAGCTTTGCATATCAGAGTCTGAAGAGAAGAATGTATCCAGAATACCAACTGCAGGTGAATTTGTATTGTTTTTTGCAATGGAACTGTATCGACTTAATCTTTGTTTGTCCAAAAAGGTTTTTCAGAGTTTCAAAAAGTCACCAATAAAAAAGGAAATAATCTCCAGGAGTGCTCCAAAGCTGAGTGCAGGAATGTTTAATTGTCGACAATTAAAGCATGAGATCATACAGACATAAGTTCATCTGATAAGACCCAAATTCTCAATACAAAACGTACTCCTTAAATTCACTAATTCGGGGGCTGGGCACCATGGTTTGTCCAATCCTGGCTCGTTCTTTTGTTTTTGTCCAAATTTTGCTGACTTGGGTCAGATCTCTGATGCCGGGAAAGTCCGAGCTGCCTTATCTCACGTTTGGCCTTGGCTTCTCTGTGCTTGCGACTGTGAGACTTCTTCTCTCCTCCATGATTTGATCTACTGCCCTACTGACTGCATCTCTTTTATCAACAATAATAAAAATGTGATATATTTAGCCAAATGATTTCACTCTTACATTTATGGTTATATTTCACTCTTAAGTAACACAATTCAGTGGTTTAATCATCAGTTCAATCAATAGGTGCATGTTCGATCAATCATTTTGATTAGATTCTTTAATATCTCAGTACTTGTTACCAGTTGTCATTAACCACTAACTACTTATTTAGGGTTATATGGTTATATTACACTACAGAACCAGGCAGCAACATAAAAAGTTTGGTTAGAAAATCCTTTGCATCTGTTTTAGGCAGGAAAGACTGGTACCTGACATCAATCAGCCGGTGTTGTTCAACCACACATTATCTTCACAAAAGGCAGAGCTCTCTCTGGATGACTCTAATTTAAGTAGTAGGTGGATATCTCTTTTTTGCATCAAATTGTTCAAACCCTCTAGTACCTGCATAGCCCAATTTTGTGTAATGTCATGGCCTCATCGTGCTGTAAGTGCAGATGAAATTGCCCTATGATGAATTACACATTGCGTTGACATTGGGAGACGCTGTAATTGTGGTTTTTCTGAGGGCTGCGATGCTAATTCAGCCCAACATTTGTAACAGGATTTTTGCTATGTGAGAATCTGAATGACATACCTGTTCTCACCTGCCCTTGTTTCTCTCAGCTCAGTCTGTTGGTGATCATTCTTAAAATAGTACAAGCGGTTGTTACATAATGCTTTATGAGGGCTGTGGTCACATGTGACATCGTTTAGAGTGTGCATTTTTTAGTTGTTTTCATTGTTTTGTTAGAGATACTGTACATTATCTATGTTTAAGATGTTGATGACAGTGAGGGGTATGTTAAAGCATAATTAATATAATAAATAATTAAAATTAGACTTTGGTCTAATTTGCAGCTTATTACCACCCAAGTTTCTTATTTGTGGGCAACCTTTAGTTGCTGTAGTAATTATAATGGCAGCAAAGGAGCATTTTTATGTTTCTCAAATAATTTCAGCCTTTATATGGCTTTATCTGATAGTAGACAGTGAGATAGAGGTGGGGTGGTATGCCACAGAGGGCCACAGGTTGGATTTCAAAACTGGGCCGCTGCGGCGAGGGCACAGCCTCTGTACATGGGGTGCTCAGCTCCACCAACTGAGCTACTGGGGCACCCTGCTGTGTCTTTGTTGTTTTCATGGCTTTATTTGATAATACAGCCTGAAGAGTGACAGGAACTGGGATGAGAGAATTTGATCTATGGATAAACTGAAAGTAATTGATAGTATATTTTTACATGTAGGCAGGCACATTATTTTTTTTCCTCCAACCTGTACTGTCATCAGCTTTAATTCATCATTGATCAAGAGCTGTTCATTAAAAAAATAATGATAAATTAGAAGTTTTGCCGGAAACGTTTTTTGAGAATCACAACTGAAAGTCATAGCACATTTGTCGCGATCATTCCACACGTTTTGGATGTATTTCGTGTTTGTGCGATGAGAACAGCAGGACAAGTTAAGCACCGACATTTTTTGGAAACACAACCTAATTTGACAAAATCGATGCCCTCAAACCAAAATAACGTTGTTATTGTTGTAAACATTGTTAATGTTTTCAAACCACTACACCTTTGTTAATATATTCCACACGTTTCCTGTACTTTAAACCTTAAAACCAACTTTAAATCATTTTTAAAACATTGAGTTTTTGTTATCAGAGCGCAATTTGCAGTGTTCCTAACATTTTTAATATATTCCACACTTTTTCTGCAACTTTTACTGCATTGAAACCAACTTTTTTATCATTTTACACGGAGAAAACGTTGAGTATCATCCAATCTGTGTTTTTGTTGTCAGAGCGCGATTTGCACAGCGTTCCTAACATGAGTACTCAGTGCTAGACCGAAATTGGGGCATGACGGAGGAATAATACACTGTGGGTTTGAATCCTCACAGGAAGAGAACTTTATTGTCAATCTCATTTCCTTTATACAAACACGTCGCTTCTCATTGGCTGTCAGCATTCCTGCCAACATTTGCACCCACCCATGTCACCACAACAAAAGCCCATTTACACAATTGAGAGCATATTTTACATGTTTAACATATTTAACCCCCCCCCCCCCCCCCCTGCTCTCACATTGTTACTCTCCAAACATAAACTTTGCAAACTTACTGAACTTTATCTTTGTTGCAGGTTTTGTCATCACATCTGCTACCATCTGGTCTGTTGGACAATACTCCAGAATTATTTTTCCATCATTCACAGTTGATCTTAAAAAGTGATATTTTATGTCAACATGTTTACACCTCTGTCTGCTTACAGGGTTCTTTGCTAGCCCTACTGTCCCTTGGTTATCCTCATAAACCTTGGGTAGTGTGTACTGACATCCGTCAATACGCTGTAGCAGTTGTACTAGATACATACACTCCTGAATGGTTGAAGCTAATGCCATATACTCTGCCTCACAAGTGGATAGGGCAACAGTAGGTTGCTTTTTGGTTTTCCATGAAATGATAGGTCCATTTTCATTTAGACTTACACAATAACCAGTTGTACTACATCTGTCAGTTACATCAGCCACCCAATCTGCATCACTGTACGCTTGTAGCCCTGATTTCTCAGTGTCACATTTCCTTTAACAGTTCTTTATCCATCGTGCCTTTCAGATATTTCAGTATATGTGTTACAGTAGTCCATTTCTCTTTTGTTGGTTCAGTAAAGTACTGTGACAGTTTACTTACTACAAAACTTAGATCTGGTCTTTTGCATGTAGTCAGATTAGGCTTCCTACAGCCTCTCTATATTTTCTGACATAATTCATTATTTCTGCATCATCACTGTAGTTCAATTTTTGTTTACAAGGTGTGGCTCTAGGTTTACAGTTTTGCATGTTAAACTTTTCAAGTATTTTCTCCACATATCTATTTCGTGATATCTTTACACAGTCTTCACTCTGATCAAAGTCTATTCCAAGAAAGTTTTTCAGGCATGTCTCTTCCCAAGATCATGTCTACTGGCAAATCAGAAACCACCCCCACATTCAGCAGGTACATTTGATCATTCACAGTCACAGTAACCTCTGCCATAGGATACTTTTGATCCCCATGTACACATTGAATCGGTGTGGTATGGCTATATCTAATACTGCCCTCTGGAACATAGCATGACTTGATGAGTGACATTACACTACCAGTGCCCAACAGTGCATGTAAGACCATTCACCATGACATTACAACAGACAGTAGCATCATTATCTTTCTGTTGTTTGCCCTCTTTCCTAGGCACATAACAGTAGCTACAGAACTTTTACTTTCTTGCTGGACACACAGATGCTTTGTGGCCAGGCTGCTGGCAATAAAAACAGATAAGTCCCTTACCAGTTCCAGACGCATCTCGGTCTCTGCCCGTCTCTCTCCTTCTATTCTCCCAGTTCCCTGGATTACCTCCAGTGCTGTGCCTGTCTCTGACGTCACGAGTACCTCGAGGCAGAGATGAGAAGTGACGTGGCTGTACCCCTTTGCGTGCATTAAGGTACTGCTGGGCCAGTTTAGCTGCAGACTGGCCATCCTGTGGCTCACGTTCCTTCACCCACATCCGAATGTCTGCAGGGAATACCTGCAGAAGCTGTTCAAGGATGATGGCTTCTCCGATGTCCTCTTTGCTGAGCTGCTCTGGTCGCATCCACCGTCTGTAGAGTCCCTTGAGCCGATGGTAAGTCTCTGTCGGTGTCTCTCCCGGTGGTATGGCCGTTCCCTGAAACCGCTGGGGGTAGGTCTCAGAAGAGATGTTGTATTTCTGCAACAGCCCCTCCTTCAGATCATCGTAGCAATCCGCTTGGTCCTCATCCATCGCGAGTAAGCTTCCAGGACTCGTCCGGTCAGCAAGGGCACAGGGGACAGGCCCACTCATCTGTTGGCCACTGCCAGGTGCACAGTGTAAACTGGCATCTTCGGGTCATGCATATACCCCCCCTTCACAAGGTGTGGCTCTAGGTTTACAGTTTTGCATGTTAAACCTTTCAAGTATTTTCTCCACATATCTATTTCGTGACATCTTTACACAGTCTTCACTCTGATCAAAGTCTATTCCAAGAAAGTTTTTCAGTTTTCCCAAGTCCTTCATCTTGAATCTTGCTATAAGCATTTCCTTCACAACCCTCAGTGCTTTTTTATCACTGGCAGCAATCATTAAGTCACACAGAGTTTGCCAGTTTTGGTCTGCATTACCACTTTGGTGTGGCGAGTATGGCGCTGAGGTTTCATGCCTTATTCCATTTTTAATGAGTAATTAGGGTTATCAGACAGGAACTTCTCTGTCGCCTGCACTGTGTCACTCTTATTCTTTAGAAAGTCCATGAACACTGCACTGGAATAAATTTTGCATTTTCGTTTTTTTTAACTTTCATTCAATCAAAGATGGCTGCTGTGGCCTGATCTCAGATTGCCTCAACAAATGGCCCGATTCTAACTAATCTGAGTGGATGATTTACTCCTAGTTTGAACAAAAAAAGGTCGGTAATCGAGTGAACTGAGAAGTGTTGAAATTAAGCACTTTTTCTCTCTGCAATGGCTGGTGCTGAAGTGTCTCTGCAAACAATCTGGGACGCCATTGAACGCAACAAAGGTGAACTGATGACCCACTTTGACATAAAAATTGAGTCAATTCATAGTGGTCTTGACAAAATACAAGGCTCTTTATCCTCACTGGGTGACCATGTGTCTGAGCTTGAACAAAGAGTGAGCTCAAATTAGGATTACCTTTTATTGAAAGGGCGCACCGTTCTCCCTCCTTCAGCTACAGCTCACGATCCTCTCCTTGGCCCATTCTTGTGAAGTTCTTACATTTCCAGGATAAAGTGAGAATCCTACGTCTTTCACGGGAGTAAGGAGAGCTCACCTTTTTGGGAGCTCGAATCCACATCTATCCCGACTTCAGCGCTGCTCTGATCAATAAAAGCCGACAGTTTGATACTGTCAAAAAGAAACTTTGTGCTGCTGACATCAGGTACTCTCTTTGCTATCCCTGTACGCTTAGAGTGACTGTGGATGGAAAGCCAAAGTTTTTTACTAGTGCCGAAGATGCAGAGACTTTCTTCAGCGATTCCACTATGGATAGATCCATGGATTCCACCAGTCCGTCTCCATGACAGCTCTGTGAGTAACTCATCCCGCTAATGTTGGCAGCCAATATCCAATCTTTTGGATCTTTTTTTGCTTTCTATTACCTCTTTTCATTGTTTCAGGTAGTCACTATACTCCTCCATCTTAAAACAAAATGCTCATGTTTCTAATTAAGTAATTCATTTATTTATTTTTATTCTTTCTTTCTCCATTTTCGTTATTTCTACTATGTTTTTATGTTCACATCATTGATCCTTGTTATTCAATATCTCTACTCTGTATGTTAGACTTATGTGGGTAGGGGTGGTGTGTGGGAGTGGGTGAGCAAGATGTCTCTATTTGTTTGTATTTGTCATATGTCTAGGGACCCTCTTGAAAATGAGATGCTACATCTCAAGGGGCTATCCTTTAATAAATTCAAATAATCATCAGTGAATGATAATGCAAACTTGTATCCATCTCTAGACTGTGGGTTTATTGGTCCTGCTAGATCTGTGTGTACTAGCTCTAGAGCTGCTTTGGCCCTTACATCAGGTGTGAACTTTCCCTGAGTACACGAGTCACAATGTAGGGTTTGCTTGTCTACTTTCCCCTTAATTTTCATACCATCAACGACACCTTGCAGTTTCTGAATATCATTATATTTGCAGTGCCCTAGGATCTCACGCCATGTCTGCATATCATAACATTCCTTACACTAATGATTACAATCATCACATTCGATGTTTGCTGTGTATAAGTAGTATAGCCTGCTGTACACATGAATGTAGAATTTGGTACCGTCTTTGTATATTAAGACAATGTTCCCTTCTTCGAAGATCCAAGATCGCTCCGTTGGTGGTAGCTGCGCTCACATAAAAGATATCCTGCCTATCCTGCTGATATCCTGTCTCTCTCAGTCTGAAAAGTGTCATCAAAGATCCTGAACATTGTTATATCCGTGATGCAAAGTTGCCCCCGCATCCACCACCGAGCCTTTCTTCTTGACATCACGTCCTGGCTGGATTTCTGCGCCTGCATCGGTCACCCTGAATGCATACTCCGTGTTGCCCGTCTGCTCGTAAAAGTTCTTTGCATCGTTCTGTCACTTTTTCTGTCTGCAGGTTGCGTCCCGATGTGTGGTGCTTTTACACTGACTACACCACTGCTTGCGTTGACATGTCCTTGCTTTGTGTCCTTTCTGGCCACATCTGAAGCACACTATGTCCACACCCTTGGCTCCCCGATCACTGGTACTTGCCGTAGCTGGTCTAGAACTAAGGTGCGCCCGCACTTTCATGATGTTGTCGTTGGATGCCTTTGTGCACATCTTTCTGGTGTCCTTATAGCTCCGTAGCTTAGATTTGAATTTGGCAAAGGACACAGCCACTTCACTATTTGTGACATGAATAGTGAACGGTTTGAATGATTCTGGAAGTCCCTTCAAAATCATTGCAATTAACAGTCCGCGTATAACGTAGTCCATCACTCAAACAATTAAAAACATAGAACAGACTGAGTAACATGAAGAATCATTTATTTAATAATAATGAAACCTCCGATAATGTTATTAAAGACTTACATACCTGTGTCTGCTAAAGTCATCTTCACCTCAGTAAATAAAAGGAATATATCGAAATAGAAAAGAGTGAGTAATCTTTAACTCATGAAATAAATGATATTATATGAATAAACTGCTCCAACATATCATCATATCAACAGATTCTTGTACTCAAAGTGACTACGAGGAACTTTTAAGTGCTTATGAAACAGTCTTGTGATTCCTCTGATGATTATAAATGACCTGTAACAGCAAACAAGACCATCAGCCTACAGCCTTCACACCTATAAGTTTTTTCCTATTACTTCTTCACAATAAAAGCCCCCATTATTTAGTCATTGAAACACTTCTTATGAAGCAGCATCACAGGAAATGTGTTTTCACCAGCAGAATGTTGCTTTTGTGTATTTTAAAAAAATGATGTCATAAATGATGTCATAAATGATGTCATCATGATGTTACTGATCTTTTAGAATGTTGCTGGACATACAGCAACATTCTAAAACATCAAAACTTTTTGAGGCTTTGATCTTTTAGATCAAAGCCTTTTGAGGCTTCATGAAATCTAAAACTGCTTCACTGACCAACTTCATCTCACTTAGCGAGAATGTCATCGACAGAGCAGACAAACGTGCTAACAGAATCCTTAGGCGATCCGGAAGAGCAAAAGGACAGATTAAACGAGTCCCGGGAGGAAGGAACGTTTTCACTGACCGACTTCAACAAGCACGGAGACATGAACAGCCAGGAAAACAATCAGGTGCCCAGCCAAGCTACCACCAGCCAGGGCCAAACCAGCCAAGAGGAGAACCACTTACAAGAAAATAGTGACTTGTACCAAGAAGGTGATACACAGAGCACAGGTTCAGAAAAGGAGTCATCTCACTTAGCGAGAATGTCATCGACAGAGCAGACAAAAGTGCTAACAGAATCCTTAGGCGATCCGGAGGAACAAAAGGACAGATTAAACGAGTCCCGGGAGGAAGGAACGTCTTCACTGACTGTCTTCAACAAACACGAAGACATGAACAGCCAGGAAAACAATCAGGTGCTCAGCCAAGCTAGCACCAGCCAGGGCCAAACCAGCCAGGAGGAGAACCTCTTACAAGAAAATAGTGACTTGTACCAAGAAGGTGATACACAGAGCACAGGTTCAGACAAGGAGTCATCTTACTTAATGAGAATGTCATTGACAGAACAGATAGAAGTACAAACTGAATCCTTAGGTGATCCGGAGGCGCAAAAGGACAGAGTAAATGAGGCCTGGGAGAAAGAGAGAGAGTCCTGTCTTCAACGCATGGAGCTGTTGTCCCAAGAAATACAAGTGCTTAGATCGGAGCTTGTGAGTGCAACTGCATGCATGGTCCCACCGCCAAGCATATTTTCTCTTCTTTGGGAACAACATAGGAAGGCGGCAATGGAAAATGAAAGGCTAAAATCCAAATGCTGCAAACTGAGAAGCATAATTAGTGAAAATATCAGGCTGGAGTTGCACATTAAAAAACATGTGCAGCTCTTAGATGAATGTGAGAACAATCGCAAGAAAATACAGTCTTGGGTTTCAGTGAAGAAGATCAGGCTTGAAAGGAATGAAGAGAAGGAAAAAATGTTTAAAAGGCTAGCAGAAATAGAATTGGAAGAAGTCGCTCTTATTTCAGAGTGCAAAAGTGGAAGGCCTGCAAGTGCAGAACAGACTACACAATCAAGATCATATGTGAGAAGATTGTTCTGCATGAATTAATGGTGCTTGTGTGAGTGATGTTTGAGTGTGGATGTCCCAATGGAGTTGTGCTTCTGGTGGCCTGATGCATGTAGGTCTGAGTGGGTCTCTTGAGTGAACTGACCATGGTCTCTCGATTTTTGATCAGGTTTCCTGGGGTGCTCCGGTTAACGCACTAGCATTAGCCTTAAAAAACTATTTTTTAAATAATGATAATCTGGGGAACTAGAAGATGTTCTCTGGATTTGTGTACGGGTTTACTCCGGGTGCTCCGGTTAACCCACTAGCATTAGCCTTAAAAAAATTATTTTTTAAATAATGATAATCTGGGGAACTAGAAGATGTTCTCTGGATTTTTGTACGGGTTTTCTCCGGGAGCTCCGGTTAACCCACTAGCATTAGCCTTAAAAAAATTATTTTTTAAATAATGATAATCTGGGGGACTAGAATTTGTTCTCTGGATTTTTGTACGGGTTTTCTCCGGGTGCTCTGGTTAACCCACTAGCATTAGCCTTAAAAAAATTATATTTTAAATAATGATAATCTGGGGAACTAGAAGATGTTCTCTGGATTTTTGTACAGGTTTTCTCCGGGTGCTCTGGTTAACCCACTAGCATTAGCCTTAATTTGTCAAAAGTCAGATATTGGCTTACTGTTTATACTGTGGTAGCTATCCCTCTAATATCTATAGAAAGCATTTAGTGAAATCAGGACTCTGCAGGACAGGTGAAGAGCACAAGCGAGTCTTCAATGCGGCAAACGCTTGATCACAGTCCTTAGTCCATTCCACTGGATTTTTGGCTGCCTCAGTTGTGAGGTCAGTAAGGGGGACTGCCATGGTTGCAAAATCGAGAATGAATCGCAGGTACCAGCCTACCAGGCCTAGGAAGGATCTGACCTGTTTCTTTGTGTGAGGCTGGGGACTGTTGCAGATGGCCTCCAGCTTGTCCACCTGAGATCGGATCTGGCCTCCACCCAGATGGTATCCCAGATACTGCGCCTCACTCCCTGCCCAGTCGCACTTCCACTGGTTCAAACTCAAGCCGGCATCCTGGATTTGGCTTAGGACACGTTGCAAATGATGGCGGTGATTGGCCCACGTGTCGCTATAGATGACCACATCATCGAGGTACGCGGCACAGCAGTCCTCACACCCCTGAAGGACACGGTCCATCAGCCACTGGAAGGTGGCGGGAGCTCCGTGAGGTCCAAAGGGCATTACAGTAAACTGGCATAGGCCCATCGGCGTCTGAAAAGCAGTGTACTCACGGGACTTCTCCAGTGGTACTTGCCAATATCCCTTACAGAGGTCTAAGGTGGTGATATACCTGGCACGGCCAATCCGCTCAATCAGGTCATCAATCCTGGGCACAGGTGACTTAGATCCTCAGGGCTCTGCTCTTGCCAGGCTCTAAGGTCACAGGGGCCTATGTCTCCCTCCAGTTTCCTCACCATCAAGGCTTTGGCTGGACTCTCTTCCCGCTCCTTCCATTTCTGTATCAGATTGAAGTGATAGGTCTGCTTCTGCTTGCCACGGTCCGGGTGGTGGATTTTATAAGTGACCGTCCCATCTTCTGGGTGATGGTGTATGGCCCCTGCCATTTTGCCAGGAGTTTGCTTGTTGAAGTAGGCAGGAGTAACAGGACCTTTTGATTTGGCTGGTACTCCCACTGTTGAGCGTGTTCGTCATACCAGCACTCTGGTTATGCTGAGCCTTCTTCAGATTGGGGCCTCCTCACGGTACTGCTGCAGCTGGTCACGCATCTGCAAAACATACTCTACCACTCCCACGTTACCTGGACCGCTGGCAGGTGTCTCCCAGCTTTTCTTCAGGAGGTCCAACGGACCCTGCGCGGACCACCCGTACAGCAGCTCAAATGGGGAAAAGCCAGTTGAAGCCTGTGGCACCTCCCGATATGCAAAGTGTAGAAATGGCAACAATTCATCCCAGTCTTTTCCAGTATCACTGACAAATTTCGGAGCATGTTTTTCAATGTTTGATTAAACCGTTCCACCAATCCATCTGTTTGCGGGTGGTATGGTGTTGTGTGGATAGCAGTGATGCCCAGCTGGTGGTGAAGCTGTTTCATTAGGTGAGATGTGAAGTTTGTCCCCTGGTTGGTGAGGATTTCCTCTGGGAGGCCCACCCTAGAAAAGAGCTGGGAACACAAGGGAAAGGCCTCTGGATACCTCGTGGCATAGTCACAGATAACCAGTATCTACTGGTATCCTGACTGACTCTTCTCCAAAGGACCTACAATATCCATGCCAATGCGCTGGAATGGAGTTGAGATCACAGGCAAAGGATACAGCGGGGCTCTGTCAGATTTAAGGACAGCGGTAGTGGATTGGCATATGGGGCATGTGTTGCAGAAGGACATGACATCAGTGTACATGGAGGGTCAGTAAAAACGTGAGCTGATTCTCTGATAGGCTTTCTGTTGAGCTAAGGGACCTGCCCAAGGAATGTTGTGTGCCAGCTCTAACACCATACGTCTACAACTTTCGGGTACGACTAGTCGCTGTTTCTCCCCATCTCTAGTGTAAAGTAATGCCCTCTATACACTGCTTCTCCCCACAATGATTTGATGATATTTTATTTTTTGCAGAAGGACATGACAGCTGCCGCTCTGGATGGCTGGCTTACGCTGCTGCTGAGGTTCTGGTGCGACATCTGGTCCTCTGGCTGGTCGTAGCGTCTCCCGTAGCTCCCGCAGGAACCCCTCCTCTCGTCTCTGCTGTTCATCCGTGAATGACATTTTTTGGAAACACAACCTAATTTGACAAAATTGATGCCCTCAAACCAAAATAACATTGTTATTGTTGTTTAAGTTGTTAATGTTTTCAAACCACTACACCTTTGTTAATATATTCCGCACATTTCCTGCAACTTTTATGACATTAAAACCAACTTTTAATCGTTTTTAAAACATTGAGTATCATCCAATCTGTGTTTTTGTTGTCAGAGCACAATTTGCAGTGTTCCTAACGTGAGTACTCAGTGCTAGACCAAAATTGGGGCATGACGGAGGAATAACACACTGTGGGCTTGAATCCTCACAGGAAGAGAACTTTATTGTCAATCTCATTTCCTTTATACAAACACGTTGCAGGTGAATTACAGCGCTTCTCATTGGCTGTCAGCATTCCTCCCAACACTTGCACCCACCCATGTCACCACAACAAAAGCCCATTTACACAATTGAGAGCATATTTTAAAATGCCGCAAACTGAAAGGGGTAATTAGTGAAAATATCAAGCTGAAGGTGAGCATTGAAACACATGTGCAGCTCTTAGATGAATGTGAGAACAGTCGCAAGAAAATACAGGCTTGGGTGTCAGTGAAGAAGATCAGGCTTGAAAGGAATGAAGAGAAGGAAAAACTGTTCAAGAGGCTAGCAGAAATAGAATTGGAAGAAGTAACTTTGATTTTAGAGTGCAAAAGAGAAAGGCCCGCAAGTGCAGAAGAGATGACTACACAATCAAGAACATTCTGGAGAAGATTGTGCTGCATGAACTTATGGTGCTTGTGTGAGTGATGTTTGAGTGTGGATGTCTCTGGGTTTTTGTGAAGGTTTTCACTGGGTGCTCTGGTTCACCTATTAGCATTCGCTTTAAAAAACATACAACACTGCATGTCATCTTGCATTAATGTGATGACATACGTAGATTTATACGGCATTTAAATACTAGATTTGCTGGAATGGCTTTTATAAACTGACTATTTCTCGATGATGTATTATATCACAATATATGTGGACACTTAAAATGACATACTAAGAAAAAGGATGTTGTCCACATTGCCCAGCCCTACTAGCAGTGTACAGAGCTGCCATTAGTATCTGATCTGTAATGCTGAAATTGCTCATTAAAGATTACATTCAATGAGCACAACAGCAGCATCCTGTTTCAAATATCAGGACCAAGATCTACAACCCCTTTAAGAGTTTAATTGAAAACTATAGCACTCTCTCCCAAAGCACACCGACTAATAGTTTATCTCCAAGTAAGGGGAAGAAACAGGAAATGGGTGGAGTGATCATGAATATTTGGATTAGCTGTTTTTAAATGTCAGGTTTGGGCGTTTTGAACAGAACCAAATATTATCAAGCTCCATTGTATTGGGGTTGTCAATATGTATTAGTTCCAGCAAATGAGATTTTTTTATGTTTTGGGGTGAACTTGCTTCTTTGAACCCACACTTCAAAAACACATTCACTATCTTCATCTTCTCCACTTTTACCTCTCAACAGCATCATCTCCTTTTTACTAGTTAGCTAAACACTAATTAGATGTAGCTTGCAAGTTGTTGTTGAAGTTTGTGTTGCATAGCAACAACAGCGATGTGAGGCTCCTCACAGCCTTTGAACTCCTGTTCTCTGTGGCTCTAATGATGCTCCCAGTTCTGCTTTGTGCTCGAGCAGGAAATAAAGCCTCCGATCAGAACACAGGCCTATCGAAAAATAAGACCCTGCCTCTAAATGATCTGTCTGTGAATTCATTTTTCATTACCAGAAAAACAGAAAGACTAACTCCCGCTCCTCCAATAAGGTCTAAAAAGCAGTGAACGCAGAGGAATAGCTGCTGTGTATATATCACATCAGATAAGCACCCAGCCGAGCGCCCCTCGCTGTGCTCTGCTCCCCACCAGCAACAAAAGATGGCTAAAAGACTGCTAAATTGCCCAGTGATTGCTTTTTGCTCCTCTGTCCTTTTCCATAAATGGGGTGTAAGTGTTCAGTGACACACAGCTCTACCTGACAGCTGTGGTCACTCCTCAGGCTCCAACAGGCTTTTTACTCTCTTTCCTTCCTGTTTTCCTGTTTACTCAGACAGAAGCTGACAGGGAGAGTAAATGCCAGGTGGGCTAATACGTTGAAAGGTCTCTCTCCATGTGTCTCCGTCCCTCTCAAACTCTGAAGTCTTTGTTGTCTCTCGTGTTTCTCCTTCTCTGTCATTGTGTTTGGACCATGGCTTTAAACTTTTAAGTTTTTGAAAATGAGAAACTTAGATATCCATGAGAGTTAACCATCAAGCACTGACTAGGTTGTAACATACCTCAATACTTGTTATATACTGACCAAAGCATATCCGTAGCAAAGGGTATCTAAAAGTTACTGAAAGATAGCAATTCTATTCTCTGATCAGGTAGTTCCTTATTTAATATGGGGAACCGTTTGTACACGTTTCGCCACATTTAGCAACAAACCACGTTTAAAAAACATGTGAATTTGTTACTTTTGGCCAGATTTGCAGCAATATTTGTGAACTTTGTGATATTTACTTCTCTTGTAAAAATATAATGTCAATGTTAAATCTAAATCTAAATGTTAAATTTAAATATAAATGTTAAATCTAAATTTAAATCTAAATGCTAAATGCTAAATGTAAATCTAAATGCTAAATGTTAAATCTAAATGTAAACGGGTGAAACTAAATAATTAGCTGATATGCAAATTCACACTGCCTGTCACCAAAAGTACCAAAATAAAAGCTCATTGACGTGAACGAGCGCTGTCCGCGGTCTTCTTCGGGTTATAGTGCCATACCACCAGACTACGGAGCAGCTTCTTCCCTCAGGCTGTGAGACTCCTCAGTTCATCCTCAGCACTCACACACAATTAAAATCTTTTAATTTTATGAATTATTGGGAGTTCGACCCAGTGACTGGCATTAAGAAATACTGTTTTAATTACACATAAGTTGCCAATCTTCTCGCAAATGGTTGCATTTGCTTGTGTCTGTCATATACAGATAGCACTATTAAATCAAGACTTTTTCAATATCAATTAAGAGTTCTTTGAGACGATTAAACAGTATTTCTTTTGCCAAATTTTAACTCTACTTTATTGAGGCAAAGTTTCTGTATGGCTGCTTGCTTTCAGACAATATTTAACATTTAAGAATTTCTTAAAAAGAAGGGTTTTGTAGAGGAAACATGTTTATAATGAAAAACTGTTTATAGAGTGGAAATTTTTTATTGATTTTTGATCGGTAGGGAAACTTAGGAAATGTATCAGCACAAGGATAAACCCTCAACTTTACATTTTAAAACCATCATGATTATTGTTACATATATGCTTAGATAATACCCTAAAGATTCCTCCTTTGTGCCCACCAGCCCCCTAATAAATAATAATAATAATAAAATTTTCCAGCCCTTGCAGATGTTTCAACACAATAAAATGTTCAAGATAGATAGATTGTTAGTATCTTTTCCTTTTTAGTCATGTTTTTCCAGATATGATATCAACAAATCTTAACAATCTCATAACTTTCTAAATATCATAAAAACAATCTACAGAACAAGATTTCACTGAGAGTTTAAACTGTCTCCCTCCAAATATATGTCTATTACTGTACTCCACTCACTTCCTCTGCATTGTATTTCTCTCTTTCTTCCCCTTCCCCATCTTCATGCACACACTCACACACTCACACACCCGCAAAGCCTGACTCGGTGCCAACTGGAAAAGGCCCAGATCATTTGATGGCTTTCTGTGAGGCAAAGTTGCCACTCTCAAAGCGATTATGTTTCATTACAGTGGAAATGGGAGAACAGGGTTTCCTGGCGCCTAAAGATCAATAACCCCACCTCCCCTCCCTAACATACACTCATTCACACACACACACACACACACACACACACACACACACACACACACACACACACACACGCACACACACACAGAGCTGTTTTACTCTCATGTCTGGCTACTTGATAATGTTTATGACCACTCTGAATCTTCTCTGACATGAGAGCATGATGATTGTTGTTAATTTTTTGCTGTTCATTTGCGTGTATTTTTCCTCTCTTTTCATTTGCATTACTCATGTGTTGATCTAATTTGTGCCTCTTGTGTATCCGTTGTCATTAGGAGCTGCAGGCATGAATGGGTTTTGCTAACTGTGGATGGAGGCAGAGTCAGTCCAAAGGGCCACGGTGACTCACGGTTTGTTTGGTCGCTGCTGGTATCTCGTTGTGTTTGTACTGATTGTAGGATGTAAGCTGTATTTAATACCAGCATCACTTTCCATTGTGGAAAACACACACGCATGATGACACATATGACAATGTGTACACAATAAGTACAGCATGAGTCATCATGTAAATTATAACTCATGCTAATTAAAATGAAAATGAAATGCTAACACGATATTTCTTATATTATAAACGATTTTCCATAAAAGCCCAATTTGTGATTCTACAGTGTAGATCTATAAGGTGAAAAGAATGAAATAATGAGACAATCTGGAGAGAAACACAAGGCACGTATTGTAGCTCGGGCACATGACCAAGCTTCCTGTGAGTTTATGGCTGTTTGGCTGCATTTAAATCACAGCCATCTGAATTATTCACTGTTCTGGAGAGGGAGGGAGGGAGGGAGGGAGTTGTGGGAGGCTTATCTTCTGTAATTAGTGCTGTTCTTTAACCCAGCATACGGCTCCAACCACTATCAAGTACATTAGAATTTATTTCTGAGACCGCTTCTGGCAATAATCCAGCGGATAATTAAGAGCAGTAAAAATGGATTCTGTGAATTACAGCTCCCACACCTTTAATTCTATATTAAACATTCATTTTCTAACCCTGTTTGCTCTTTATCTCCCCAACATGAGATGACTAATGGATGCTGCTGAGCTAAGAGCCTCCAAAGTGTATTTTGGTAAAACTTGTATTTCATGACTAAAGCAGACAGTGTAAAGAAACCTGAATGTGGCATCTGTCTTGTCCACAATAGGATGCTGAAGGGATGTTGTGAAACTTTAATTTGGTTTAAGTGCTCCTCATCTTTTTCAGTTAGCGGAGACAGAAATTCCACTTACGTCAGGGTGTATGGGCGTAGCAGGCTCAGATATCTGTAAATCAAACACCAAAACATACCCCTCTCAAAGGCCTTAAGGAAAAGTTCACCTCAAAATGAAAATTCAGTCATTAGTCATCCTTTGGCTGGCACAATGCGGCGCACATTGGAGCGCAGGTGTCATTGCTAGTTTTCAGACCGTTGAAGTTGTTATTTTCATGCCAGGTGCCCACATTGTGTAAATAGCAAATGTACTTGTCCACCTGGGCGTGTTGGTCTTACGCACTGATGGCACATTGCTGTCTTTGGGCAGCAGAAAGTGACTGTGCCATAGACCAACAAAAAGATGGTCTAAAGTCAGTGGTGCAGTATTTCTCCTGCTATTTAAAGGACGCATTATTCAGATAGTACCATGCACCGACACAGGCAGCTTCACAACACGCGTACACTCCGACCTTATGATTACAGGGGCCATCAGTCGTTTCCATGCATGCAGTAATGTCACAAACACAAATATCATGGTAAGTTTAAGCAGCAAAACTCAAGACTATAGCTATAAACTTGACAGGAGAAAGGAAACTCTCCAGAGGGAATAGAATTAAAGTTTTAGCCTTTGAAATAAATATTTTTTGACAGGATTTATAAGGAGAGCGGCTGCCTTACAGCAAATTATTTCACTGTATGAATCTGGACTGTGTGTGACCTTTTGATGTGTAGAAGAACACAGAACATTACTTAAAATTAACTGCAGCCCTTCATGAAACTAAATGGAATGGTAAATTGAGCCAGGGATTTTCCCCATCCACAACATTGAATTTGTAATAAAGTTATATGTATGCCATCATCAACAGCCAAAACAAGAAATACCTTCAATGCCCATTCTTGAAAGGAGTTTGACAAGCAAAAAAAAAAAGTGTTGAATGCAGGTCCCAGTCAACTATTTGACCAACATGCAAAATGGACATCTTCAGACCCAAGGACCACAGATATGTAGATGGCAGTTATAGTGACGATAGCTACAGGTAAGCAGCCATTCACAGTGGTCTCAGATGTTGGCTTTCAGTGGTTTATGAGACTTACTCCTGCTACAAAACTACTGATCTCTGATGAACATTATATCCAAATGGACCGGCACAGACAGCAGCTTGTGTTGATTGTCAAGGCTACGACTGAATCATACACAGCACGGTGCATTCAAGAAATATTTCTGGAATGCTCGCCTCCTGGACCATCAGCACAGACTGTGTGATTCTTGTTCTAAGGGATGGTGGAGCCAACATTGTGAAAGGCATGAGGCTAACTGAGCTTCCAGACTTAAGCTGTAGCTGCCGCCCACACTTTACAGCTTGTAATCAACAATGGTTATCCAGTCAGAAAGCTGGGCTGGACATTACTGTCACATTGAAGGCCACTCTGTAGTGGCCAAACAAAGGCTGACAGCAATTTGAGAGAAACTTGGCCTCCCAATACATAGCATCATCCAAACTGTTCAGACTCACTACACATGCTGCAGTGGATGTATGACTGATGCTATGCCAGCAAGCATGGCCATGTCAGATGTCAATCTGCTGCACACTAGGATATCATGTCAGACATGATCGAGACACCGGAACAATTTGAAGAAGCGATACCAGAGATGACCCACTCAGAATCTTCCCCCTCATGCGTAATCCCCGTTTATCTGTTCTTAAACTGATGCCTTGCAGAAGACCATCCTTGAAGCCTGACAAGGCGATTTTCCAAGGCAGAGGACACAAAGTGTTTGGTTTTGGCAACTGTCCTTGATCCCCATTACAAGGGAAAGGCCTTTACTTCAGCAGAGACACTAGAAAAAGCAAAATAATGGCTGAAAAAGGAGCTGCACATGACAGGGCAAAAACAGTAGAAGAGATTGGTGAGTGGAGGATCCAGCAGGAAGTCCAGACCAACCCTCCTCCAATTCGTTTATACAGTCTGGATGCAAAACGTCTTGGAGCAGCTCACCGCAAAGTTAAAGCTCTGAAACTAAGCTGGAGCATTACATGAAAAAGCCAGTGATTGAGAGGAGTACCCAGCCTGTCAAGTGGTGAAAGAAGAATGAGGAGTGACATCAGTTACTTGCAGCACAGGCAAGAAAATTGCTGTCCACCTCAAAGATTATGTTTAGATTACTGTAAAATTAAGATTTTGCTTCAAAAAGTTATTTGTCTTCTCCCATGATCCTCTTGATGTAGCAAGAGGAGAAAGGTCCAGTGATGGTGAATGAAGCCTAACATTAGACCAGCATTGCCGGGCCAAAAGACAATGTATCCGGGCAAAAAATTACCAGCGTCAGCTAGCAGCATTAAAGTTTGCATGGGCAGCAATGACAACACGAACAAACAAGATGACACCAGAAGAGGAAGTCGGAGGAAAAGGATGGAAGACTTTGTAGTGTGTTTTGCCCTTCGTAATGAGGTATATGGAAATGGTTTGAAAAATACAGTGGCAACACATGGAAAAACCTCTTACAAAGTGTAAAAAAAAGCTCCAGGTACAGGATAGGTTCCTTTTAAAGGGCTGTAAGGAATTGAACCGGTAACCACTAAATCCCATTCACATTGTCCTTGTTCAGACACTGGTTCCCCTTCATCCTACGTGTTGTGTTGGGGATAGTGCAGAGAAAATTCTATGCTTCATAAATCTTTCTGAAAAGACACCAAACTTAAATGACACAGGATTAAATAAATGCCATCACGCCTGCAGAGTCAATGAACACGAGCCACATATTAGTGATTTCTCCCAATTTCATCACACACTCAGTTACAATTGTTGACTTTGAGGGGGAACGCCTATGCTGGGTTGCATTAACATTCATATGTGGTCCATTACAGGAGCCTCTGTGACAGCTGACAGCTTAATTGCCTGTCACGGCTGAAACGGCAAGGGGAGACGAAAACCAACATGAAATGAATGAACCTGATAATTCAAAAATAATTCAATCCCTTCAGTATTCATGCACGGTGAAATAAGTGCCAGAAATCAATTTATTTACGATTGTTATATAGGCAACCACCCATAGCTTTGTCTCGACCACTCTGCTCCCTCCTCTCCATACAGATGAAGACTCAAGCAGCAATTGTATTTATTTATAATGAAGAACAGGCCATTCTAGGTATTGCCTTCTCCTTCATTTTGAGTGTGTTGGATTTTAAATGTCTTCTGTTAATTAGACGTCAGCTGAGAGTCAGCGGCTGCAAGGAGATATGCTGAGAATAGACGCTATCAGACACTTTCAGTGTTCTCTCAGTAATTTGGCGCCTGAATGCACCGCAGCACAAATAAACAACAAGAACCGGAGAGTCTCGCGGTGTTTAATGTTTTAGGCCAAATCCATTAAGGGGATGTGTGGCTACATTAGGACATTACTTAAGCTGCAGCACAACAGTATTGAAATGCACAGTGGCTGTTAAATTTCCACAACTGTACGATGCTGAGGATTTCTTGTTTTAGAAGATAAATAAAGGTTTGTTGGTTTTGAACCCTTGGTGACAGTTTTTAATGTCAGATTTACTAATTTTACAGTTTAGTACGCTGAAACAGTATGCAAGGTTTTTTGGTATGTCTGAAACTTGAGTATGAATTGCCTACTTTTTGCAAGAAAATTCCACAAAATGGAAGCATAGGTGTAGTAACAACAATACAGAACATGCTGGAGTTCCTTCTTCTTCCCTGGATCAGGCAGACTAGCCTCAGCAACGGCGTATTGTTGCCCCGTGCTGCTGCTTCTGCTAGTTTCTACATTTTACTCCTGTTATCCAGGTGTCCTTTAAAGATTTCCTTATCGTTACTGAAAGAGTAAAGTACCGAAGAAAGGTACTGTTAGCTGCTGGAACTAAATTCCAGGTACCCAACCCAAGTATCAGTTGAATTGAGGAATGGAAGATGTTCAGTGTTAGGTGCAAACGTGCATCGTAAATGATTCAGATAGAGATTAAATGTGAAACCGAGCACAGTCATGTGAATTTCTAACTAACCACATTATCATGCAATAGACCTGTTTCACAGCAACATTTTGACATGTCAAAGCAGGAAAAACACAAGTTTAATTGACAACGTGATGTGTCCCAGTAATTTCATTGAGCAAGCACGCACAGTGTCCACAAATGACACTCTTCACACGCGTTCACACCGCACCTCCTATTTTTTACAATGTCACATAGAAAAATTACATTTCCTTTGACCTAGCAACATAGTTTCAAATATGTTATTGGTTTTCTTGCTTTAACTTTTTGTGTTGCCTCCGGTTATGTGTAAAGGCTTTTAGCCGGTCCATACAACAGGAAAACTGAGGTGTGATAGACAACACTAATAACGTTTAGACTAGTTTAGACTATTCCTGGTGCTGTGCATTATAGCTTACTGGTTGGGTTTCTGGAAAACGTATATAGGACTCCAACTGGGCTTTTCTGCTATGAAAAGTCAGTTGTCTACCTTGTAAAATGTCTGTGATGGGCAATATGTAGGCTGCATGAAGATGGAACCAAGCCATTTTTAATGTAATCACTTACACCTGGGCTGTTCCACCTCTGGCTAAATGTGTGTTGAGAAAAAAGGCCCATAGTATCTAAAATGTACATAATAATCAGATATACGGTGATGAAGTGATTATTTACAAGTCAGAAACTGCATCAAAGTGAAGCAGCTCTATTCAGTTCTTATGAGAAGGTCAAGCAGCACATTTACAAGTTAGTGCAATCCAATTAACAACGATGGACCTGCATCTGTTGCTGCCAGATGTTGAATGATGTCACCCTGATTCTATTAAAGAGGGCCGAGTCGTTTCGCTGACAGTTTGTCCCAGTGACTAACCACAGTACTTCATGCAGCCTGAAAAGCACTCACCATAGACAGCCAGTAGACAACAGACATCAGTAAAACTAACTTTCTCTTCTGCTGTTTATTTTTTTTAATCATTTTTGGAAGCCAAGGAACAGGTATCCAGTTTTTCACATGAAACAAACAAAGATAAAGGAATAGTCATACATTACTTTGTGTAGCAGAAGTAGGTCTTATCTTCTTTCCTATAATATTCCTATAATCTTTAACATAACTACCTCCAGGCTTGAAAGCAGTGGAGAGACACAAATGTGCAGGAGCAGTTCATCCACAACACAGAAACAAAGCAGAAAGACAGCAATAACTTTATTCGAGTACAGTACGTGCTGGACAAGCAGCTTCAATTGGAATAAGCGGGGGCCATCTTGAACAGCGGTATCCAGTTCTTGTAATAACTGATAATATCAGATTCATGATTGTGACCTGAAAGCTCTCTACAGATTTACATGCTCAACTTGCCCTGTCAAGTGAGCATAAATGCCTTTTTTGGCTCAAATTTTCAAGACCTACAACCGTTCTTGAACAACATTACAATATGAGAGGGTGAAGAGCTTCAGAGAGGTCACAGGTTTGCCGGCTGCCGTGCGGGAGCTTCACTGTAACAACGAGGGAAGAGCTCGTCAACCTGTACAAGATCACAAATCCACCGTGCTAAATTTAGTTTGCTGATACGAGTGTTGCCCGCAACTCCTGATGCAACGGTGTGCACAGGCTTACCTTAGCTCCACTGGCTCATTAACACGCTGCTGGGTGCATGCAGCCTATGATCTCTCTCTGTGTAATGACATGAAGGCAGCTGAGCTGGATAAGAGGCTTCAGCTGATCAATGGGAATGTCTGATGTGAAATATTTATTACTCCCCCTTTCCCCGCTTATCATCCGGACTTTATGGCTCAGCACGCAAGGTGTTTCACTTCTTCAGTTCATTGGATAACTCTGGGTACCTGATGTTGGAAATCGTCCAGGCTTTGTCCTCAATAAGCTGTAAATCTTTTACCCTTTGGCCAGTCAGTGACATCACTTGCTGTTTAGTTGAGGCATTGAAAGTGATTTTGGCAGCGGTACAGTATGCAAGTACACTGAAAGTGAGAGGAGGGTCACATTTGAATTACAGAGAGAGGTAATCATCTGACAGCTGACACACCCATCTTCATTGAACAGACATTTCCCTGATCATTATGGTCTCATTCTGTCTCCGTCTATTTATTTCTCCTCTGTGTTTATAATCACAGTGACACTTTGACTCCTGGAAGGTTCCGCGCATTTATTTTATAGAACATAAAATGTGTTTACTCCTTGGGAAACATGCACGTGTCAGAAATATTTTTAGGTGTCGTACAGTAACATGAAAAGGTCTTTCAACAGATGTTTGAAATAGCACATTTTTCCATTGGAGACAGTTGCTATGGCGCGTAATGGCAGTGGCTTCATTGAGGACTCAAAAATGTCCTACTCCATTAGAAAAAATGCCAACTTCTCTCCTGAAACACAAAGTCAGAGCAATTTTTCCAAGAGACAATAAGGTCAGCGGATGTTCCCGCTCATTTAAACCTCAGGGGCCACATTGGGGCCAGCTGTTTGTTTGGAGGGGACAATTAAATGGACTCTAAAATTAAGCGGTGGTGTGATGCAGGGGGGAAAAAACTGGGAAAGCAAAGTCAGACAGGTCATTTAAAAAATCTGAGATTAATGAAGGACACTGTGGTATTTGTGGGATTAAACAATTAACCACATGGCAAACACAGGGCAACATTACAGCAACAGATTTGCATTGACATCAGAAAGAAACATGTGAGCACCAACTGGGATTTCAACTTTGATTTCTAGTTGAAAATGGGTGATATTCTAATGGTGCAAAGAGAATATTCTCCTTGTGTTAAACACTCAACTTTGATTGCCGGATATTAATATTAATTTGCGTTACTCACATGGCATCCAGCTCGGTGATTTTCAACGTCTGCATGACTGTAGCTTCCAGCACTACCTGAGGCAGACCAGATTCCAGTTCTCAGCTGTGGAGCACCTGTCCATCTGTCTCCATTGAGTAGCAGTTTCTTAATAGGTGTGTGAAGTTCAATAAATAGTATTGTGACCAGCAAGCAGATGTAAACTGAATTAATCTGTTTTACCACATCGGCATGACGCCAAAACAAACAACATCATAATGCCGCCTTGTAAAAAGCCTGAATTCATGCTTCGTCAGGTCTGTTGGCATAATGACAAGCAAACAACTTTTAAAATGCTTGTTCCCTGAATGGAGTTTGGATCAATCAGGGCTATGCTGTGCTGAGACATATTTCCAGGACTTACCAGGTAGCTGACTTCCTCGCTCACTTTCCTCCGGACGAGCTCCTTTTATGTCCTGTCTCGGTACGAGCAGATGTGTCATCATACAGCTCTGGTTGTCTGCAAATGGCCACGATTAATGATTATTATCCTCTCCTCCTGCGACGTGAACGTCATCACGTCAGTGTGAATGTCAACGCCGATAGGCTTTCGTGACACAGCGTCACTCGAAATATTCGCTTGTGATCAATATTTTCAACTCACATGAATGCGCAAAATGACATGAATTTGTGTGTGTTAGCGCCATTTGTATCAAGTCATTTGCCTCAAGCAGTGCAAATAAACGTGAATTTGTGTCTATGTGCGTCTTTTCATTGACTTTGTATGTAATCTAGATTAGATAAACTACTTAACTAACTAACTTACTAGATCTAGTTTGGTCTGAATGCCTCATAAGACACCTTTTTGCTCTCTTTGCATCCAGCTAAGATGCCGTTGGTGGTTTGATCCCTGACCCTGACTTTACTAATGCAGGATTTGTTATAAAGACACCTTTTATCTTCTACAATGTTCAAATAAGAGCCTTCATCGTTTTGGAGCCTGACTAAGAGACCACATTAAAATGAATCAGTTTTCATCAACGTTAATGTCATTATTGCAAATCCCAATGAAATACGGTCTAAATGTGTACTTGTAATCAACGTCTGCAGATAATCGGTTCTGACAGTTTTGAATGTCTTTTCGTGAGTACCCGTAGATGTTCTTTAAATGTCTTCTCAGCTGAAAAAGCTCACTGGGAGTACACATGAGCCACACAAATGTACACTATAACACAGCGTTTTACTGTATTTGGAATAGAAAACTTCTGAAGCATATAGTATTAAATGTACTCATTTAAACTATTATAGCACAGACTAAACATAAGGGCAATGATGGTTTTTCTGCTCTGATTGGTCAGCTCTCACAGGCGTGATCAGCTCTGCCCGTGTTTTACCGCAGCTGTGCTGGAGGCGTGGCTGAGGTTGGGGACTGTATAGTTGTGACATCACAACCTCACAGTATTTACAGTATATATCACCTAGATATGCTTCACAATAATAAAAAAAATCTAATATGGGTCCTTTAACAGTTTCCACAGTATTGTCCATTCATTCACCAGTTTCACAATGAGTTGCAGTGACTGCGTGTCGTACTGTAGTATGCCGACTGTCTTCCTTTCGGTTGACTCACAGCCTAGAGGGGTGCTGTTTCACTTATATTATGAAATCTGAGTTGCCCCACTGGCTCAGTTGGTAGAGTGTGCATCCCCATGTACAGAGACTGTATCCTCACTGCAGCGGCCCAGGGTTTGAGTCTGACCTGTGGCCCTTTGCTGCATGTCACCCCACCCCCCCAATCCCATTATCCTGTCATCTCTCTAAGCTCTCCTGTCAAATACAGCCATAAAGGGCCAACAAATAATGAAAAAAAAGAAAAGAAAAATGTGTTCTTGACAAAGAAAATTCATTAATATTTATTTTAAGGTGACGCTGATAGCTAGTATGAATACTAAAGGAGTCTCAAATGCTATTTTTAATTACTGCTAATTTGACTGTCAAATTTAAAACATAGTTTGAGGCCATGTTTGCTTTAAGCCTCTCACAGTTTGTTGCAGTTGGAACCCGCCTGCTGTCTGATGCGATCTTGAGTAATTGCAGCTCTGCTCTGTGGCTGACCTCTGACCCCCCTGTGTGGGCTGATAAAAAGAGCCTGTCCTTTTTCTTTTGGAGATCAATAATGCATTTGTCTTGATACGAAACCAGTAGACCGGGCGAGCAATTCCCATGTCATTACCAGAGCTGCTGTGAAAAACACAAACACCCAAAGTAATGTTATTTTCTTTTCATTTTTTGAGCTGCTCTTAGATTTTTTTTGACAAGTCATCATAGGTCACTGAAATCTTACAAACCTCCAGGAACCAGTAAACAAATATTATGAAACATCTTAAATGTAGTTGAAGAGAACATTTGCATAGCAGTGCCTGCCTCCATCCCTCTTCCTGCAGCTAAAAAAAGACTGAAAACTCAAAACTATGGAGGAGTACACATCAGTATCCCACATACTTACAGTAGTGAAGTGGTGGACAGGATGGCTGAAGGGCCAGTTTCCTGTGCAGCCGATGTGTGGACTCACTTCCTGCTGCAGTTGGAGTGTCTTCACAGAACAATCCTCGTCTCATATCTGCTGTTTTGTTTTTTAATGATGGTGTTTTTGTTGTCTCCCGGAGGTGATGCTTGTATTTACACCCCCTTGTGTGTCCTAGCACTTAGCACACGCTACTACAAGCTGCCCTTGTGGTTGTCAATAAGGGGCTCCATGTCAGCGTGTGAGTAATTTAGAGCGTTCTCGTGGCTTTATGAGTGCGCACCTGGAACAAAGCCTGTAAACGGAGCCCCCACTCTAGCGCCTGACTCACTCTGCCCTCGTCAACGACGCCAGTCTCATTACATGGCACTTATCAGGATTTAAATGCCACACCGCAGTATGACAGCTTCATAGCTCAGCATCTTGCTTACACTTATACAGTGTGTAAAAATATACAAAGGCTGGTTATCATCAGTGTCAGGTGTGATTTTATCAAAACATCTAGAGGGGGCATCACTGTGCAAGTATAGATTATCACCTCCACCAAGGAGGTTATGTTTTCTGTTGTCTGTGTGTTGGTTTGTAGGCAGGATTACACAAAAACTGCTTAACGGATTTCCACGGAACTTGGTTAAAGGATGGGTCTTGGCCCAGAATAGACCCCATTAACATTTTTCAGGAATTTTCTTTCACTTTCTTTAACATTGTCACATTATAGTGTCTCATAATATAATCGCTATAATTTTTTTTGTAAAATGTTCAGTGCCATGGATTTTTTGGAGTATTTATGTTTTTGGTAGCACTGGTATTTTGTAAAGCTATAAAAAAAGTACACATGTATGAAAGTGCAGTACCAGCAGGGAGTGATAGTGAGGAGAGCCAAGGAGCAACATAGTAAAGAGAGCCAGAAAGTCTATGTCAGTGTTGGTGCCTTTAATTTGACAGAGTAACGAACATTACATGTTTGTTATTGCTAACTTGAACACGGAATTAGGCCATATTGCTTTCACTGGAAGGTGAGACCAAGCATGACAGTGACACTGTAGACCCGCAGGTCTGTTACACAGTTTGGCCGGATACCAGGTTGTCGGATGATGTGGCCATTTAATTTGGTCTGACTACAGAGAGCCAAAGTTACGCCCCTTCCGGTGGACCTCATGCGACTGTATTTCAGAAAGAAATTGGACAGAAGTCACTGTGGAGCGACAAATACATTTTTATCCTGTATGAGTTGTGCTATAAATCACACACATGATGTTGGTCAATTCAAAAGTTAATTTTTTCAAGCCTAGAAAGTTGTAGTTACATATTTTACATAATACATGTTACATATTTGTAACATGTATTATGTAAAATAGGGGGCAGGACTTCAGCTCTCTATAACAGTCATTGGCCATTCGTATTTATGCAGCCACAACAGCTAACTAATGAGGTGTTTGTTGATTCTGAACATTTTTTAGTACATTTTTTTTTCTGTGACTGAAACTACATCTGTCCACTCCAGTGGATGTTATGCACCAGAGGGTATATTCTGCATATTTAGAGTTTGTTTATTTTGAAATGTGTGTGTTGTTTATCAAAAATATATTTAAAAACTATTATATCGATCAATTTATTGATTGATATGTATAGTTTTATGAAACAGCAGTGTACAGATGGAGTGAACAGATGTATTTTCAGTCACAGAAAAAAGATGTATGAGAAAAATGTTGTTAAAATCGCTCTAAAAGTATTCCAAACATCTCTTATTTGGTTGAAAAATATCGTTTTTCTGAGAATAAAAGGATTAAACAGTTATTTCTGAATCACTTTTGTTACTGTGATGCATGGTCTCCACTACAGTGGACGGACACATAAAAAACACTGGTGACCTCCTGAACTTTTCACAGCAAATCACTGGGCACTTTCTTGCTTCTAGGATGAAACTTAATCATTTCAATGACCTCATGAGTTTTTTCTCGACCATCAACCTGAATAGCAGACTCAGCCATCACTGTGTTCTTTGATGCACCTGATATTCTTGAAATTGGGGAGAGCAGATTTTACTACACAGCAGTGAATCTACAATATGTGGATAAAGCTGTCTTTCTTTTAAAAGCACCGATACAAATAAAAAAATTAAATGAATTAAAACATAAAAATATTGGAGCTACTTTATACCCACACCTGTTATCTTGGTGAAATATGTGTTGCAAGGAGTAAGAAGTTTCAAACAGCCTCTGATGCAATATTCATATCACGAATTTGGTATTTTGGATCTTCAGCAGCTGGTACTGTATTACCCGCCCCCTCCCCAAGCAGGGAGGTGGAAGGTTTGGTGGGTGGAGGAGAGGAAGAAAGAGAGAGGAGGGGTGGGAGGGTGGGTGGGGGGTCCTGTCCTGAAAAACACACTCCCAGCTCTGGCTGTTTACATCTCTTTGGCACGTCTGTGGCTGTTTCCATGGCGACGGGAGTAAAGATAGTTGGGATGTGTCAGAGATACAGTGCGCCGAGTGGTGCTGATTGCTGGACGTGAGTTGAAGAATGAACAGGGTACACAGGAAGTGGGAGAGGATGGCGCCGGCTCTCCATTATCTCAGCCTGAGCCGGTGGGAGAAATCAACACCGGCCGCCAGACAAATCTTCTGTTTTTAGGCACCGGCTGCTTTGTTTGCCTTTTACTCTCTCTGGGAAATGACATCTACAGCTGCACCAGGCATGACGCTCAGGTTAAAGCACACCTGTGTTATCGAAGGAAACGATAAAGTCCTGAGACTGAGGTGATGAACATTTTACTGAATGACATTCTGGTGTTAGTCATAGCAGAGGTCACATACTATGTGTATGGTCTTATACTTGGATATATACATTTTAACACCTGAATTTCTCATCCTGATCTATAAACAATGAGACAATCTCTGATGGTCTGAGGCCTGATGTTGCAGCATCTGGTTAGTATGCTACGGGTTACAACACCAACCACGACTGTATAACACATCCAGTACTGGAATTTGCACTTTCTCTAAATAAATTATAATAATAAAAAAACAATAATGGCTCCATGTGTCTTGTTTCCTCTGCTGGATGAGCAGGCATGATTTTCAAAAGAACACAGAGAGTGATGAGAATCAGAAGAGGAGCAGGTAATGGTCAGAAATCCTGCAGGAGGCTGGTGGGGAGCTGCAGGATTGAACAAAGACGCCCCACAGACCTGCTCATGTCTCATTACAGGAAGGTGACTAATCCAAATTTTGCCCGGATAATGATGAATCAACCAAATATACAATTTCTCTGCTTTCAGGCCTTTTGGTTTCATTTGGAAGACAACATAACAAACATAACATAACTAGTTCCAGGGAAAATAGCAGCTGTGCCCAACTAGACCGGACTGATTTCTATTAATTGCTAGCATAATATTTGTTTCCCCATATGTGATAATTCAGTTTCCAATAAGAAATGGGTACATTTTATTTGAAGGGGTGTACAACACCACTGACATGACGCATGTCATGACCATGAAGAAGTCTTTATTAGTGTCCTGCTGTCATTAAGTGTCGTTCAGTCAATTATGTCACTTTGGTTGTTTGATTTTGTGTCATCAAAATTCAGTCATTATCTACTCACCCTCATGCCAATGAAAAGTCAGGTGAAGTTTCATAGTCCACTATATATTTCTGGAGCTTCACAGCAAAAGAGGCTTGTGGTATTATCTTAAACAACTGAAGTACTTGTTTTAAAAAGTAAGGAACTGAAAAAACTGCAACTGAAAAATAAAAAATAAAACGGCCCCTTGCAGCTCATCAAAGTCTAAACCAAGTATCTGAAAGCCCAACGATCCTAATTGATTTGAAAATAAGTTATTTACAACCTTCTTTAAGCTTCTTTAAGTGTTAGCGCACACCCGTCTGATGTAGACCGTGAGTCGGGGGTGTACCTAACATCTCTTCAAATGTTTCTGGGATCTCAGGGCTTCAGGAGTCTTGGATTACACCAGACAAGCTGTAGAGAGCTATTTCATACACACATATATTTTCACGTTTCAAAACAAGTCCCCATCTACTTCAATGCTGCAACGCTGTTTTGCTGTGAAGCTCCAGAAATGTTTTGTTGACTACAAAACTTAATCCGACTTTCCAACGGCATAGGGGTGAGTAGATAACAACTGAATTTTCCTTTTTCGGTGAACTTGTCCTTTAACCTATGAAGTGAGACTAGAGGTTATGTGTGACAGTTCACTCTGTAATAGTAGACCACATCTCCTGGCCCTCATCAGCAAATGGAGTTTGGTCAGTGGTCATTGGGTGGTTGAACTTCAGTCACATAATAATATCATATTCCGTCCACTGTGAGACTGAGGTGGAGTTAAGTAAGTGAGCCTTGTGTGAAGATATTTTCCGTGAAGCTGGGCATGATTTACTACGGCCTGGTATTTGTATTTTGTAAAACAGAAGTGCAAATAGCTCATCAGTGAACGACAGTTAGATCTGTTGGAATAAATGATCACTTTGAAGACGAACCCGTATCTTGTCTGTGAGTCATCGAGTGTTTTTCAGGAAACCTCACATCACTGTCAGGAAGAAAAGAGATCAGACGAAGCAAAGAAAAGAAACCATCAGTTAAAAGATAAATAGTTTATGTGAATCTCTCACATAGCATTTACCTTTACTCTATACACATTGTTTTGAACGTGATATACAGTATGTCATCTTCTTCATCTTCTTCTTCTTCTTTTTTTTTTTTTTTTTTACAATTTGACATAATGGGGTTTTTTTTTTTCAGCATGCACTTTAGAATGCCAACAAAAGGCTCCACAAATACAGACTTCAAACTAGAATTTTTCCTCACAGTAAAACATACAAAACATGAACTTCGGATCAAAAGCCTGACAGTTTGAGGACAACGATGGAGAAGCACAGCATCAGACTACCATGACTTTTACAGGTAAAGAGCAATGTACTCAACAGTAAGACACAAAAATACATGTTCTGGATTCAAAAAAATAAACACCTTTTTTTTTTTTTTTCAAGTCACAACGTCATCCTAAAAATACACAAAGAACGGTACCCCTTTGTCAATTCAAAGAGTAAAGCAGCGTGTGTACTACACGAGGAGGATTGTGGGTACAGGGTGACACTTGACAGCTAGCCAACGACTGTGCAGGTCGCAACCAACATGTCACAGACGTTGTGCCACCTGCCAGTCCTTACTAACAGCTTTTAAGAGCTGCATTTTTACATCTCTTTTCCTTGTCTTGTTTTAACGGGCTGCTGAAATCACAGTGTGGATCGGCGCTTTTTGTTTTCGGGTGCTTATTGCAAATCCGATCTGATTGTTTGGGTACATGGGGTTGCTACTGTGCAGACGTAGCCATTCTAGAAGTCCCGCTTTATAACTTGGTAAACTTCTGCTACACTTTTGCTCCACCCCCCACAAGGGGAAAAGTTTGGAAGAATCAAGTTATGCAGTTTTTTTTTTTCTTCTTTTTAGCCACCAGTAGTTATGAGGATTAGTGTGGTAAGAATAATTTTGGTTTGTGAAGAGACACACATCTGCAGCACTGATGCAGGGTAGTTGCATGTTACAATGTGCGGCGGGCGGGGGACTTCTACAACGGCGGCTGCATCACGGGGGGAGCTCTGTCTCCTTCATGTTTGTGCTAAAACTAACTGGAAGAGTGACAGCATCAAGTCCACTCATTGGTATCCGCTGACCGGGCCTTTCAAACTGCACATCTTACCCTGGAGTTTTAAGATACACACACACACACACACACACACACACGCACACACACACACAGCAGAGCAATTAACCTACTGAAAATTACCAAGGGAAACAAAAGCAGAGATGACCATAATGTCACATTTATTCAACTTAGCACGTTTGTCTCTCTATACTGTATACTGCTTATACTGTATGTAGAATTTCATATAGGAATACACTCCATTTTTAGAACACAAAGTGCCTCAACTGATACATCTTAATACACTTATTGCGAGGAGGGATACCACAGCAAGAAAAGTGATTGATGTTGAGTGTCACGGCACAACTTAGCGACCAACCACCGTGTTACCTGACTCGCCATCAAAAGACAGATGTGTGGACGGAGCCGCTTGGCCCAGATGTGCTGTGTTGTTTTATTTACAGGAGCAATATCTATACAAGATAGTCTCTTTTACGGACGTGTCCAGTTTTCTCTGCTCTCCTTTTTTTTTTTTTTCTCCACAGTTCCAAAACAAAAAGAGAAATCAGGGAAAGATAAATGCTTATCAAAGTCCTCCAAGGATTTCCTTTTGATCGTTGAGTTCCTGTACTGCTCACTGAGCCACAGGCTGGCCGGCTGACAGTCAATGGTTTTTGCGTGCCTCCTCGTCCATATTGTCCTGCAGGAGTGGCCTTATGGCTCCAAATGGGGTCCTCCCACTGCAATAGGTCCTCATACTGATGACTTATCCCACCGTCATTCAAATAGGAAATGACTTGTCTAAATAAAATATAAACACATCTCTAAATATCAGAAATGCATAATCTGTCTCAGTTGAGCATCATTTCAGAAGAACTTGCCGAGCACAGACTGGCTATTTTCAGTATATGCACAGAAAATGACAACATAGTACAAATCTATGGTGCTCTTTCAGCATATATCCAGAATTCAGAAAGAAAGCTCTACTGTATATTGCAGTGCTTTAAGTGGGGGGTGATTCAATAATTTGGTGCACAGACAAAGAGAAATGTTTGCAAGAGCTCTTCTTTTTAATTGTTTGACTTTTTGCAGAGCTATGTGCAAGATGCATCTAGCTGCGAGCCAGTTGCTAAGCAACCATCTGCTACTGGTATAGACATACTGGGTGAGGTACATCGCTGCATGGTAATGTCTGCTGTCCCACACCTGTTGGTGCACGGAGGCAAGTTATGTCTGTCATAAAAAAAGGGAATGAATAAATGACAAAGAAACGACTTGTTCCGTTTAAAGGTGCAATATGTAAGAATACGATTCACTCGTGACGGCATATCACTAGAGTAACCACTAACTGCTGCTAACTGTAGCTGCTCTTAGCTAGTTAGCTCGGTTAGCCATGCAGCTAGTGCTCCAGACTGGGAGCTCAGGGCACCAGGGGAGTGTTGTCATTACATCATTAGCAAAGGAGCTTTGGATTGACATGGACTGGAGCTAGCTGGTTAGCATGCTAACTTCAGTAGATCTCTGGCACACAATACATAGTATGTCATTAACTCAAAATTGTAATTTCCACATTCTGTGGATCATTTAAGTTTATTTTAAATTTAACATTCTTACTTATTGCACCTTTAATATGAGACTTGATATGAGAACTGTTCTAAGGGGATTCAGGTTAGTCTGTCTGGTTTGGGGATTTGGGAGCAGTTAGTAGCCCTTGGTGGTGGCTCATATCAAGTGTGAACTGTGCAGTTAAGCAGAGCAGAAGTGGAGACAGTTATGTATCAGTTGCAAACAAACAAACAGATCTGTTCTTGGGGTGTGAATCATGCAAATTTCAAACCAAACCTGGTGGCACATGATGCAAAATACAGACAGTGTCATTTGCTTACATTAATTATACTTAAGTCTCAGCATTAACGTGGTAATTACCCACTGATTAAAATGCTACAAGCAGCGTCTTTAATGGTGCCATCAAGAGTGCATGCTTGTCTGCGCTTGTCTCAGCAGGTATCTCTTCTTAGGATTATTGGATAACCCCCGTTTGAGTACACACACACGATGAATACATTCATGACCAAAAGGTGAGAGGGTTATGCACTGCAACGTGTCCTCAGAAGGTTACCTTTTCCGCCATGGCGGTGCTTTTCCCCTCAAGCCTTTAAGATAGAACACTGCTCTCTGCTTGTGTGAAACCAGTAAAGACAACCTCTTTGCAGTTATCTGTGAGTAAACAACCAGAGACACAACAGCACTTTGGTGGCACTCCATCAAAGGAAGAAAAAACATAAAGGAAGTGGGGGAGAAAGTTAACCGGAAATAGCAGCATACATGCAGAGAGAAATGAACACCCAGATGGCATTCTGTGTTTCGAGTCTCCTATAGGTGGATTGTTGGTGAAGCCAATGGCAAAATGAGACACAATACATGTCGAGTGTAGCCCCCTAAACCCCAACATAATAACATAAAATAAAATAAAAAACTCTTTCACAAATATATCTAGATATATATGCATATATCTCTATATATATTTCCTCAAGTTCTCCTCACTGTCCCTTCTCCCCTCTCCACATTGCTTGCAGACGATGGTTACAAGATGATCCATGCAAGAAAATGAGCAGGCCCAGCAGCAGGTGAAGAGTGACTGACTGTACGTGTGTGCTTGTGTGAGTCGGAAAAAAAAAAAAAAACAGTCCTGAAAGACAGATCCTCCGTCCCGACGCCCATCCCTTCCATCTCCATCCCAAAAATAAAGTAGCAAAACAAAGACAAAGTCACAGTCGTATGAGGTTAAAATGAAGTGACATCTCTCTTTCTTTTTTTTCTTTTTTTGTTGGAAGCACGTCTTTTTTTTAAGGTATCTAAATATAGCAACATCTAATATCCCTGATTAATTATTTGTCCTTTATTAAATGTTATGGCTGCTACTTCTGAAGCCATTGGTCAAGAGTTCTTTTATTGCAAGTCTCAAAGAATGACAATATCCAACTGAAGGAAAGTGACACAGGAGAACTGACATGTTACTTAAGGATGTAAGCTAAGCACATGTACCTTCAAGGAAAAGGGGGAAGTGAGGAGTTGCTTAGGTTGCCCAAGCCACTAACATTAGTCTTAGCTACAAAGTTAAGTACTTATCCACTAGTCACAATATCTAGAACAAAGTTCAGATATAATACCAAAGGGAGGTGGTTTGTTTGGGGGGGTAGGATGTGGGTTGGTTTGGGCCAAAAGTGGCCCGGGGGCTGGACGTCTCACAGGATGGAGGGGATAGGGGAGCGAGAGCGCCGCAGCGGGCAGGGCGATCCGTAGGGCGAGGTCACAGGAGACAACCTCAGGGCATTACCAGCCAAGCCCGCTATGTTGTTTAAGCTCCGGGATTTCTCATAGCCTTCAGATGAGGGGGCGACAGAGAGGTGGTGGTGGAGGTGGTGGTGGTTGTGGTTGTGCAGGAACAGGACATGAACACACACAGGCAGGCAGGCAGGCAGGCAGGCAGGCAACGATCCGAGTCCGAGCCAGCCGAGTGAACCGAGACAAGACAGGAGACAGGAGTGAGACAGAGCAACAGTAGCATACTGTATGGTGAGTGCATGCACAGCACATTTCCTGACAATGACAGTAAGGCAGACCGGAGTTTTTATAGGCAAACGTAATGAGCCTCTCCAGAAGGAGAAATAACCTCATTGGCTGAGTTAATCCTCAGTGGGTAGAGCCAAAGATCCACATTTTTTCTGGTGTAAGAAGCTTTCCATCTACATTGGAAACCCTATCTGACCAGAAAAGATGCACCATCCCATTAATACTTATATTTAAGTATTTATGTTACAAGACACAACTTGTTTAAAATAGCAAAAAAGGTATCTGTTTTATTCTTTGTTCTCAAAGTCCTCTTTTTAATCTGCAAACAAGACATTCACATCACATCAGTCAGACTGTGTTTATGAGCAGCCGTGTCGGAAAAAATGCTCTGAATCAGCCTCCTAGTTGTAAGTGTGAGTCAAGATATGACTCACACATCATTCAGCAAAAACGTCAAATCCAATATCAATTCTAATTCAGTTAATAAAAAAGGAGGTAATTACCAATAACTTTTATCTGGCTTCACCCATTAACAAATAATGTGCTCACTAACGCACCTTAAGAGTTTTCCTACGGGGAGGATAAAGTACCTAACCTAACTTAACCTGTTGCTATCGTATGGGTAGTAGGCTAACATTTCCCAATGTTATTTTAACATCAGAACGAGTGGCTACTGGCGTTATGCTCTTTGCATGCTATGTGGCAGACTAGGAAAGAAAAACTTTCATTAAAAAATGTTATTCCATTTTGAGAGCTTATGTAATTCAAAGATAGCTCCACTGCTAGTAACAGCAGAAATGGGGGACTTAAGCTAACTAGCTATTCTTGCTGTGTTACATAGGCCTATGGCTCATTTAGAATAACCAGACACAAACAAACACATTAGCTTCTTTTAGCTGATTTTATTGTTTATTTTATAGTTTGCCAATACATAATTCCACAATGCAAATCAACTGCCAATTGTCAACCTGGAAGAGACTGTTCTTGTGGTTAGCAAGACATCCCAGTGATTAGGTCTACAGCTCTTTTCATTAAGTGACTTGGAATCTAAACTAGGAGGCTGACATGTACGTTCTTCTGACTCGACTCGATCTTGCAATAACGATTTGATATTGGCCACAATATATTATATTTCCAAAGCTAGACTTCAAGAAAGCTACGGTAGCCTAAAGCTATCTCGGTAAGCCAGTTAACCAACATGCTAATGTTAGGACAATGAATGGTTATGAGTGAAGGAAATAATGAAATCAATCCATTTACTGTTTTTTGATCAATTCTACTGTTTCAAGTCGCCATTTTGCAGAAAATGGTTCTTTGGCTCCACCCATTCACACAACCCATCAGATTACTTTACCCTCCTCCGCCTTTGAGAAATGCCTGTTTGTTTAAAATTCCAGTCTGCCTGAGTTAAATGAGAGATATTGTTATTCTTAAAGTAGTATGGTTGAAAAATAGAATCATACATTTGCAGCCATTCATCTCATGCCATCATCATTAGTATTTTCTCTCACAAAGAAGAGTTTAGAGACTTTATATAGAGTCTTACTAATATCTAATGAATGGTAATAAATTGAGGAATACTTGTATAAACTAGTTATTCACATTGTGGCACAAATTTCAAATATATATATGCATAACAGTAAGCCTACCAACATGTACATTGTGTTATACATCCCAGTGTTTAAGTGTGCATAAATCCAAGTTGTTGCCTTATACACATACTGATGATGATGAGGATGATTAAAAAGACCCTGATTATTAATACTTTTAATATTTGGACGGATTCACACTTCACAACAGCTCAAACTTGTAAAAATGCAGCATGTGATGCACGCTGGCAAATTTGCGTTCTGTCAACTGACGCAAAAAAAACAAGCAAGCCGAAGCAGCCGGATCATCAATGGAGCATGCCAATCAGCTGGCGTAAACACTGATGAAGAGCAGCTAATGGAAACGTGGCCTCATTACCATACTGCATACAGCCCTGTTTGTTTCACTGAGGAGAAGGGTGTAAATTAAACCAGGGCTGTTTCAGAACCAGCAGAACAAAGGGCAGCCTGGGTCTACGCCAACAGGTAGAAGGGACTAGAAAGGACTCGATGTTTTATGCATTGGCGCCAGCGTGGCGGCAAATGCAACCGCCGAGGCAGCAGAGACGAAGGCACAGCTGGCCGGCCGCCTACGTCGAAAAAACATGACTGGCGAGGTGCCCTGCTGTGAGAGAGACCACAGTGATGGGCTCCCTCGAGGATCTGGACCACATGAACAGTGGTTGAACCTGCTAGTCTATCTCATTACCCATCAACAAATGGGCTATTTGTGAATAACAAATAAACCTGAATGATGTTTTATCTCATTAGAATTCTTACGAAATAGGAGCTAAAATTCAATTGGACAAAATCTTGAGTTTACAGAGTAGCACTGTAATGGTATGATAGCATTGATTTGCCTGCTATGGAGTGAGTACAGTAGAGCTATGAGGCTATAGAGCAATAACACTGAGAGCAGGACATTTGGATAGCCTCCTCGGGAGGCAGTTAACTTCGGATAGAAGGCAATTAGCCAAGGCTTAACGCTTCCACATTACAGTGCAGATTAGCACAACGTTAATGCCTCCAGATGCTTGAGATAAAATGGAGGAATTAATCTAACAAACATGCTTTAGGCCTCACTTGGAGGAATATTATTTTAGCGTGGACAGAAAGGGGCTGTAACAGAAAGTAATTTACAGAAATGTTGTCTTTTAGGATTTTGCTGCAGGGAACACCTATGAAATCAGCTACACTGTAACCTCATTTCCACTGTGTGAACTGCTCACTTTATACATTTTGGTTCATGACCTTTTCTGCCTTTGAAATCTCACGAAACAGCAACAAGGCTCTCTGGAATTCAGCAGATGTGAACTTCATGATAACCTTTAGCTTGGGTCAAAGTGTTTGGAAGGTTAAGCCCTATGTGAGTCTGACCTTTCCGACGATGCACCGCTACAAGACTGAGGGTGATGACTGATGAATTATCTGGAAAATCTGACAGCATGATGATGTTTCTCATTGGAAAACAATGTATACTGTTTCAATATCTAGTCAAGGTTTATGGTCAGTAAACTTTGCTGACAAAGTCCAATTAGAAACAAGACTCAGGCCATTCTGGTAGCGCTACCAGAGCCATAGTCAAATCATAATGTTCGACTCGGGAAAATTGACTTCTTCATTCATGATTTAGCTTCACAGTAACAATATAAAGGGCCTAGAATTGACTGCAATTGGTAAATTATAGTTTAGCAACTGTAGCCATGGCTGACCCGTCAAGCTTTGCATTTCTCTGCCTGCTGAAGTGGTGTGCATGGCGCCCCAGTGATAGTGATACTCAGTATCTAAGTAGCAGTATCTAAAGCGGTTAGTGTAGGGAAGTGTAAGCAATGAATTAACCTACATTTGTCTGCTCTAATGTAATCTGCTAAAGTAAGCATGCCTGGCTAACTAGTTACCTACAGAAGTCAACAGAGGGTTACTTCCAAGGCCAGGACTTTTTTACTAGCCAACAAATGTACAATGTTAGAAAAACTCACTGCTTGGGAGCTGGTGTAACAAAGATATGGAGACGTTTACCTGAGATGATTTGGCCAAATTTAGCTGTAAGTCTTCAAAACCTTTCTTTATGTAAAAGTGAAACATATCTTACCTAACTTATTGTGTATTTCTTTAGTAGGCATCTGAAAACTGCACTACCAAGGTTAAATTCTATCTTGCAACAAAGAGCCGCAGAGTCCTACAACCTGTAAATAATTTTTGCACTTCAGATTCACTCGTCCTGAAGTCAATGGGTTTTTTGATTGGGTTTTTGGTAAAATACCTGTAACAGGGTCTGTGGTACACTTTTTGTTTTACTACCTAAAATAGGTCAGTAAATGCCCCACATGTGAATTATAAAGAATTTATGTCTAGAAAAACGTGGTTGCTAACAAGTGTCTAAATGAGACTAAAGAGGTTGCCCGGGACATTAAACTCATCACACCGAACACGGAGACTAGTCCGTCTTTACAGGCCGACTTTAGTTGCAAACTTATCTTACTCTAACTTTACAACTTGTAGATTAATTGGTTTGTAGTAAAGCATGTATAGTACAGTGTAGGAAGACGCTTAGTGTTAGTGATGCTGAAGTCATCTGACCGTGATGTAGTTCGTTTCTACGCTAACGTTACCTTTTTACTTCTCGCTTTTTTATCTGTGCTTGAAAAACCATAAATGTGGTGTTCATCTGTGAAGATTAGCTTGCTGAACAAAATATGTTAAGTATCACAAATTTATGTTCATCACAGAGCTGATTTTCTGCAATAATCCAAAATCCCATTGGCTTTTTGTCAAGGGAACCAGGGTGATGCTAACTTCCAGGTTAGCCTACATAAATAGGTCATCCCTGCAGCACTCTATAGGGCAAGCGGACAATGCTACTCTTTGATTTCCATTTGCTTTACATATTTTAAGGCTAGCATCATATCATCATCATATTTAAAAGCCTTTTGTCTCTAGCTTATATGCGAGTCAACTGGGAACATTAAAAAGTTAACCAGAAAAGGAGTTTTCAATCAATTCACGATTTAATGTGAGTTAGCTAACTACAGGTAAGAAACTCTGCCAGTTATATTGATCTCTTCAGTCAACAAATTATATTAATTTTCTCGCTTTTGTGTGGAATAAGACACTGTTTGAAATTTTTTTAGTGGAAAATTTGCCATCATTATCATTATAAAGTATGTGCCATACGAGACTGGAAAGACTGACAGGTGTAGCAACAGTGGGGCTCAGCAAAGGGTCAGTTAAGGCTTTGAATTTTGTTCTGAGGAAGACCTAATGTTTCCACTTACGCATGATTTTGCGTGTTTTGTGTTGTTATGAAACTACTAGAGTTAAATATTGTAAAAGATAGAATAGACATAATGGTCAGTGTGTTATAATTATTTTCATTTGAATGTAATGCATATTAGCTGGTGATTTGCTCAGCTAGTTTTTATTCCAAGTATCCAGTTGCAATTTTACAAATGAAGAAGTCAAAATATTATGAGTGGATGGGATTCATATCTATTACTTGAACCACTTCAATCCCTCTATTTGGAACATATTTTAAATATTTGCTGGTGTATCGTGACCTTAGGGGCAGAAGATACACTGGGCAATTTATTTGGGAGCTGTAGATGGGCAATGAACCTGTCAACAGCCAAAAAAGTGAGACACGGGGTCAGAAATTTATTCAAGTGTTTCCAGGCAACAAGAAAACATGAATAAATTGTGAAGAAGCAACAGTTCTGAGTCAGCTGCATGGACACTGTCGATCCTCAGAATTGCCAAAAAAGTAGTGCTGCGTGTCACTGCTGAGAGCCACAACAGCAGATCCACAGGTTTACGTTACCTGAGCTGACTAGGGCTGAACAAACAGCCTTCCCCCCTCCAGGGATGTTGGTGTCCCAGTAACTAGGGATACGGATCAGCTGATGAGGATTTTGGCTGATGTCTGTGTTTTTAAGACCTTTTTTTATGACATGTCGTGCTATGACATCTCTGTTTTTATGGTATAATATATCTGAGATATGAACTGCTATGTATGTTACTGCTATATCTTACACATTTTGAAAAATATAACTAGTGGTCACAGGAGATCCCTCTGAGATGAAACCCAACCCAGACTTATAGGTGATGACTAATGAATCAGTACTGATGCACAATAGCAAGCATGGATCTCAGGATGACTCTCTCAGATAAGAAAATACTGTATAGTTTTTAAGAGACTCTAACATAATGAATTCACCTATACTTTAAAATAGTTATGTAAAGTTCAATTAAATCATATAGAAAAGCAAATTAATTTCCACATGCAGTTACCTGTTTTTCTCAGCCCACCATCTGTAGGGCAGCTGTAGTCACTAGCAGCGAGCAGGAAGCACGTCCCCCCGCTCCGGCGGTCCTGTTCCCGGGTGCTGGACCTTCGCATGGGGACCCTCTCCTCTGGAGACATGGTCAGGTCACTGCCCCCGCTGCAGTCTGCTGACAGCACTGTGAGCAGAGAAACAGGCCAGGTTAGAGGTCTGATATATATTTTTTACTGCTTTTCTTCAATTCATATAGCTGATAATAAGCTTTGAAACAGTAGATTCAGGAATAAAAAGACAGTCTGAAGCAGTTAACTTACCAAACCATTGAAGCTTCAGACATGGCATTCAATAATTCCCTGATTTTCACCAGAGATACTAAATAATAAGATAATATGATAGTTATAAATTGTTTTAATCATATCCCTCCCTTCTCAGATACAAGTTGCTGGGCAACTAAAAGTACTTCTCTCCGTCTGGCTTTTAACCTCGTGAAACTTTAATGTCAGTAACATTTCTCTGCAGCAACCTTTCTCTGGTGGGAGTTTGCTTAAGCTTAATATTTCCACAGTGAATTCAAAAATAACACATGATTTCTTCAGTTCAAGTCAGACGGATGGCTCTAACTGTGCTATAAAGACTGAGCTGACCTGGTTGTTATTACAGTGGTAGTTACAAACTCTACGTTAAAGGGGCTTTGTGGGAGTTCTTCTGTAAGCTGATCATTAGTTTATGTTAGCGGACTCCATTTCTAACTCACTCAAGACTGTCTTTGAAAATCTGACCCCAGTCCTTCACAAAGAAATCCACAGTCTTGCAGCATTAAACAACTTAAACAAAGTAACATCCACATGCTTGTACAGGCGTCTGAGAGAGACTAATTTTTCCTGTTACAATCGGCTCACATATGGCCAATGAAGAAGTGATTAAAACATGTAAATTGCTACAATTTGTTACATAGAGCCCCTTTAAAACAACTCTTTAAAATGAAATGTCTTTCTTATTGTGAAGAAATCATCAAATACAGAATTTAAATATGAAATCTACTAAATTGAAAAGACAGATTCTGGTTTAAAATGAAAAGTAATTTAAAAAAAGACGGCTAATAAACAGTGTTATTATCAAGGAGGAAGCTTAAACTGATAATTAACTGTAATTTTAACACCATCATTAGCATTAGCTAAAAATAAAAGTGGAAGTAAATAAATTCAAAATGTATTCAGTAATTTGTTTTTTACGTAAAATAAGAATACCATAAATGACTTATTATCACAAAATTTGAACACAAAAAGTATCTTCTTCTAACAGCCTGACAGTTTATGTTAAATCTGTTACAGCTGAAGTGTTAAATATACTGCGGTTATATTGACTCTTGGGAACTATAGATGGGAAATGTACTTCCCAGTGGTATATTCTCAGTGGTATACAGAGTAAGCAGAGAAAGGGGGTTTGTGCGTCTGGGAATACGGGAGTTTTAAGGCTGGGGGGATGGGGGTGACAGGGGAATAACAGTGACCGCAAACATCAAACAGCTGCCAACATAAAAAGCCTGCGCCAAATGTCACGAGCACCACCGTGCAGGTCAAAGGTCAGACAGTGTGTGGAGCTCCGGTGGACGGAAAAGACAGATTGTTTTCTTATGAGCCGATGAGAGATTTTGTGACAGTAAAAATCTATCTCTACCTGCCTGCCTGTTGCATTTGGAAGACATATTCAGTCATGCAATGAAGGAGGCCAGTGTAATATATTCTGCTCAGAGCATAAATGTGGATCTGCATCCCCAAGCATTCCCCACAACGTCTCCCAGACAGGAAGTAACTCTCCAGAGATAGAAAATGCAGTGGCAGTTAACAACTGGCAATGTCCATTGTAATGATGGAATATGTCATGAATCACATCAGTGTGTCTCCTTTATGTGTTTTTAATAGTTTTTGGATGACAGTGGACGTCTATGGCACAGAGGGATAATGGCAGACTTTGGCTGCAGAGACAATACTGGTTAGTACTGTAGGATTAATAATTTTTTCTTTTTTATTAACAATCAAAAGCCTAAATTAATTAATTTATGCAACAGTATATATATATTTTCATTCATATATTTAACATTCTAGATTTTTTCTACTTTTTGTGTCAATTAAACAGTTATGACAATATTTTCACCTTGGAATGACATTACACTAATATAAAGAGTTGACACAGGCTAACGTGGGAAACGAGTGTAATCTTCATACACTGCGTATTGAAATATATATTTAATAATGTACTAGCAGTGCATTATTGAATATATCAAATGATATATTCTCTGTATATCAACACATATACCAGTTATTGCTATTTGCATTAATTGTAAAAATAATGACATATATGACGTATATTTTTGAAAATATACAAAATTTGTTTAAAGTAATGGATTTTTAAAGACATATCAGTATATATTACACATGTATTGTCAAAATGTACATTCATTATAATTTGTAATTGAATTAAAGCTTTTATGTTAGTCTTATTTATTATTTAATTCCGGAGTAAATCCACATATACCTGAAGCTGGAATGCCCTCTTACATGTGACATACAGTAACATGTTGAATGGAACCTTACACAGTGAAACATAAAGCAAGATGCAATCTAAAGAACATTGAAAAGGAATGTGACCTTGCAGACTGTATATTTGAAATAACCTCATAGGAAATCACACAGGCGACTAAATCAGATTGATTCTGTTTGTGCATTCAGTTGAGGCATGAATTATTCTATACTTATTAAATATAAGATTCTGAGACCTAATAAACAAATACACCGTGTAAAGCCCATAGCTTGTACCTGCCCTCAGGAACGCCTGTTCTAGAATTCAAAGAAAGTCACTATACGGGGGTCGAGACTAATTTCCATCAATATCAGATGTAAGAGTAAATTACTGACACGTGCCCAGAGGGAAAAACAGCCACCTACGGTCTTAACAACAAATGAACAGTCTCTACTGGAAGAAAGACTTGGGCACGAGTACTCTGAATTCTTATCAGCATGGGTTATTTCACACAACCGTCTCCTACTCTCAATACCTTTTGCATTGCCTTCTTCATCACTGTGGCAACCAGAGATGGAGACTGCAGGACAAAAGAGCTCAGTCTTCTGCGAGGGAGCTGCTGTGGTGCTCCTGAGTCTCCAGGGGAAAAACATTTGTGGTCTCAGGGGGGAATCTGTCAAATGGCCACTGCTTTCTACCTGGGATGAAGTCCCTCGTGTATTGTTGCTGTCACTTCATTCATAACACCATTTGGTGCAACCAGAACTTTACTACTGAGGTGTGGTTGCTCAGTCTATCTGATGTCAAGAACGTCATAATTAATGTTGTTGACCATCATTGCAACTGACCAATCACATTGTTGTGATGTCATATCTTTGCATCTAATGCTGTTCCTGGAACATTATATCTAATGTTGCTCCAGGAGCTTCATTTCAGGTGGACAGAAGGTGACACTGTTGGGAATTTAAGCAAGCTGTTGTGGCTGAATTGGTTGGGAATAGGACTCTTAACTGGAGGACTGGAGTGGAACATAATATACAGTAATTCACTTCTTATTTTGCATTTTTTTTCTGTTTTCTGTTGATGTTTGGTGAGGTTTAGGCATCAAAAATACTTGCACATAGCCTTGGTGTGGACATATGGTCTTACCTGAGCGGTTGCGTTCTAGTACCCTGCTCCCTTTGTGGTGGCACAGGTCACCTTGAGTGCTGTTGCAGGTAGTGTTGAGATCAGCTTTGCAGTAGGTGGGGGACCCTCCCTGCACCATCTGAGGGATGTGTTTCTTTCTCTTCTTGGGCAGCTTCTGCTTGGCCATGGCCAGGGAGTAGTACATCCCAAAGTTATTGACAATAACAGGCACAGGCATGGCTATCGTCAGCACACCAGCCAAGGCGCACAATGCACCCACGACCATGCCTGACCAGGTCTCTGGATACATGTCGCCATAGCCCAATGTTGTCATGGTTACTACAGCCCACCAGAAGCCAATGGGGATGTTCTTGAACTTGGTGTGGACGCTAGCAGTGGGGTCATTGGGCCTAGCGCCAATTCGTTCGGCGTAGTAGATCATGGTTGCAAAAATTAACACTCCCAATGCCAGGAAGATGATGAGCAGCAGGAATTCATTGGTGCTAGCCCGTAATGTGTGGCCCAGCACCCTTAGCCCCACAAAATGACGTGTTAGCTTGAAGATACGCAGGATACGAACAAAGCGCACCACCCTGAGGAAACCCAACACATCCTTGGCAGCCTTTGAAGAAAGGCCACTGAGCCCTACCTCCAAGTAGAAAGGCAGGATAGCCACGAAGTCGATGATGTTGAGAACACTCTTAACAAACTCCAACTTGACTGGGCAGAAAGTCACACGCACCAGGAACTCGATGGTGAACCAGAAGACACAAACGCCCTCCACGTAGGTGAGCGCAGGGTCAGTTTCAATCTCATACTGCGGGCCTGAGTCCGGCACGCTGCTATTCCGCATGAGCTCAGTCTTGTTGATGATGGTGTTGAAAGCCTCATGAGTCTCCAAGCAGAAGGTGGTGATGGAGACAAGGATGAAGAACAATGACGCAAAGGCAATAAACTACAAGAGAGGAAAAGAGAAAAACAGAAAAACATATGTTACATTTCTTATTGTTTGAACCTTGATGTTCTATACACTGGCTCAGGATACAGCCACCGAGATCATTCCCTTCATTTACTCTTGCGGAAGAGAGTGAACTCAGACAAGTTTAATTAACTTGCATCAATTTGAATGGACTCCAGAGAGAGGAGCAATCTATTAGCAAGAGCAACAAATAAACACACACTCCCCCCTTGCTCCTGGTGGGAATATAGCATGGGAAAGCAGCTGCAGTCAGATTTAATTTAATGCTGCTGGTATGTTGGGCAGTTGGCAGTAAAGCAAGTAGGAAAATGGTCAATCCAACCAAGCAAACATAAGACATCAGTGGGGAATTGGGAGAATTATTTTTGTGTGTTGTATTCATTTTGTGCTTTTGTGTAAATCTCTTATGACATATCAAGTTATGTCAACATTTATTATTTTTACCTTCAATCTTAAATATTCTATGTTTACATATTTCCCATATTTATTGCTTTGTCACCTTCAAAGTTGCTGAATCAGACAGTGTCAAGTGTCAATGGACGAATGAATGAGGCTGACGTTAGCCTTAATGTTTATCTGGCTAATAGTGCAACCCTTTGCTTTCCAATGTTGGCTAAACAGCTAGCTTGCTGTGTCTATGGCGTGGCATTTCATTATGAACTTAAAATGTGATATCATCTAATGTTAGCTAACACTGGCATTTTGACACCAATGTGGAGTTTATTATTGAACTTTAATAATCGAATAGTCTTTTGCGTGGCTGTGGTGGTTTACCATATTTTCTCAAATAGTGGCAGAGGCAAAAGTAGGCTTTAACATCTTCCTTCCTCTTTGGCACATTGATCCTGTCTTTCTTGTATTCTGGTACAGTATTGTGTGGGTCTGTGGTAGAGAGGAAATGATGGTCTGCTGTTGTTGTTGAGTGTGTGTGGGTCTGACTTGCTGGCAGTTTCTTCTGTAGAATGTTTTTGTCAATCTATAATGGTTTCTTAACCATTCCTCACAAGTTCTTATAAAGGATATCGTGAGAAGCGATAACCCACTCTCAGTAAACTCTTCACTCATTGTTCTCTCACTAGCTTTTTCTTATGTGGGAGGAGATGGTAAGCCCTGTCGCTCTGTCTATCAAGGATAGTCTTTGGCAGCAGATGTAAATGGCCTTTTTTATTTTTTTATCTGTGACTACTCCCTCCATTAATGAATCTCATGATAAAATGTGATTCCCAAGGTCAAGAATGGACTTTCTCTACTCTACTTCTTAGGTATTTGGTAATAAGGAGAATTGTGTTTGACCAACATTTGATTATTGACAGTATTGTTTAGTTATTGACTACAACTCTCCCGTTATTGAGATGACCCCTGGCACATTTGGTAGTTCATTTGTGGCAAAGCCTACTAAACCTTTTTAACTACTGTGCTGATCCTCTTCTGCGGGACACAGATAGCTTTCACCACTCCTAGCAACATTCTGTCATCTCCAACACTGCCTGTGATCATTTTTTTTCTGTCTCAATATAGAACACAACACAGGTGCTACACTGGTAGATTGGCTCCAAATGAAAGCTGTCTTCTCTCACTCGTTCCCCTTGTGTCTGGGCAGCAGTGTCCAAAGGCAAAGTCAGACGGAGATAGGGACATCTAAATAGCCCTCTTGAGTGCTGTTTGGTAACCCCTTCATTCATATTTACTGCCAACATGAAGGGATGGGTGGATTTAAGGACTTTTCATTAGGGCCCAGTATTCTCGCCAGCTTTAGGCGAGGTGATAGGGAAGAGACAAGGTGAGGTCATGAAATAATCAATCCCATTTTCAGTTTTTACCCCTATCACTCATTATCAGGTTCCTCCTTGCACCTCAAAACAGAGTTGCAAGGAGTAGAGGTTAAAATCTCCCTTATGAAATGGGACGATCCTTCAAGGTCCTTCTTTGATGCCGTTTACAGAAACAGACATGAATGGACGTCTCCTATATGCCATCTTTTGCTGCGGTGATTTCTCTTTCATTACTGTGGCAATCCTTGTGTCACAATGTCATTTGCAATGATCTGATGGAGATAAAAAAAAAAAGGATGGATGCCCACAATTTGTTCACAGCTTCACACCATCAATCAGATGAAAAAGAACACTGCTTCATTGCCTGGTCTAGCAGTGGCCAACATTAGCAACCCGTGCTCCTACCCTGCCAGTCTGCACTGATATTAGAGGTGCAGTACCAACTGCAGCAACTTTGCAGCTGGACTTTTGTTAACATTTCGGGCAACACTGAAATCTGTCAAAATAAGAGACTGTCATGCACAAATCAGCAGAAACTATGTTACGTTAGCAAGTTAGCTACACAGACATTAGCAATGCAGTAGCGTTTTTTATGCTTGTTATAAACAAAAGCAACATAATACATTGATATGACAAAAGAGTTGTCATCACCCAGAGTTTGAAGTGTGCCTCTGATAAACCTTCATGTAGACCTAACGATTCACTCTACCTCTCTCTCCACACAAGAATCGGGACTAGCTCTTAGCCTGAATGTGCAAAATGGAGGGATACGGCTAACCAAGTACCAACTGGTCACACTGTAAATGTTTTGGAGCAATCTCTGGCACAATAAATCCCTTTGAGATTAATAAAGTTCTATCTTAAGCGGTGTACTGGGATTGGCCCAAAGTGTTATTGGCAACAGGGTAAAGCAAGGAATGTGGACATGAGAAGGGCAGTGAGCTGAGAGAAAACAATTTCCAGTTTTATCACTATGACACTGATAATACGACATGAAGTACAGAATGCATTGCTATGAAACGCTATCACGCAAGTATGTTCTTAATTAAAAGGTCTGTAAAGAAAATCCCCATAATTATAAGTAACTTTGATCTTTGGTTGGTTAAATGATAGTGTGTTGATGCACTGCAGCTGAATCTGTATTCTAACAGTGTTAGCTGATGAGTCATAAACAGATCTTGTTTTGTTTTGGTGTCGGTTTGCAGTGTTTATGGAACCACCTGTCAGATGCGGAGCTCACATCCAGCTTTTCCGCTGCCCTGGAAGAGGCTCACGCTCAATCTGCAAACATCCACGTCTTTTTTCCGAGAGCTAGACGGAGCAGATTTCCACACATGCAGCCTACTATGCTCCTTCTTCCACCTTCCTCCCACAATCTCTCCTCTGGTGCGCTCTGCCTACTGAGCTCTGAAGAAGTCGTTTCACACCCTGCCTTGTTTTCGGATTGCATGACTCACACACTCTCAAAATATCATTGCCACTATTTGGGTCGCCCTGCTCCTGAACTGTGTGCGTGCGCTCACTCGACTGCTTTTAGCATGCGCTCTCTTCATGTATTATAAATATAAATGCATTTATCGTTTTATACGTGTGTTTGTTTGTCCTGCTCATTCACTGGCATGGTTTCAAGCCACAGCATGTTGCAATATGACAGTTGATATGGTTACTCAGCATCATTCAGCAGTTAATAAACAATACAAGATACCACTGAATCTCTCTTCATAACTATGAGCCATCGTCATATTCACAAAATGTTCACACTTCAACACCTCTACTTTCGGCAAACGTTTTGCATTACTGTACTTTGCATGTCTTTTATAAACACTGAACTTATTATCACTCATAATATAGAAATTAGACTCTTTGTTTTTCCTTTTCTATGGATGATATTTTGTAGGCGGCAGCAAACAGGACACTATTTGTTGATCTCACTTGTAAATCTGTGCACTAACACTATGCAGTGCAGTGTACTCTATGTAAAGGATTTCACTTTTTTTGACCACTTGAGAATCTGAACCTTTTACATAATGAAAATAATTATAGTCCCAGTGAAATACAGGCCTTTTCACCTGCAAATCACCAAAACCACAGGCTGCTCTGTGCTGTTATCTTCTGCTCCAACAAAGAACTTTGGATTGAAATTCATAAGCTGCTCAATGATGAATACAGATTTTAGTTTATTTTCATCATATGTTCTTGCTAAATGTAAAGTCTACGGGGCTATCGGACTTTATAAGAAGAAAGTTGTAGCTTGTTAGCATGCTAGCTTCAGTAGATACTCTACTACATCTTTGATATAACCTAAATACTGTTGTTTCTTCACACTCAGTTGATGAAGTTCAGTCCATTTTTTGAATAGTACAATTATTTTACATATTGTGCCTTTTTATTTTCTACTTTAGAAGTTCCTTGTGTTTCAGAAGAAGTCATGGATGGCAAATTTCCAGATTTATAATCATAAAAAAACAAATTATTAACTCTGTAGCACTTTCACACCCAAACTGTGGAGGTAAGTAAAAAGTTTTATTTCTTCACAAAGCTTGCACCATAACACTTTATCTCACCTTTGAAGGGGTGCCAAGCAGAATCAGCCAAAACATCTCTACTGTGCCACTGCAGTAATAGTGGCATCGCTTGAGAACACAACTCATATGTGTCGTAGTCAGATTTTTTGTTAGCTCAAATATTTCCAAGTTGTGCTTACTATTATAAGACTGCCTCAAAAGTTAAACAAATATAGATGCCTCAGATTTAATCTATGGAGTGCTCTATTTTGAATGCAAAGTTCTTAACACTCACACAGCCAGCTCTGTAAAACCATCCTGAATTCTCAGATGATGTGAATGCTCAGAAGCTGTTAACATGGGGCTGTTTCCTGTCTCTACTATCCATTCCAAAAAATGTTCATGCAGCATAAAAATAAAATTTGGCTCGTTATCGGTTAGAAATAGAAAAACATTCCAACATATAACAACAAAACAACCCCAGAAATCGAGGTATAAGGTTGAGAGTTGTGATGAAAGTATTAGAGATGTTTTTGGGTGGATTTTGCGATTACTGCTCCTACTGCTCAACTCAACTTTCTGTCTATCTCAGCCCTCTCAGTGTCCTTATCTCTGCCTCCTTCACATCATGACACTGGCTGAAACTAACAGCTGGACTGCCTGAGCCTTTGGATGCTCGGATGCTGCGCCGACTAATGACAACTGCTGCCTCACGCTGGGCTGTAATTTCGTCGCGTTCATGTCTGCAGAGTGAGGATATATCATGTTCCCTGTGCACGCCGGCCTGTAACAGCTGAATCATGTCACATTAAGCGGCAAATGCACATGCATGCAGGTGCACACACTTATACTCCGGTTTATACGCAAACACACACACACACACACACGGCCTCACAAGGTTATTTATGACAGACATTAAAAATGCAAAGGTGCTACTCTACCATGTGATTGCAACAGGCACATGCTTCTCCACATCCTGATTTCCAGCACACACACCCCGCATGCTAAATACGTACTGGTCTTCTATAAATCGCTCTTTGAAGGCGGCACGGGGCGGATGTAGCACAGACGGTCCATCTCTGAACAATGCAGATCTAATTTAGCCCGAGGACTCGTCTAACTGCTCAGCCATCCTTTTCATTACATTTAAGGCTTTTAGCTTCAGAGTTTCTCGCTCATTGCCGCAGCTGATAATGGCCAAGGTGGCTGTTGCAGAGGTCAAACCTGTGACCTTCATATCCGGCTCTCTCTCTCTCTGTAGATATACATATATTGGATTGAGCATTCATATCCATATGACTTCAATGACACAATCACCTTTGCTAAGGGCAAAGTGGATTTGTAGCACATTGCTGATAAGATAGGAGCAGGTTTGTTCTGTCCAATTAAGGGTGGGTGGTTTCCATCACTGGTGTCACATTCTGCCATGACACAGTCATAGCATATTAGAAGAAGAAACATTTTTATTTATGTCACATATCATACAATTACGACTTGTACTCTGCATTTCACCCATCCCGAAGGAGCAGGACCAATTAGAGAGCTTAGCCAGTGCCTCGGTCAAGGGCACTGACTGGAGGATCAACCTAATTTAGGTGTTTTGATGGTGGAGAAAACCAGAGTGGCCACATGAAACCCACGCAAACTCCACAAAGAAAGGCCAGGCCCTTACAGGATTCGAACCCAGGACCTTCTTGCTACTGTGGGGCCAACCAGTGCGCCACCATGCTGCAAAAAAATAAAATAGTGTGCTTTGCTGTGGCTGCGACAACATTAAATTCATAGAACTAAAAATACATCCAGTAACTACTGTTTCCCTTGCTAACTCCAGCTTTGGTGACACAGACAGACATTTTTTTTTGTGAGGGAAATGTCCCCACAACAACTGGAAATCTCTAATAGGCTGTGTGCACGCTAAACATTCGACGTTGGACTGCTGAACGTGGGCCAGCAACGTAAAAATCAGGATTCGCCTTAAAACCTACGCTCATGGATGGATTGATGTAAGTTTTGCCATTTTCCATCTATTAGTAATAAGTATCAAATATTAAGGGACAGTAAACAGGAATTGTGTGAACGTTAAGCCGAGTTTGAAGCCAATTAAATAACCAGAGTAGTAGGTTAGATGTGGGAAACTGTTTTGTCACGTTGCTCTTTGTGTGAATCTACTTAACACTGCATTGCAAGCTCAGCTGGCTCTGTTGTTAAAGGGGTGCTATGCAACAGTTTGTAGCAATTTTACATGTATTAATCAGTTTTTTATTGGCCATATGTGAGCAGATTGTTACATGACATGACATAAGAGCTTCCTTGTCTCTCGTTGCCTATACAAGCCGGTGGAGGATTTCTTTTAAGTCGTTTAATGCAGCTGGACTCGAGTCAGATCTTACCCGACAGTCAAAAGGATGTGACTTGATGCACTGCTTCATCTCAGTGCCTCTCTCTGCTCCGCTAAGAGAGCAACACTAGCTAACATTAGTTTAGAAATGGAGTCCGCTAACATAAATTAATAACCAGCTTCCAGCACAACACAGAAGTTCCACAGAGCTCCTTAGACTTAACACAAAAGCTCACTTTGCTTCGTGTTCCTCCTCAGTATGTTTGTCTGTTGATGCTGTGTGTAACTGATAGACAAGCCCTGTGGTACACTGACTTTGCACTTACTTAAATATACTTTGGGTTTTCTACGAATAAATGCTGCTGAGGCCTATACCTTATCTTGTATTGCTTTTTGAAGTTAAAGGGGCACTATGTGGTTTTGTAGAAATTCAAATTCAGTATTTATCTCATTCGTATTTACAATATTAATGAGGTAATAATACAAACTCAGAAATATTTATTTTTTCAATTAAATAAGCTGTTCTCAGAGGGAAATGGTGGCAGGGTCCGCCTAATATAAACTTGTGTTTATTTACTTTATTCCATCCTGAAAACAAGGAGATTTTGTTTATTTAGTTTGTTTAGGCATAAGTCAATCAATATAGATCTTTCTCTTCTGATTAAAATTGGTTTCCCAAAACTACATATGTCTACATTTTCAGTGTCCCTTTAATTTTTCTATTACTGCGATATAACACTGTCATCATAAAAACAAACAAACAATAGTGTGACATGAAGTTTAGGTCATATCTCCCATCCTTACGTCCAACACGTTTGTAATACAGATTGTCATGAACAGTCAGTCTCCATGGGCAACTAGCAAGGCATTATATTTTGTATTGCTCGCAGTGTGACTGAGATACTGAGGCTCTTTTTTTCTCCCTTTACAAGATTTGCCGTTCATTCTTATTCACTATCCACGACAATAGGCTAGATGATTCACAGTAAACACAGCTAACATAAAACCTTCATTTTGTTTCTCCAGTTTTCTCTCTCAGCATTATTCCATTGTGCTCCAGTTGAATGTTTTCATATCAGTGCTGCATCACATTAAGCTCAGTTTCCTATCAGTCACTCGACACCCACAGGAAGAGCAGGAAGTCTCCTCGAGGAAAGAATCAATCATAAACATGTTTCTTTACACACGCTGTTATCACATCCCCGCTGCGTTAGTCCTCGTTAGCGAGGGAGAGCTGGGCGGGATGATAGCACATGGCATGCATTTCAAAATAACCGGGGCTGTAAAGTAGATGTAGACAGCTATAAAGAAGACATACTGTTACTCTGACTGACAGCCGTATTCTTTAGATGCTTCTTTTCATAACTTTTTTTTGGATGTACTATACACACAGAGCAAGGACTTAACAGAGTCAGTCAGCAGCCCTATCACCACCCCGAACACTGATGGGATATGATCGCTGTCACAGTCCTGAAGCAGGGAGGCCCTCCTCATAATCACATCATTTTTCACAAGACACGTCTGCCACTCCCTGGAACTCTGCCTGTCGCTGGCTGAGGGAAGAGACATGAGGAAAATGCCAGATCAAACAGCTTCGATCGCACGATCCCCCGGTGGATTACATCTACCACTCGGCCCCGGAGTGAACCAGAGCTGACGGGCCAGGACGCTGACACTGGAGCTGTGCAGCCTCAGGTTGGAAACAGTAAGTGATACACCGGTATGGAATAGCTTGGTGGTCTGCAGGTTACAGTGGATGAATGGGCCTGTCAATTTATACTGATAATGTGACTAAACTGCAGCCTCTGGTCAGTTTATATGTTATGCCATATATTTCTAGAACCTACAACAGATTTTAGATGGATTAAACTGGAGTAGATCAATTGAGCCATTAAAATGGGTGAAGACTGGTATTTGGACCTTGTAAAGCTCTGCTTTAAAATGCTCTAGCACTACTTTTGATAATCCAAAAAGTGTACTTGGGGTTTCTTAGTATAAAAATGCCAAAACATACGAACGCTTTGTGAATTTGATCAATCGATTCAAAGATAAGTGATAAGAGGGAGGTGATTCATCAGCCGCAAAGCTTAACATGTCCGAAATGGACAAAAAGGATGGATCCAGCTGTCAGAACCAAACCCTACTAGAGCCACAAGTCCAATTGGTTAAAAATGTATCTAACCTTGAGCCAACTTTAACTTGACAGGCTGTTGGGTAAATCATGTTTCCAGCTAGTGATAATCAAACTAACTAAAACTTGGTGTTTTACCAGCAGCGTTCACTTCTGTCACATCCCCACTTGACTGTGACTGACGGAGCTGTATGTGCCTCTTTTTCCCACTTGTGCTCTTTAATCCCTTACACTGCGATGTGCTGTTCTAAATAATTATTGCAAATCCAATGTACAATGTGATCCAATCAGTGTCACCTGTTGAGCTAAATCAGGCACATCTTGAAGCACCTTGTCTCATTATCAATTCACTTACAAGATGATGGTCTAAAGAGCCCACTCACTCCTTAAATATGTGTTGTAAATTGTATATTGTGTAAATTAGTGCATCTGCTTCTTTAAATTCTTAAAAGTTGAATGATTTCTTTCGCTAGCAAGGGTTTGTTTTGTTTCAGGCGAGATGGGGCGCCTTCATTTTCATGCGCTCATCACAAAAACAACCATATACAGTAGTTTGACTGTGAAAGAGGCTTATCACAACCAACAGTTCCGTTAATTGTCAGGCAGCGACCTCTAGTGGCCGTTGTAATTGTTAAGGCAGCAAAGGAGGAAGTCAGGTGTCATGGTGTAAAGAGTGACAATTCTGCTTGAGAATGAGGTCCTGACTTTCATTCAGGAGGCCGCTGTTTGTGTGCCATGTGAAGCCAAAAGTCAACGGAGAGTTATTTTAACGTTACATCATGTAGGTAACATCTCGTACGTGACGTCACCCCCTAATATCATGTAAATTATGCATGCAGCGTACCTAAGTTCAGAACTGAAGTAACATGGCCATTTTAGCCCAAACCAATGTTTTCCTAAACCTAACCAAGTAGCTTTTGATTAAGGTCCGTGTTGTAGGAAACCCTGCACTCCATTTGCACACAAGTCAACCCCAGGCCTACAACATCTAGTTAGCTAGCATTCAAACACAATCAAATGGATGACTCACATTGATGGACTATTAGCGAGACAAATCATCTATCCCTGTAGAATCTACTTGCAGGCCACTTACAGCAGTAGTTGCACTTAGACGGAATCAATATTGCATATTAATAATACGTGCCTCTTGTGGTGATATATGCATCTTCAAACATGTGGCTAGAAGCTGCCTCCTGAGGTGTTTTCTTTGGTGCATTCAGCAGATTTTGCAGAATTCGTTTTTAAAGTGTCATTTCACTCAAACCCACAAGAGGCACTGTTACAGGAGGACCTGACCGTTCAGCCACCTTTTGCATCTTTCTGACACGTAGCGTTCATTTCTGAGAATGTGCACAAATTGACAGAGGATACACGAGTCATTCATATGTGAATGCGTTGTTAAAAGCAAGTATATGCTTCCCCAATACAATGTAGGTCAATGGAATTTTAATTGCTGAAAATTTTATTCAAACAGTGTAATAGCAAAATGTCTTTCTAGACACAGTTTATTTACTTTTGGTATTTTAAACCAGTAATTGGGAACAGAAATATTGAGTTAGCCAATTGTTTGGCGGCGTATATTACAGTAAGAGAAATTTGCTGCCAAGCTTGAATCTGATTGTTCATGTTTTCATGCTGCAATGAATCTTAAATGAACCCTTCCAGTATTTGAAATATTCTGTGGTGAATCCTGGTAGCTCCAGCACTCACTCAGAAAGCTAAAAATAAGAATGACTCTCATGGGTCGCACATTTTTTCCGTGCATCCCTTCATCTGTTGGCACAGCAACACGTTGGATGGGCAAACCTTGGCATCCTCCCACTGAAAGATCCCCCCCCACACACACAACCAGGCAGCCCATCACTCTGCTCAGGCTCTGTTTCAGAAACCGCCCTGCTGGCTTGGCCAATCAGAACACTCGCTGCCCCCACCTCCTTGGGACTGCCACCATCTGTTTGACACCATGATTTGAGGCTGTGTGCTCCCATCCTGGCCTGAGACCACCATCCACCACCATGCTGCCTCACTCCTCTGCAAGCCGCCGTGACATCATCAAGCTAAGGGGACCCCGGAGGTGCTAACAGAGTCCAAGAGGATCTCAAACACACACACACACACACACACACACACACAAACACACACACATACACACACACTTTTTCTCTCACACACATGTCTACACACTGACATAATTAAACCTGTGGGGTTTGGGGGTTTGAGCTCGTATGTGGTTTGCCTTCTGTTTCCGCATGATTGCCCAGTTATAATTTCAATCTGGATTTAGGGCTTTTCCACAGTGTACGCACATGAAGTCTGCAGACGTGTTAAACTGCACGTCCACATAGATGCATCCATCAATATTCAGGAGGGCAGCACACATGTAATACTGCGCAGGGTAAACCCACCTTGAGCCTGTTCACTCACATTTCTAGCTCATGAAGATAGCAGGGTGCCACTTTCAAATACGGTTTATAGTTGTTGCTAATTACAACTAATTAATGGTTATTAATCATTTACTCAGGCTTTATGGACCAGTTAAAAGACATCTTTTTTTTTCTGAAGCAGCAGCACGTCAGGTGCTTTGTCTTTTCATGTGCTCTCTAATTCATCATCAAATGCAGGGGTCTTCAATGTGTCAATGTGTTTCAGGCCATGGACCCCTTAGCTGATAGAGAGATGGAGCAGTTGTTGCACATTAGTTAGCGACTAACTGGTGAAGCTAGCGGAGAATTAAGCTGCTAATGGGACAGATTTTTGTCCTTGGAAATCTAAAGTAAATATTGGACCTGTGGACATTTGTTGGTTGGTGGTTGCTAAACATGACTCGAACATTACTGAACGGTAATGCTGCTCTGTGTCTTCTGGATGTGAAACACTGACATGAATAAAGATGGACAACATGAACGCTCCCCTAAAGTGTGGCCAGAACATTTCAATCGCCCCCTGGTGGCTGGTTGCAAAATAGGTCATAAATCCCGTCGCCTCCATGTAAGCAGGTAGAACACGGGCCGAACTTAAAACTCAAAGTAAACTGTAAATATGTTTTATGTAAAAATGGTTTCTGTGAAGTGTTCATGCTGTATAAAGGGGGTAAAACGTTGTGATTGACAGCTGAGCTCTGCTCGTGATTGAGTGGACAGGTGTCGTATTCTGGATATTACGGCTTCATTTGTGTGTCGTCCATTTTCATATGTCAATGCAAATAATCTTAGTAATATGAGGGAACAGCTTGTTGTGCAGCGCTACACATAGTCCTAATCTCAATCTCTGTCAGTTTCATATTTATGTAAATATGAAGATAAAACCTTTTTTTTTACGGGGAATGTGACACAAACAAAATCACTGTTTACTATAAAGATGAATTTCTTCATGTTGCTGACAGTCAAAGTTAGCCCTTATTTTACAGCAAATGACCACAGCATCACTGGATATATGTGCTGAAATGAGGATGCACACAGCCAGAGCCGTCCTCTCCATCTCTGTCTGTGTCCCTCTCTCCCACAGACACGGCGCTGAGCTCCAGCTGGAAGCAGAGACCCCTGGCTAGAGACATCCCTCCGTCTGTTGCTCTATGTCTGTCACTCAGTGGTGTTGTGTCTCTTCAAAGCGACCCCCCACACATACACACACACACACACACCGACCTCCTCATCACCAGCAACCCACGTTACTGACTGATAACCTACAGTACCTAATGACGGGACCGTCTCTCTCTCTCTCTCTCTCTCTCTTCATAAATCCACCCCTCCTCTCCCTTCCTCCCTCTCTTCATGTTGCCTAGTAACCAGTGGACCACGGCTTGTAAACAAAGTCAACTAGAGTCCAGCTGATTGTTTGGTAGTTTTGGCAACCTGTGATCCAAACAGGTCAGAGGTTCTGGCGGCTTGGTGGAGTCGGGACAAATGGACTCCAGCCACCTTCGCCAACTTTAGCTGAGTATTTTACCCTGAACTTACGCTGTTACGCTCAGCTTCTCTAGCTGCCGGATCAACAGCCTCCTCCATATCAGTAAAACCTTTATATATGTACAGCATGTGGATCTAAACAAAAAATGTTTTAATATCTATGTTTACACAGACATGCGGGTTAGTGGGCTAGTCTTAGTGTTGTTCATATTGGAGGAGTACATAATTTACATCCAGTGACAATTCAATGGTGCAGTAAATCATAAATCAGAACCTTCAAAGCAACATAGTGGTATATGAATGTAAGTTTTAATACACTGCTTCAGAGTTGAACGCACCCTCCCTCCTACTCACCAACACAGAGAAAACAAGCTGATATCTGTGGTCACATGAATACACGCAGCTCCGTCTGTTGTCTTTGTCACCTGAACGCCTCGTAGACTCAGGAGGAGAGGTGATGGAGGCCGCACACACACACGCACACACTTTCTATTAATAGGTTTAAATCCCCGGGGCGACCGCTACATACAGTATTTACGCACCGCTGTCAGTCACTCACACTCACTCAACAGTCTCCCAGGAAAACAACATTTTCTCCGCCGACAGTGGCATCGATGTACCAGAATGCGGCGCAGCACGACGTGTGAATCTGGAGATCACGACTGTAAATGTCGCTCTCTTCAGCTGCTGCCGCTGAAATGTAAATGATTATAGCACAATGAAGGAGTCAATAGCAGCTTCTTGTTTCTGTTTCACTTCTTTGACCTTTAGAGTGTGAACGGAGGGGAAAGTGGCCAACAGGTTCTCATGTTTATTCATGCTGTTTTCTCCCACTGCGCTCATTGCAATTCACCCTGGACAGGACAGTCTGCTAAATATAGACAATTCAAATGAAGTGAAATGAGGAGGCAAGTATAGAAAATTCTCTTAGAGCATAATCAAATCATGAACGCTAACATACAGCATGCGGTGTCTTGATCAATCCAGACTCCACAATTCAAGCTTTACATTGAGAAATCTCGTCTGCCGAGCGCTTGTTGGAAACGATGGACCCCCTAACAGGTCCTGTGGGGTTACACAACCTTCTGATGACTGTCTTCTGAAGAGTCCGGGTCATTAGCTCCACACACATCCAGTGTTTCTGCTCAGACATGCTGTGTGATAAGTGAGCAAGCCTGTAGGAGGAGAACAGTGAAGGCTGGGAAACAGACATGATGTCTGTATTTGCAAGTTCCGTCACATCCAGCTCCCCATTCTAAAATTAAACAGTGGTTAAATCAACATTGTGCAGTGTAGTTAGCTGAATGGCTCATTTAAAGACCATCGTAGCGCATGCATAATTAAACCGCCAAGTAATTGATTTCCATCTCGGCCTTATTCTATAGAGACAAGGCTGAATGATATTTCTTTTATTAAATAAAGTGGGATAAAAATAAAGCGAGTGCCTGGGAGGACAGTGATGAGTCCCAGGGAATATCAGAGACAGCGAAGAAGAGGAGGCTAGTAATGAAATGCCCCACATTACAATGAAGTCCCCAAACAAAAGCATGTTTTTGTCATACACGGGGCTGCACTTTTTCCCTTGATCAGCTGCCGCCATGGTAACGGCACCTTTTTCCTCTCCCTTTTTTTTTTTTGACAGCTCAAGATGGTGAATCGCAAAAGGGGAAGAAAAATGGGAGGCGGAGGAGGCAGCGGAGGAGAAAATGAACGGTTGTGCTCTCTGGCAGGGAAAAGGGTTTCCCCTCTCCCTCGCTCCCCGACTCCCTCTCCCCGAACACGATATAAGAAGTTATTTGTTGTTTTTTTTAGTACAGACACATGACAAAACAAGAGAGGAGTGCCGCTGTCGCTCACTCAGCTCAAAGGATGGGTTTCAATAAATTGTTTTCGCCGCTAATTTAGAATCAACAAGCTGACAAGAGGACTGAGGAGCGGGCGCCGCCGAAAACAGATGCCCGACTCCCAACCAAAGACAGAACAAAAACACAGAAGTGTTTCCACATGACAGGAGGATTTGCTGTTCCCCGCGTTCTCTCCGTCACCGTCTCCCCCGCTCACGCAGAAACACACACACACACACACACACACACACACACACACACACTTCCTCCCCGTCCTCATTATACAGCTTGCTGTGACATGACAGCCAGCTCACTCGGGGAAACCTTCTAAACCCATAGCTTTTGGCAACCAACCAGATTTCCGGGGCTAAAAATAGCCTATCAAAAATTTCCAGGCGCCCTAATTTGAATAATTCATCGTCACTTTAAGTCGGTGAAGTCAGCGTCGGAGGGGAGGGCGGGGGAGCGGAGGTACAGACAAATGAATCCCTGCCAGCCGCCTTCATTTACACAGAGGCTCAAAGGGTCAAGAGAAAGCCAGATTTTAAAATCACAGTGGAGATGTGGCTGATATGACACAATGTGGTAACCTTTGGCATTTTAAACAACCTAGTTGAATTTTTGTCGAAGCAGCTGCATAAGTAGTCATTGAGTACTCATACACTGTGTATGTGAAACATATCCTACAAACAATGAGTATGTAATACGTATTATGGAGGAAATGCAAAATAAATGATGATGAAGCATAAAATAGGGTTGTTCTGATACTGATACCACATATCGTATCATAATTGCCTTAGATACAGCCTAAAATGCTGGAAAGGGTTTCAGCGAGTAATACAAATTCTATGCTCTGATCCAATTCCACACAATTTAATTATTAGAAATGCTACTTCCCAGCAGTCCAGTTCACTTGCATGCAGCGTTATAGATTTTTTACTGCAAAAGTAGCCAATATTCTGGTTCGTCCTCATTAAAAAAATAACAACGATCGTACAGGCTGACTGTGAAAGCAGCTCATTATGACATAGGGAAGGACAAAATGGTACATCTTAGGATATGATCATTTGCTGAAGCACCATTCTTTGCTTTATCAAGCTAAAAACTTGTTGCTATTTGTTAGGTTGTTGGTACTGTAGGTTTGGCAAACAAGCTCTATCTAATCTGAGTGGCTGGTAAAACATGGTAAGGTACAGGCTTGTCTTATTGTCTTTGGTGAACATTTTTTTTGGTGGTAAGCGACCTGAGAGGAGACCCCCAGACATAACTCAGGGCTGATTGAACAGCTCAGTCGCCAGGATAAAATATTGGCAGTTAACATTTCTGCAAACGCCTGATTCGTTCACATTTGTACGTGTCATAGGCGAAGTACCATACTGACATTTCTACAAAACAATCTCAAGCCAAAAGTGTTTTTGTGCCTAACCTCACATAAGAACAGCATTGCAACAAAATAAAATTGAAAATTGAACCGCAAGAAACGTAAAGTGCAACATAAAGACAAGTAAAGTTTCAACATATCCGAGGTTTTGTGTAAATGAACTCTACATTGCCAACATATATTCTGGCAATTGCATTTCCTAGCACCACCATTGTCCTGTACGCCTTCATTAAATTCAAAGTATTCCTCTGTTGCCTGTCAATGTTGCCCCGAAAACATGCCTGGTGGAAAACAAAGAATTTAAGACAAAGATTAAAGTGAGCAGCGGGCAGACAGCATGTGAGTGCTTATCGTAACATCACTCAAAATAAAACAAAAGCTGTATTCAAGCTCTCCAGTCAGACAAAAATACACCCGCTTGAAGATCCCGGGGAGACTGTGATACTAAATATAACCAATACGCCTCTGTCTCTCCCACCGCCTCTCTCTTTCATCTGTTCGTCTGCCCATCAATATTTCAGCACTTTGCCTATAGCTCAAGTGTGCCGTTGACTCATGAAAGCTGATGTTTATGTGGGAGCGTCTACAGTATAGCAGCATAAACATTAGCGACGACTGCGCTGATGTGTTCACTGAGTCTCCGTCATAAAAGCTGAATGACCAGGACGTGACAGGACTGAGCGGAGGGCTGGTGATGATCTGAGGGGGGGTTATGATTAGCAGGCATTTAGTGTGGATCACTGACACTGACCAAACCTTTATGGACCATGAAAAAATATAACTGACAACATCAATAATTTAAAGGGGGGTCAAAAAGAAATAAAAAGCTTTACACTCTTCTTTTGAATGTTCAATCAATGGCAAAAATAAATAAATAATAATAATAATGAGGCTTTTAATATACAGTATATATATTCATTAAATGCTCAAGCTACTATTACATGAGTTCACAGTATTGATGCTACAGCAGCAGCCTATACAGTGCACATACATACTGTACTAGGTCAGTGGCCATGAGCGAGCAGTTTTGCAAAGGAACACGTTACCATTAATGTATAATATGCAATGTCTGGTTAGACTGAAAAATAAAGCTTCCTGTCGAACAAATATTACGACATATTAAATGGTCTGCATTTATATAGCGCTTTTCCAGTCCTCTCGGACAGCTCAAAGCGCTTTACAACACATGCCACATTCACCCATTCACACACACATTCATACACTGATATTAGGACTATTGAGTGTTATTAACATTGTCAAACGATTGCGGTTTGATTAGGTTTAGTCATAAAGAAATACTTGGCTACCTTAGGAACTTTTGGGTTAAAATAGCTACATTCAGTGCTGTAACTTACATAACGCAGCCTAAGTGATGTAAGTATGTCACTTACGTAATGCAACGCAGGTCAAAAACAGGATGCAAACCTCAGTCTCGGGGTAAAGTCCAGTGTATGACCCATCCAACCACCCCAACCAGCCCCTGACTCGGACACGTCTCACTCTTTATACCACTGCATTAGAGGGGCGCTTGAAGAAGTCTTGCTCCAGGGGTTCCTACAGCTTCAAACCTAGAAGCACCGGGGCACTGACCACGCTGCTGTATTTGACACGTTGGGAGCGAGTAGAGGTTTCTGGCACAACTTCACCAACCTCCAAGGTGCATGGAGAAGAGAGAAAGTGTAATAAACCTGTGGCCACAAGCTGACATAATGAATCTAATAAAGCTGTTCTATATTCTACAAGTGCTGCTGGAGCTTCTTTCCCTTTTCTGTTTTTCTGCTTGATTACCTGAATGCACACATGGCATTAACATCGTAAAACACTGCTAGATTTAATTTGTTATTAGCTCTATGGGGAAGCCCACAGCTTCATATTGTGGAAGGATAATAAAAGGATATATTTAGAGGTCTGGACCATTGTGTACTGAAGCAACACAACGCTCAAACTTCCTGGCACCAACACACACAAACACACACACACACAGACCCTAGACTAATCACTGCTCTGGACATACATGCACATCTCATTATTTATGCATGAGGGAAATTGTAAATGAGGAGAGGAAAATGGGAAATGTTGCACAGGAAAAACGGGGAACTAATAAATCATGATTACATGAAGGAAGGGAAATGAAGATTGAATGAGCAGTTCAGAGATAAACAGAGGAGTGGATTTAATTAAGTTTTAATTTATTTTATCAAAGATTTTAATTATTTATTGACTTACTTTTTGAATAACTGATAAGTGTTCAATTTTGCTTTGTTTTGAAGCCTCATGGTTGATTTATTTGAGAATGCATAAAAAAAAATGCTGTAAATGTTTATTTACATATAAATAAACATTTATATATTTTCTGTTGGAAACAGTTGAAACTTTGACACCAGCAGAAAGACAGCTTTTATCTCTTCCTTTTCCAAACGTTACCGTAGGGTTGTAGGATGCCTTCCTTACCCCTGAGCCACCCCAGCCTCTAAAGAAAGTTGCCACTATTCAATCCGACGCTAATCTTAATAGCCCAAAAGATGCCGTTACTTACACCCATATCCCACTGGGGACACACACTGCCCATATTCCTGATAAAAGACGCCGTGCCTTTGATTCTCCATTCAAATCCCGCTCCCAAATCCTCAGAGACTAAATGTGACATTAATCACATTTCAAGGCTCGGACACATCTGAGAGTCCAACATGATAATCTGAACCAGAGGAGGATCAGAAAGACAAAGCTCCGACGGAAGACGAGTTGCCTCATTTGACTTAACAGCCTTGATTTTCAGTGGCCCGTGACGTGTTTGATTCGGCGTGGCACAAAGCGCTCAGGGCACGGCTGTCTCTTAAGCTGAGGAAGCACGGGTCTGACAACAGGATCGGGAGCTGTTGTGTCGGTGGAGGTGGAGGTGGAGGAGGGCGGACATGCAAGGTGCTTTTGGCTGGAAGCGTGCGAAGCAGAATGGTTTCATATTTGTGTGAAGTGTGTTATTCTAGGTTGATTCAACACGGACTGCTTCTGTCAGGAAAATATTGACAAGTTGAACATCCAGGTGGCTCAGACACACACTGCGAAAATCAGACATCCAAGGGGAATGCTTCTGGCATGAAGTCTCATCTCTTACTACTTTGGCTGCCGCATAAAAGCAAAACAAACAGAAATAGCACTGACGGATCACAGCGAGTGTCTCAGTAAATTATGTGGAACGCGTAGTATGTCTTAAAATGCAGAAAACTAAAATAGAGTTTGATTTTCAATGTGTGTGAAGCTAGCCTGTGACACTTAACTGATCAACTGATTCATAGGTAAAGTGGCTTAGTCAGTGACCACTGCATTCATGAAGTTGACTGTCATGAGACTTGACTTGAGAGAAGTTTCATACCTATTCTAATGAGATGCGGACTGACAGGTAGCTGTATAACCTTAGTGCTATCTTTTTCTAAAGTCTTTTCAGCATATCTTGCCTTCTTGAGGATCATAGACCAACATATGGAACAAAATAAGACAGGCAAACTTATTTCATATTCTATTCTTAGGCTTATCCCTTCAAACTTCTTGTTCTCAGATGTGTAAAAAACACTATTAGAAGAGTTTTTATATTTTACTGCCACTTTAATGGTCAGCTTGTAGCATATTAAAAGACTTGCAATGTTATTATAAAGACCTGAGTGTCACTTAAGTCTTCTTTAGAGTCATCTGGATCCAGATGTGGCCAGTGATATCGAGGTATTGCAGGATAACATGACGCACACAACTATTACAAATGGTACGGTAATGCCATGAATTCATTTAAATGACTCTCTGTGACATTAGAATTTAAAGCAATGCAACCTCACTTCTAGATGCCATCAACAGAAAGTCACTTGGCTCAGTCAGAATAAGTCTCTTACCCCTTCCCCCCAAGTTATCCTGGTTATTGAACCGGCTCAGTTCAAGATTATTTGACACTATGTAGCGAACCAGCCCCCTTTTCCATCAGCTAAAGCAGAACCTTAGTAATCAAGAGTAAGTCATCAGTGGGGGACTTCGCATAATGCACATCTGGGGGATGACACCCCAAATTTGTTTTGCACTTCAGATCACAAAAAACCTACAGCTTTTTGGTACCAACGTTTCAGGTTCTGAACCACTTTATTTCTGTTCGAAATGCTCCATGCAGTTCAAAATTAGGTGTGAAATTGGAACGGAGTCGGAGTTGTAGCCAATGCCTTTCATTATCTTGGGGAACTGGGGGTCAGGATGAGGAATAAAATCTGGCAATAATGCAGCTCAGTCAGGTCAGGCCTTAAAGACACAGGTATGAGCTGGGTTGGGCTGGATTGAGGGCCTGCATAGAATCTTGCTTAACAGCCAAAATACATGGGGCACGGATACCTTGCAACACACTTGCCACAGCACACGCACACCAGAGTGCGTCCATTATACTTTAGAAGAGGACGAAGACGACAAACTTATTCATCACCTTTGAAAAATTCCAACAAAGTTCAACTGAATCAACTGAAGCTGCTCCACTGATCTCGGAAGCTGTGAGCACCCATGCAGGGATGAAGCTACTCATCTCTTTTTTCATGTGGCTGGTCTCTTCATTTATTTTTAATTTTTTTTCACAAAACGCCAACAAGTAAAAACAAGCAAGAACTAGAATAAGTACCCAATCGTACCAGAGGCAATGCTGCGCAACAGAGCAATCTTGCGGGCATACTACATTATAACTGGGCAAAACTCAGTATGTACACATTGAAGTCACACGCAACAAAGACGGACTCCATGAAGCAATCGAAACCCCGCTCTGCCCTGCCCATACAGTAGGTGCCATGTCACGTGCCCCATGTATTTCATCCGAGGATTTTGACATTTTAAGTCAAGGCTTGACTTTGACTTGTCTTCGCTTTGTTGAGACAAAACCTGGAATTGGTCAACTGAGCGTTCACAGACTAAAACATGTAAAAACACCAGTAAATCTCTTCACGTGCCAACATTTGCACAAACATGGATGATTACCACTTTTGCCATGTGTTGGGCGTTTGGAAAAGAACACACAAAGCAAAGTAGCACATCCAGCTTAGTAAAACACAGACCAGAGTGCTCCTTCCTCCTGTCATCAATTTGCAGTTAAGAGGAGAGAAACATATGATTTGTGTGCGTGAATGTGTGTGTGTGTGTGTGTGTGTGTGTGTCAGCCTCTGTGCTACAGTGTAGAAACTGATGTCAGTATCCGGCCTTTTTTTCTGTTGTGATTAAAAGCCTAGTTGGCAGGCATTTGCTCAGCCCTCCCAAGCTTTCCTGAATACATGAATACATTATTGTCATTTAAAAGAAACAAACATGCAATTATATGGAGAGTAGGAATAAAAGAGAGAAACAAGCCTAGTCAAACCGCTATACATATCCCCTTTGTGTGTGCCCGAGTCCACACGCAAACGCTCTGAACACACACACACCACCTCCCGCTGACTTCCGCAGCCATTCCCTTCAATCACAACCAGCTAGAAACAACATGTGCTGTCTGCGATTAATGAGCCTGTTATCTGTCACTTTGCTATTATTTGTGTTCTGACGAGCTTCCTGCTCCAGATTTCATCGGCTTAATTTAGCCAAAAGCAGAAAGCAAAGTGGGTCACACACAAATAGCTGGGCTGGCAGGGTCCGAGGCAGAGCAGTCTGGGTAAAACGTTCTCCTCCCCCTCGTCGCGGCACAGGTGCGCCCACGTGATGATGTGAATGATATGAATTATACCAGTTTGCCGTTTATCAGATCAACAGGGGAGAAGGTACCTCCAGGCTCTGATTAATAAACTATGCGGTGACATCTCACACGTTGGTTCAAGGTCAAAGCTGATAGCTCTGGAATGGGGCTGCAGTTTTATGCAATTTCGCACTGGACTCATGAATTTTTGTGAAATACAGCAGAGGTAGATAGCCTTCACTGCGCAGGGAATGTGAGACAGGTGCATTAACCCTAAGAGAGGATTTACCTTCAGCTGTGGGCGGAGGAAGCATTTAAAATGCAGCTAGGACAGGTGGGGTTCTCCCCTAGAAAATGTTTAAATAGAATAGATGTCGTTTAATGTATTCTGGTGCCTTTTAACAGGTGGTTTGATACTTTATCTGGCTATAGTAGCATAAGAAAAAATATTGGTAGGCCTACATGACTAACGCCTGTCCTGGTCCAAAGCTTCTGTGCTAGTGGCATATACACTTTCCTGGTGCTCACAGCTCCCAGACTGGACTACTAGCTGCACGGCTAACTGAACTAACTAGCTTACGCATAGCGGTTAGCCTACTCTAGTGATACACTGCCCCTATTTGGGCCAACTCTTGGATAGACAATAGACAACTTTTTGCTTCAATTTATCATTCTGATGTAAATAGTGATTGCAAAGTGTAACGACTGTAGAAAAATGACACCATTCGCTTATAAATTGATTCTGTATAAGACTCGCTTTCATATAAGACTGCTTTTTCATTGCACTGAGATCAAGGTTTCTGGGTCAAATTGGAATTCTTATGATTTTTTCAGCCATGTTGCTAACGTTGCCTTTGCAACAGCAGCGCTAACAGCAAAACCACAGGGGAACACTACGTGAGGGAAAAGTTGAAAGTTGTCATATATCCATTTTAAAATGATCTGTTAGTTAAAGTATTTGTTTGCTGATAATGTGTTCTTCACGCTGTCCAGGAATCAGACCTGTGGCTGTATGGATACTCTGTGGTCTCTATAAGACATACAAAACAAACCCGGTCAGATTAACACTGACCCCTAAATGAACCGACATATAGGAAACTGTCACTTTTAACACCAGTAAGCAAATCCATAAATATATGCCAGCACATGTTTATATAACACTATTACTGCTTTTACTGTTGAAGAATGTACACACAGTAGGCTACACATGCTTTTGTTTCCTGTGGCGTATAGTAATCCAGGTTATTGTCTGTGACAACTCAAAATGTGAACTTAATGGTTTTGCAGCCTAAAAATCCCAGGGATCTAATCTGTGGATTTGTTATCATTTTCACAGCCAAGGGCTCGAATCACTCGCCATGTCTGCGTCTGATGAATTGAATCATGTTGAACGGCAGATCTCTCATTTTTCCATGACAAACTCATCACACTGTGTCTGCTCCATTCACCGAATCCCACAGCAGATCAGCATTATTCAACATCTTCAGGGCCGTGGCTCTCGCTGAGAGACGAGGTAGGGAAAACCACTGTTGCTATGGCGATGAGGAACGTGTAAGTGGCGGCTGAGGCGCGCCGTGACAAAAGACAAGGCCAGATCCGACAACGCCTGCACCCATCGGCCCTGAGCTGAATGCTGATGTGTTTTGACAACACGACGTTCTCGAAACAACGCTGAACGGAACCAGAGACTCGTACCTGAAACTCTTTACCCTCATTTCGTCTGGCAGCACTCAGTGTCCGTTACACCAACTGGAAGCAGCGAGGGTTTACACATTTAGACATTCAGACGCATGCAGGTGCAGGGTGATATGACAGCCTGCAACAAAGTTAAAGTGAAGACAGCTTCTGCAGATCTTCCGTACTGCCATCAGTGCTCTCGGTTGCAATTCTTGACAGTTTTACATTGTGAAATCATGGTGCTCATTTGAACTGACATATGCAGAGATTTCAGCTCCGCATCTGCTGGCTTTAGATGGACCGTATGCAGGAGCTGAAGATGAAATAACCCGTAAAACCAAGTGTTATTCCAATGACCAATTACAATCTTCTAACTCCACCGTAAAGGTTTGTTTGAAACTAAGGTTTGGGGATGATCACAGATAAAATAAACCCAAACCGACTGTTTGTGAGAGAGAATGTGAACGGCCTGAACCTCCCGCTGTTTGGTGGCAGCTTAACAAGATCACGCTACATCCGCCTTTGCATCTGAGAGATAACAGTCACTACTCACACGACAGCAGGAGGTCGCTTGTCAGGAATATGTAAACATTCACCATTTTCAGCTCTTGAGCAGTCAGCTGTCGTTTATATCAAAACAACTTCCCTGAAGTTCAGGTCTGGGGCGTCGCAGCAGCTCAGCTGGTAAAGCCCGTGCCCCATGTACAGTGGCCGTGCGCTCTTCTGTAGTTTTCTCACGGAGTCTAGTGAAGAAAGCAAGAAAATGGTGTCCTTTACCAATCAGCCTGATGAAACCTCTCCCAGCAGGACTCCTGTTATTACCTCGTCCCCAGCTGGACAGCAGGGAGGCCCCTGCTCAAGTCTGATTGCAGGGCAGAGCTGGCTCCTGCACAGCCCTCTCTCCCCCCTCAGGCCTCTTGAAATTGCAGGTCCCACTTTGCTATTATGCTCAGCAAGATGGACGCCCACGGGCACACTGTGAGTGAGTATAGCAGCATGCCATATAGAGAAGTCCGGCCAGTGATATAATCCCTTGTGGGACTTAGTGTTGACCCACTAAAGGTCAGTGAGAATGTAATACAGGCAGGCTATAGAGTGTCATGATGGGCTTGAGTTTCAATATTGATGCCTGGGTGAAAACTTCCAACATTTGTGTGTGTGTGTGTGTGTGTGTGTGTGTTGTTTGATATGCCTGACTCCTAGAGCCTCACACAGTAACGTGATGGAATGAGAACATCAGTCACAAGAAATAGATTTGAGATCTGTCTTTATGCATCAAACAAGTTTTAAGATTTGTTTTAATTTCTTTTTTTTAGCTCATTCCGACTTTTACACCATACTCCAAGTTGACAACTCTTCTGTCTTGCATGTTAACTGAGCTGTCTGAGTATTTTTGTTATGTCCCTGAAGTGACTAAAACAGGAGAGCTCAGCACGCTGCAACTGAAGCAAATACTTGCAAGTAGACAAAACACGGAAAACCCTGGAAGTAGCCGATGGAAACTGTTCCCAGGGGGTGCTAATATTGACTTTCATGTCTGTCGTGTGCTACTCATGGCATTGCCATATTTGGTTACGTTTTCTACGTGTCTTCTTGAATTGGTGACTTTGATTTTCTTTGTTTGCTTGTGTTTTGTCTGCATGTATTTTCTTGAGTTGCAGTGCATTGAGCTCTCAGAGTTAGGCATAGGATGACGGGAACCTTTCAGATTGCAAATATCCTGGACAAAATAATTGCAATTCACTGTATTATCCCAATAATCCTCAAAATATGTGGAAAACTCTTACCATTACATAAAAACATAGTGGAAGTGCTTTACCTTACACTTTGTCGAGAAAGTTTTTTTTCCACCACAGATGGGACACATCTTTTCTCCTTTAGAGTGAAAAACAATCAAAGACTGGGTGGCAGTCATGAAGATGGGAGTGCAAATTGGAGGTGTTGGTCCGTAGGGCCGACACCTTCCTCTGGCAGATCCTGCAGGTGGGCACCTCGTTACCCTGTTGTTCTTTTCAATTTGGAATCCAGAGCAATTTCATACATGCAATATAACGTCTTTGGGTTGGACCAATTTCACAATACAATGGGCTGGGACAATATAACTCTTAAATGGGGATGCCTTGGACGAGCCAGGCCTCCAGCCATGGTGACAGGCTTACACTCGGAAAGATGTGGTCTCCCACTTGCAATCCAAAATAAATCAGGAAATTTTAGGACTGTGCATTAACAGGCTAGAGAGCTTTTCAGGTCACTCATGAGGATATTCATGATTATCCTGATTTACTATTATCCTGATCATGGAAACTTAAGATATTTAACGTATTCTGATTTTTTCTTTCCTATGCGATCTGTAATAAAATCTTACATCGTCCCATCCCGACTCAGGGCCATCGTTTTTTCCTCTTCTTTTGGTGAAGACTACCTGAATCCTCCTGCTCTCAGTCCCTCTATCTCCAACAAACTCCTGGTAAGACAGCAAACAAGCTGACCACCCAAAATATCGAAGTGAGTCATCTGATTCAGTAACTCCCAAATTGTAAACCCTACTGGTTATTGAAAAAAAGTAATCTGATTACTCTAACCCCACTCAGTTATGGTTCACTGTCCAACACCGGAAAGGTCACCTCACAAACATCACCTGCAGTGATTTGAAGGTGAGATAATCATTGGTCTGATGTGAGTTTCGACTGTCGACCGCCATCACTCACATTTCCTCTAAATTGGAATTTGACGTCCCTGCCGAATGGAGAAGACCTGGGCTCGTTCCACAAGTCTCCCGGGCTCGACAACCTTAACAATGAATAAATTCATGTGTGATGTAGTCGTAGTCACACTCCCCTCTCACCTCTACCAGCTCCAGGGACACACACACACACACACACACACACACACACACACACACACAGGCAGACAGGAAGCCTAGAAACCTGAATGTTAATGCAAATGAAGGTCAAGGCAGAGGTTTTTTTTTTTTTTATCAGGCCTGTGCTGGTCTGGGATCTGAGCCTTGTGACTGATGAGTGTCCCACGGCTAAATGTGAAACACCACCTTTTCAAACTGACACAGCTCGTTTCCTGTGTCACAGGGAAATATAGCGCTCAGTTTGTCTCCACCCATGGGAGCTATGTGCAAAATAATTGGCCGAGAGATGAATTATTTATCTGTTGCGGTGTCCTAAAGCCTTGTGCTAACGCTACATATAATCATTTAAAGGTATGACAGAAATAGCTTTCCACTGGTATTTACCAGTTCATCACTGCAGAAGGTTCACCACCTTGTGTCCGTTCAAGTGCAACAAAACTTCTGACTTTAAATGTGAAATTAAATCAGTACTGATGATTCTCAGCCAGCATTAACCTGAATATATTACCGTGAGTGTTTGGAGGCAAAGCGTTGACAGCACTTAGGAGAAATCAAGAGTCACAAATCAAAACCAGCTTATTCTGGCGGGATGACCTCCACTCGACAGCGTGCCGCTAATCTGTAACACTGTTGGATGTCTGATGCAACAACCGGGAGGTTTTCACAGCCGCTTATTCTTCAAAAAGGATCAAAGCCCTCGCGTCTGTTGCCACTACAGTAAATCTATTTATGGCTTGCCTGCTGAATTATTCATATCAGATGTGTATTCTGGTCCTGACTGATCATTCAGGTAACAGTGTCATGTGAAGCTTTCACTCAATATTAGAGGTGCAGAGGTGAATCTCAGACCTGCAGTAGAACTCCACGTCTTGTGAAATATACCGTATGTCAGAATTATGTGCCTTTAATAAACAGCTTTACCTTTTAAATGACAATTTTTAAAATTATTTTCACATTTTATACATCTTCTTCTAATAATTCACATGGTATCTCTTTGGAATTGAGTGGAATTATTTAGGTACATTTACTCTAATGTTTTTCCCATTACTGTTAATGAAGTTTGGCTTCAAAACCAACCATATTAAACTTTAATGTTGCTCCAGGACCATCATTTCTATGTACTGTACAAAACCCAAACCTGGAGTAAGCTGTTGTGGCTGAGCGGGTTATGTACAGGACTCTCACTCAGAAGACTGTAGTTTGTATCCTGTTTGGAACACATTATTATACTGTTCACATTATTTTTACACTAATTCACTTATTATTTTCCATTTCGTTTCAGGTTTCCGTCTCTTTTTGGTTAGGTTTAGGAAACTAAAATACTCGGTTTGGTTTAGGCAACAAAAAAAGATGGTTTGCATCAAAATAAACACTTTCACAATGTCAAACAGCTGTTTGAAAGGACACCTTCTCCCATGTGCATATTTTCCCAACATTTGTCACTCAGCTATGACTTTACAAATAAAATTTGATTGGTCAGTTTCAATGATGGCCCTGGAGCAACATTAATTATTACACCAACATGGCAATATAAGATCATGCAGAGATCTCACACAAAACTGGTGAGAGTGTTTTGCTCCAGGGTGAAGGACAAGGTGAGTAGTTATTATTATAACTATTGTGGCAATTGCTAATTTTCGGGGGTTCCTAGTAATTTAGACTGAGCCAGGCTCTGCGACAATTATACTCAGTTGTTATCCAGCAGATCTGTGTGTCAGTATACCCTCACTGCAAAGTAAGCATAGCCACAGGGGTTAGCGTGTAAATGTCATCATCTGCCCATGTTCGCCAGGATCTGTGTAGATCGCATGCTGTGGACTGTACATGCAAGCCAACGCGTTGACACGAGTGTGAACACATACGCCCAGGCACACATCAGAGAGTCCAGAGTTGACTCTATACAAGCTTTTTGTGGCCTGTCATCATCATCACAGGAAAAAAGAATAGTTTTATGACCTGAGAAAGAGTGTGTTCAGGTTCAAGTTCAGGAGACAACAGCTACTGATAGGAACTCATGAAGAACTTTACGTTATTCAAATTTTTTGTGGGTTCAAAACACATCTGCCATACACACTTCTATCAGTTGAAAGTTTTGGAGGTTGTTTTAAATGTTCCTCCAACAAATGTAATCCAGTCCTCACTCAACTTTTCAGACATTTTCATAGTCCTGGCCAATCATTCTGTCGAACAGGAAATTATCTACTATCCTTTGAAGAAGATTTACTTGGTCATCACAACAATATCTGTTTCGTTGTTTTTGCCCCTCTCGCAGGGGAAGAAATGGTAATGTGCTTCATTCTGTTGGTCTGTCCACAGCAAAAAACTCCTGTTTATGATTACTAATAACCTGACCTCATTCTCTAGTCCCATCATGTGTTTCCTTTGAACAAACATTACAGCTGTAATGGGACATCTCCACATGATCTGCTGACAGATTTCCATCCCTTTCCATTTTAATCCCTCCATTGTCTTTCTACAGAACCATCCTCAGGACAAGACGTACAATATTCAAGCCAAATACTTGTAGGGCCCTATTTTTGTAACAGCGCAACACCCAGCACAAGCAGCAGGGTCTGACAGTTTGGTATTTCCCTGACCTTGAAATTCATCTGTGTGTATTTTGGTGCCAAAACACAGCGTACACACTGCACAGGTAGGAGGAGAGGAACAAACAGGTGGGAGGTTCATTCCAATGAGGCAGCGCAAAGTGAGTTGGTGGTATTTCTCGCCGAAAATACGGCTTAGATGTTGAGCTGAGAATAGACAGTCTCAGAATGATGATTTTGTCAACGAGAGCAAAGTGAATACCTGCACAGGAACAACCGAATAATGCTTAAAATGTAAAGTGATGTGATTGGCTGAGTGTATTCATTAATCATCACACCCTCCAATCTTTATCCCACTTCACCCGGCTCTTTTGCACTTTGCGCTGCTGAACCAAAATAGTAGGTGGAGACGCCCACACAGCCCGTGCGCCCAAGAACCACCACTTTGCACTTGTCGTTGTACTGTACTAACACGGTTAAAACACGGCCCTTACTTTATTGTACAGTGCATCTGAAGTTGGAATAACACTCCGTGGTTACAATTTATTTATGCTTAGCTGTCATGGCAGTGTGCCATGAAGCTCTCTGGAATAAAATATACCATTAGTACAATAATTACATTTCTGTCAGAAGGCTGATTAGATACAAATCCTCAGGGAGAGAGAGACAGAGATAAAGAGACAGCGAGTGCAGGAAGGAATAACTGGCGATGCTAAAAGGGAGGCATAAAGAATGGAGGAGCGGAGGAAAAACAAGATAAAAGAAATTATGAGAGAGGAGAGAGACGGAGACGGACGGGGAGTGATGAGAATGAATGTGGCTACTCGCTGTGGCTCGCACGCCGCGATCCCGGCCATCCATCCTCCAACCATTCCTCGTTAAATAATACAGATAAGATGGAAAAGCTCTCATCCACATCCATTTAGCCAAATCGCACTCTATTGTAGAAAAATGTGCTTAATGATTCATGAAGCAGCTCCCATTACTATCACACCAACTTCCAGAGAAACTGTGAACAATGCATGGAGAGGACACAGAGGAGGAGCTGAAGCGTGGCAGCGCCGACGTTCATTAGAGGGAGAAAAACAGAAAAAGGTGGACAGGTGGACCGGTGGACCAAAGCACACACCTCGAATGTGCCGGGTCACGGACTTGAATCACATCTCTGACCTTCAGTCCCCTTCTCTGTTGTGTTGTTCAACAAAGACACAGCAGCGACCACCATTGGTGTGGTCGAAAGGTCAGAGGTGAGTACTGCGCTTCACATGTAATGTCCTTCAAATTCCTGTGCAGCGTGGTTTCAGCTGTTCAACTGTAGCATACGACCAGGAGGGCGCTTCAAACCATCATACAACATCTGGTGACTTCTGATTGGTGGACATGTCGGGGGGTAAAACAGCAGTAAAATCCCAATAAAGCAGAAGAATCTAGTTTAAGTGTTGTGAAGCTTTACTGATTTTTGCCCCACAAACTCTGCACTTTCCATGTTCTCAGAGATTCACTTGATGGGGACAGCCGAGATAGCAAAGTTGTTGTGGCCCAGATCTGGCCAACGCCAGACACGTTCATCTGGCCCACATCTCGCCCAAGTCTGGGCCAGATCCAGCCCACCAGAATAGAATGACCTATGGCCCAGACTTGGACTACTTCTGGTTTATTCCATTCCATTAATTGGCTCTCGGCTGACATCTGGCCGTGGTATGGCCTGCTCGTGGCCTGCTCAGATCCGGCAGACAGGAGCGATACCACGTGGTATGCGATAGATACACACCGGTATTTACATCCTGCTGTGAGTTTCAAAGTTTCAAATCAGTAGTGCAGGCAGATCCCTCTTGTGTTTGTGTGTTGCTCGGTCACTCACAGCAGGATGTAAATACCGGTGTGTATCTATCGCGAGTTCTGTTGATCTTGTCTGGCGCGGCTTCCGTAGTGCAATCGGCTGTGAGGGAGACTCGCGTGAACGTGGAGCGTGCCTCCGTGTAAACATAGCATAGTGACTGTTTAGGCTAGAAAAATGTACTTAATGACGTTGTTTCGAGTAAACTCTGGATGTCGCCACTTCAGGACACTTGGATGGCAGCGGACGAGCAGTATGAGGAATATTACAAAGTTTTTGTGTAGTTTTATGGACCTTTTCGTCTCGGACACCATTGCCGCCCGTTATATGGATTTTTGCTGCAGGAGGGTACCCCCGCAGGTCTCCAGCTGCACTTTGAGGAATAAGAAACTACACCGGACTTCTCATCAGCATGAGGGTGAGTCGATAATGACTGAATTTCGTTCTAGAGTGAACTATTCCTATAAATTTAAAACATCTATTGTGCAATATCAGCCATGATCAATAAAAAACAAGTCCAATTTTCAAATTTGACAGTATATGCTCAGACAGCACCATGAACACCTTTATTTCCAGATGGTGGCCTGGCTGTTTCACCCCTCAGGTTTCTGTCAGCAGCCGGAGGTAAATATTCGTTTATGTGAACACTGATGGTTCTTTGTAGAGACAGATAAAGTTCTGTTGAGCTTCATGGTATCACCAGCTGAGACGACTGGTAGAAAGCCAACCCACGCAGCTCATTATTTTTAACTACCCCAACTTTACACACACCACCATACTGACTGGTGTTTCAGCCAGAAAATACTGCCAGCTCATATCGCCACGACAGTAGTGGTCAGCGACTCCTACGGAGCCAGTCTGGAGCTGGACCTGACCTCCCTATGGAGGGCAAGGCACAGAATGAGAGACCTTTCCTCACAGGCATCAGTACAATGGGATTAACTGTCATTTATATACAGAGTTTACTACAAATCACAGTGTTAATGTAATGCATTGCATGATACACACTGGTATATTTGCACCTCCTTTACATACCTCACATTGTACTACTGTGAATTGCAATATAATCCAATACATCAACAAAGATGGCTGTAGAAATAGCAGTGGGTATGTGACACTAAACGTAACACTGTACTTTAAAGGCAGGATTTGTAGCAGAACAATAATTTTAGAATATTTTTGTCTCATGCCAATGCGATTACTGTTTTATAGAATCATTTGCCACAGCATGGAGTCTAGTAAAACACGTCAATGCCCACAAAATCTTTAAAAAGCTATAAAAGCCAGTGTCTGCTCCTCACAGACTGACATTTACCTTTTCGTGGTGATGTTGTGCCACACAGCTGACAGAGACACCTCCCAGACTACAGCAATTACAGTAATGGGATTTGTTACTTCCAATATTAATCTTACATAATAAGGTCTGAAATTATGATAATCTGGATAAAGAGTGAGCAAATCTGCATCAATTCCACTTCAGCGTGGCTTCTCATCAAATTAGCGTGTTCGCTCAACCTCGACATGCTGCCAGGCAACCTGCACAGCACAGAGTGACATTTGGGAACAGCCAGCGCTCAGTGTGTTTGCACTGTACCATGCAGACAGTCTGGCACGCACTTGTAGACAGACACAAGCCATCACAACCACCTATATGCACACACACACACACACACACACACAGACTGGTGCACAAGCAGACATGCAGTCACTGCTACCCCCGCTCATCCCCTCACTACCTAAACACACACTCTGTCTCGTTCTCTCTCTCTCTCTCTCTCTCTCTCACACACACACACACACATAGTCAGTGAGCTGCTTTTGCTGAAACACAGAGGAGCAGCCCCCAGCGGATAGATATCAACGCTAGGCATTATGGGTGAACCTATCTGCCGTTTCAGATCGAGTTAGGGCCAATTAGCCTGTAGGGAGTGAGAGGAGCCATCGCATAAGAAGCTGTTGAGAAGAACAGCACACAGAGGACCAGAGAGGCCCCTCCAGCAGTGATTAGAACAGAGACTACTTCACCACACCAACAAGCCAACACCAACTCAAATCCCTATTTTATAACCTGAAAGACCAGAACTGGAAATAAAAGTAAGACACTGCAGAACTCTCATATAATGTTGATTTTGCTTGCTGACTCTTAAGCCTAACACAGTAATTACTCAACCTACATGTAGATCTCACCAAGGTTTTGCTTGATTTGAGGACCTAGAACACTTCAGAACATGTTTTTATAGAAGTTGTTTCCATTAGACTCCCTAGAATCCCTGCAGCTGCCTATTTTTGAGAAACTTTCCGAAACCAACAATCCGACCAGCGGGCACAATCATGAAGTGCTGAGAAAGTGTACAGACTTTGAACTTCTCTGTTAAGATCTCTTTTATCGCACAGCTACTTCTGTCACTTTACCTGTGAACGACTGGGTGCAACGCTATAAATACCTCCGTGGAGAGACTGTTCACTGCCATCCACGTTTGAAAGATTCTCGCGTCTTGTCCCTTGCTGTTAGCGTAAATCCTTTTTTTTTTTTTAACAGACACACTTTTGCCTTCAGAATCTGTTGGATGACACTTTTTAAATACTTTTTTTTTCGTGCATAGTAGTAGGACACTGATTTCTTTGCCTTTGCTCTGATTTCAGGAGCAAATTGAGGGAAATTCTTTTAATTTGGCAAGAACGTCCACTTGGACGCAAGGATAGGGATCAACAGATATAGTTTTTTTCAGGAGAAATCGATTTTTTTGTAATCAAGAAGACCAATAGTCAATTTACATGGATGAGCCACAATATTAAACCCACCGGCTTAATATAGTGCAGGTTCCCCTTGTGTCGCCAAAACAGCTCTGACACATCGAGGCAGAGACACAAGACTTCTGGGGGTGTCCTGTGTTGTCTGACATTAGCACATTGGTAATGGATGCTTCAGGTCCTGTGGGTTGGCAGGTAGGGCCTCTTGTTCCTGCACATCCCACAGATACTTGTCAGATTGGGATCTGGGGAATTTGGGAATCGGATCATCGCCTTGGACTCCTTGTCACAGTGATGGAATATAAACTAGAATATCATAATCATAATTTCCTCCAAAAACACCTTTCCCGCCATTATTCAACCATAACTCAGGACCAGAAAGGGAGATTGAGATCATATTTCATACTGATTCGTCGACACTAATGCTGGGTGCCCACTGTGAAACTGTGCTGATTATAGAGATCTTCTGTACTGCTGGGCTGAAGCATCCGCGGTTAAGAATGTGTAGCTTCTGTGTGTTTTATCAAAATGTGCTTTATAGGTCCAGCATGTGAATACACACAAGAAATCTGCCTGTTGACCACAAGCTCACTGGTTTCACTGATATTGATATTCAGGTGATTGTTGTTGCGCCATGTGATGAAGCTCTATATGAGTCCTCTGTACTCCTCTGTAAACCTATCAAGGCCTTAACATTTACATGGAACACGAGAAACCTGATTATCAGTATCTGTATTTGCATGAGTTTAATATGGTCCATTATCCATAATTTGCCTTCATCAGCAGATGCAGATCAGTCACATGTCATGGGGACAGTTCAGTTATTACCACTTGGCCCAAGTATGTAACTTTGCTCACGTCATAACAGCTGGTTGCGTAAGGGGGCAAGATCCAAACCACTGTCTCTGTTGTAGGGCGGTGCAAGGATGACAACTGAACCAATGAAGGTTCAAAGATGAAGCTGAAAATTCTGGGAAATTAAAGCCGATTGGTAAGTATATGGTAAATGCTAAAACATGTTGTGATAATCTATTTTAATGTTTTAAGGGTTAGGGTTAGAGTTATCAAGTTCTAGGCAGATGATGTCCGCCCAGTCCAGTTCTGTTGCGAGGTCTCCGCCTGTTAAATGGCAGTTTTTTGTTGCCACTGTCACCAAATGCTTGCTCATGTTGGGTCTCTGTTAATGAATCAATTAAAGAGTATGGTCCAGACCTGCTCAATTTGGAAAGTGTCATGAGCTGACTTGTTGTGAATGTCGCTATACAAATAAAGACTGAGTGATTGATTGATATTGTTACTTCTGTGCATGTTAACACACTCATTGCACATTTGGAGGCTTCTAAATATGCTAAATAAAAGACAAATAGCCTTTGCACCACATTTACATCTCAGAATAGATGTGTGACTATTCTCTGCAGTTAAAAACACACCTTTAAATAATATATCTATCTGACCTCTTCAGAGCTCAGGAAGAGGGAAGTGTGTCGCCCAGGAACACTCCAGCAGGACAGATACTGTACTTGTCTACACATACTGTACTATGATCTAACCAGCGTCTGCACAGTGTGTAGGGATCCACAAACACAGTGAGGTGGAGGTGATCTGAGCGGCGATGCAGGATGGATATAAACATCATTTGTTTTCCCTGAAGGTGACTGAGATAAGCAACCCAGCGATGGGTGGATGTGTGGAGTGAGAGGGCAGCCCTGCAGATTGATGTTGTGTTAACATGAAATGAATTGCCAGAGGGAGGGAAACCGTGTGGTGTTCTGGGATATGATAAGAGATCAAGCAGAGATGGAGGTTGAGGGCGTGTGTGTCAGCCTTTGTACGTGTGTGTGTGTGGGTACATTTATTGTTTGTGAATGGGCGGCCTGGAGAGTGAGTGGCATGCTGTCACGTAGCAGTTTAATGGCTGTATCTGAATGTATCCCTGCTGCGTATACGTGGAACTTGAAGAAGTAGCGACAGAGAGGAGGAGGTTATAAAAAGAAAAAGTGAAGGAGATTCAGAAAGAGAGTGGATAAAGGAGGATTCTCACATTACCCAGCCTCCATCTGGGATCTTGTAGCCTTTTTTTTTTGCCTTTGACTTTTTCTCCGTCTAATCTTTCTCCCTCTGTTTGCCTGCCTGTCTGTCTGCCTGTCTGTCCCTCCAGTGGGTCTGGGTATCACCTTCTCTAATGAAAGCACACACTTCCCAAACTTCTAAAAGAGAACCGGGATCTGCCAAGAAAACCATCGACATCCATCCCTCCCTCGACTCTCCAATGGGTTTGTGATTTCCAAATTCTCTGATGTCTGAAGGTCACTGCCATCCACGAGAGACAGAGCGGTGTGTGTGTGTGTGTGTGTGTGTGTGTGTGTGTGCAATGCAAGACTAAGCAAGATGGACATAACTTAATTGGTTTTTACTCATCTATTCTCCTTTAGATCCATCCAGATCAGGGTAAAACCTTTGTCTTCAATGGAAGTAGGGTTAAGAATCCAGATAGCAGTACATACACATTTTAGTCTGCTTTATTTTATCAAACCCTTTTTATACCAAATGTTCCAAAAGACAAAGACCACTTTAGTGTGAAGACTTACAGCTGCAGTAAGAGTCTATAGCAATGCTAGCACCTGAGGCTGTTAAAGGCACAGCGTTGCTTTGAGCCAAGTGCTAATGTGGTAACATGCTGATGAAGGTATAGTGTTTACCATGTTCAACAGCTTCATTTAGCATGTTAGCATGCTAACATATGCTAAACACAAAGTAAAATTGAGGCTATTGGGAATGTCATCAGAAATAAAAAAAAAAGTAAAGTGATCACCACCATGGACATATAATGCAAACTGGATACAGCCCCGTTCATGCCTATGAAAGCTTCTCAGTGGCGCATGAAGCCAAAAAGTTCGACATCCAGGTATAAAATTACAGCCCAGTGGCCTTCTGCTAACTTGAATGGGAATTTAAGGATTCAGTTGAGTAAATGAGACTACAGAAGATGTCAGGGACATTAACTCATCTACCCACCTGTCCATCTACATAGGTGGACTTTAGTAGTTGAGTATTCTGAATCTGACTTTACAACTTCTAAATTGATCAATTTATAAAGTGTGTCTTGCACAAAGTAGTAGAGAAGTGTAGTGGTGGTGATGTTGAAGTCATGCGACCATGATGTAGTTTGTTTATAGCTGAATGTTAGCTTTATTACTTCTGGCGATTTCATTTCCGCTTCAGAAACCATTAAAGTGGTGTTCATTTTGTGAAGATTGTCTTGCTGAACAAAACGTGTAAGTATAATAAACTTGTGTTTGCCACAGAGCTTATTTTCTGCAATAATCAAAAGTCCAATGGAAAAATCCCATTGACTTTGAAGCAGGGAGCTGCTAACTTATGGGTTACTCATGCATCATCCCTGCATAGCGAAACAGGTCATTTTGCGGGGATAGTGATGTTCAAAAAGATGTATAAACTGTTTTATATTTGCTTCTTTCACAAGGTAGGCTTATGGGAAAAAGTGCATCACATGACGTAATTACAGGGTTTGGCCGCTGTGTTAATTTAGATTCAAAGCCTGGCACTGTTTCTGAGGGCTTGATCATCACACTTGTTACAATTAATCCTAAGGAGGACATGAACATACCAAATTTCATTAGTCACTTCAAGGTGTCGCATGAGGAAAAGTCAGAGCATCACCTATGTTACATGAATGTCTTTAAAATTTTCACAGCAATCCATCCAATAGTTTTTGAGAGATACTGAGATATTCCAGCCGAGGGCAAAGCAGCAACCGTAGCAGTAGTAGTATGTGTAGCAGTAACTGGAGCTATCAGAGGACTTTTTGTTATAGAAACTGATTTTGCTGCAGGTTCTATATCAGTTCATAACATGATAAACGACCGGTGGCCAATGGACTTTTTCATGTGTAAATGGTGACCAATGAGGCTGTCTGTCGGTGTGGAGTGGGCGCTACGCTTCACTGCACTTGGAGAGAAAAACACCTCACACATCATCCACCTCCACCTCCACCTCCCCTTGGTTTTTCTTTAATCACAGTCACTTCTTTAAAGCTAAACCTAAGGGAGACTGAGGATTTGTTATCCCAGTGGCAGGTTAACAAAAGAGAAAGGCTTTTCGATTGACTTGAAGACTCCTGTGTTGTTTTAAATGAGGAGCATTATAGTTCTGCCCTTTAACGTTTGACCCACAGGAGGCCTGAATCTCTTGAGGCTGGAAATTGGTCTGTGACTATAGAGTTACCCATAGCAACCAGGAGCTGTTAGCAGGCCCAGTTTAATTTACATTTTAAATTAATGATGCACTTCTGTTCATCCCTGTAAGTTCCAGATGCAGATCTTTGCATCCTAGTACATCACATGATGCTGGTTAAGATGGTTACGATTGGTTAAGAACATTTAAAGCAATTCTTTGTGTGTATTAGCTAACCATTGCTGGCCATTTAGTTACAATAAAATTAGATTTTCTAAATCACTAAAATATTAATATCTTATTTTGACATCAGCCTCTCTGAGTCATCTTTCCATTCACACCAATGTGTTGATATTAGTGAACAGCAGCATATGCTTTGAAAGCATATTCCCTTGTATACTGGTGTGAGTCGGGTGTAGTGAGGTCAAAATCAGTAAGTGGCATTTAGTGAGGAAGGTTAAGGTCATGGTCTGCCCTCCATTAATGTTCACTGCGATCATATTCGCAAAAAATATGTATTGTGTATTTAATTTTTTTAAAAAATTTTTTTAACTTTATTTGATTATGTTTGGAAAGTTTTAAAGTTGTTTTTTTCATCTGTAATCATAAGAGTAACTGCATCTTCAAGGAATAGTTTCACATTTAAGGAACTATTTTTACTTATTTTCTTGCCAAGAGTATAACACGGCAGTGAAAAATAAATACAAATTGGGGTTTTATGGGGTTTATGTGCTGTACAGGTACAGGGATGATGTATTTTGTAGTTCCATTCATGTGAACTCCATGTAGTTCCGTCAACAAAAAGCCAATTGGATTTTTGAATTGGATTTGGATTATTGCAGAAAATAAGATCTGTGGCAAACAGAAGCTACTCTAAACTAATCTTTACAGATAAACACCACATTTGTGATTTTCGAAGTGAAAATGAAATCCCCTAGAAGTTAAGAGCTAATGTTAGGCCATAAACAGACTACACAGTGGTTGCATGACTCAAACGTCACCACCACTAAGTATCCTACTACACAATTACTATACATGTTTTCTATAAACTGATCAATCTACAAGTAGTAAAGTTAGAGTTAGAATAGTTTGTAACTGAAGTCTGCCTTAGACGGTCTTGTGAGTAGATGAGTCTCCATGTTTGGCATGCTGACGTTTAACGTCCCTGACAGCCTCTGTAGTGTCATTAAGCCACATGTTAGCAACCGCTGTTTTGAAGACTTGTAAGCACTTTAAAGTTCAATTGTGGGACATCTAGTGATGCATTTTAGGGCATAGGACAAAATGTGTAAATTGACATTTAACTGAAAACCAATTTAAAAAAACCCATAGCCTTTCAAACGAATTTCCAGTGGCTTCCTTAGTCTTCATGTTATGTTGATACACTATGCTAAGCTAGCTAACAGGCTCCTGGCTGTAGATTCAGAAGGAGAATAAGTCAAATCATAAAAGTGTCTACCTGTTGCTATAAGGTAAATCCATAGTGGCCTAAATATTCAACTTTAATAGCTGTTGTCACTTAAAGGGAGCACTTTCCATTGAGAAAGTAGATCAATGAGAACTTAGCATAGCACACTAGCATAGATGCTGCTATAGCATCAGTTATATTAGAACTGGTTTTCACTCATCTCTCGACTGGCTTCAGTCAGTTTGATTTACAAACGCGCTCCACTGATAGTGCTGATCTGATTGGTTGATCTTAGCATGTGGTGATTGTCCAATCACCTTCCAAGTATTTTTCTAAATGCTTCTGTGTAACAAACCATCTGGCACATCAGGTTAAATGTTGTGATCTCCACAAACAAAACTCCACTGACTGATTCCAAAACTGTTCGCCCCAGAAAAGAAAATATGTCTAATTTGGTGAACTGGATTAACATGCCCTTTAATGCAACTTTATATAAATGTGAAGCTTTTCTGTGGGGTTGGAATACATTTACAGACAGGAAACAGAGCTGGGGGAATACCTGCAAATTGCAGGTGAAAAAGGAGAACATTTTATGCCGGAGGCTCCTCATACACCGTGGGGACCGAAGGCACTTTATATACACTACTGTGCAATGCTCACAGGCACTATCAGACAGTTGGGAGAGACATGTTCTTATGGTGGAGGATATTTATGTCTTTGTGTTTGGCGACCAATGCCTTAGGGCCATGTGTGGCAGGAAAAGATGAAGGAGACCCTGGAAGAAATGGAGAGCCTGGCTCCCCAATCTGGCCTGCTAAATAGTGGGCCCTCTGGTTGCAGTAGATTGGCTTGAGATGACTTGGCACTCCAAACAAAGCTATTTCCGTGTTTCAAGCTCGCTTACTTCATCCCGATGACAAATGACCAGCGCCTGACCTCCCGTGGCAGCCATTTTACACCGTAACTCAATTCATTAATGTTCTAAAAATACCCACATTCAAACAACAGCACTCCTCCAGGGGTGTGAAGGTGGGAAAACAGAGAGGCCACGTGAGCCGCACAACAAACACCTGAAACAAAAAAGGATTTCTGGATACACATCCAGAGCCCGCGCTGTGTGTAGCAGCCAAACAGGCGCTCTCACTGGGAGCTTTGGTGTTTTATGCACCGGTGTGGCCGGGGAAGCAGAGCCACACTGTCTCGTTAAAAAGTGTGCAAAAGCCTTTCCCTGAAAGGAGACTAAAGAGCAGGCTCTGCCAGGAGGATCAATGCCAGGCAGACTTGGAGCAACACGGCCACACATCTCGTCTTACCCTGCTTAGTGAGGGGATATGTACCATTTCAGTGGGGATTATATGGGAGACAAAGAACACGAGGAAAGAATAATGAGGAAAGAAGGAAGTACAGAGGAGAGAGCACAAACAAAGTGAATTTACTTGTCTGCCAGAAGAACGGTTCAGCAGAAGTTTGTGGGGTAAGATGGGTTTTGAACAATATGGTACAAACAAAGCTAATGATGTGATTACAGATGCTCGCCGAAGAGAGAATTGTCTAAATGGCCTTAATCCGCTGAGCACGGACAGATTTCACATGTATCATTACACAGAATGACTGTGGTGATTTGTCAAGTGTTCAACCCAGTCGCCAGATGAATGTCGGCAATGTACATTTCTGCAAACCAAAGATGTGTTAAAAAAAACGTTCTTTATGCTGCCACTTTTAGGTTCAATTTTCCATTTTATGCTGTGACAATGTTGTGCTTATGCTCTGGTTAGGTTTAGGCTGAAAAAAAACTTAGGGTTAGGGTTAGGAGAAGATCTTGTTTTGGTTCAAAATACATTTTGGGGGGGAAATGCCCAAACATCTCATTAAAAACACCTGATATTGTCACGGCAAACACGGCTGGAAATTGTTGAAGCCCTGTCCTGAACTGTGGTCACTGGCTTGGCAACCTTCTTGCCTAGCTTTAAATCCAACACTTGCCACTCCACCTCCCATTATGAAAGTTTGCTCTTATACATGTAATGTGAATGTGATATGATACCAATTGTGGAAATAAATTGCCAAATAACATCCAATGTTTTATTCTGGAGACTGGGCTGCAAGAGACCAGTTTTCAGGCACTCAGAGGTCACTTTAAACAAACACGCCCCAGGACAAAGCCACAGCGGGCAGGATGATTGGGGAGAGAGGGTTCGACCAAGTTCATAAGTTGAAACTGTAATTATACCAGTGGGAAAATTAGGCCCATTGTATGCCACGGAGGCACCACAATCACCCCAAAGAATGAGGTTCTGAGGATCGTCCTGCTGATAAAATATCCTGCTCATGGAAAAAGGTTGTGAATGTGGGCCAAAGTCAGTGAGACACAGAGCAGAGAGAACACCAGGAGACATGCCTGGGCTTGAGCTGCTCCCCAGTGTGCCTGTGTTTTCCGCCCCGGTGTTCTTCCTGTTCCTGACTGATCACCCCTGCTTCCTCTACAGGTGAGACTGCCTGCTCCGCTGCTCTCGCCGGTACCTGAGCTGGGAATACGTGCTGACTGCAGAGCTGCGGAGTGTGCAGCCAGTTCTGAGAACTCAGACAACATGTGGCTACAGCAGCGTATTAGAGAGCAATTCTGCACACGGTCACGGGGGAAACTAGTGGAACTAAATGAGATGGGACACTTCCAGAGCGAGAGAGGTTTACTCTGCAGCCAGTTTCCTCCTGAACTTTCACTTCCCATCTCATTATCTTGACAGTTTTAAAGAATCACTCTGCTGTTGAGCTACTAATGTCTTGCTTGCTAATCATTAAATATTTACATCGTGCTTTAACTTCCTCCTTTTAATGTTCATACCAATTAAAATACCATGTTGGCAGTCTATCATGTTTTAATTCATTAACTTTAAATCAGGGTTTACTTCCATTACTGCACTCCATTTTACAAATGCTTCTTAAGTTTTTAGAGCTTCTCTGCCTTCCAGGAAAAGTAAAATACAGCAACTTAAGAGACTTTAGATAGTTAGCACAAATTGAATTTGTTGTTTAACATGTTGATTTTCATACTTCACTGTCACTGACTGACACCAAATGACTGTTTGAATCCTTAACTTGCTGAAAAGATGCACTCGGGGTGGCAGTAAGACTGATACTCCATACTGAAAACCAAAAACACCAGAGCAAATATGAAAGGAACAGATGTTAGCATGCCTGAATAACTAATTAGTTGCAGTAGTAACTCAGACATTACTGTCAAAACCAAGATATAGCATATTATTAGCTAGCTACCAAATTGTATGGGTTACAGGTTATCATGTATGAGGCCATCAAAAGCTATTTAGATTTGGAGTCAGTGTGCAGGTGTTGATCTGTTCATTAATGCTGGTTACCAATCGGTTTGCACCTATAGGCAATGAGCATATAACTATGCTCCGTCTAATGTTTGCTAGCTTGCTACAGCTAATAAAATCTGCCAGCAACAGTTGTCATTTCAGTGGGAAAATCAACAGTCTGGAATGACAATGATGAGTCTTCATTTGGCCATTTCTGTCTTTAGTCAGGACCGATTGTTCCAAATTTCGAGACATAATTTCGTACATAAAATGATACAAAGAAAAGCTTCAAAGGCAAACAAAGGCTCACATGCTTCTGCTGATTACAGAAAAAACTCTCTCAAGTCAGTGTTAGGTTTGTCCATTCTGGGTAGAAATATGGTGGTGCAACATGGCGACTCCGTGGAAGAGGACCTGCACCCTCTGTAGATATACAGGGCTCCTGCTAATCCCTGCTTTCAGGTGATTCTACACTAATGAAAACATAATAAGGAATATGACATTTCTATAGATCTTTCTAAGTCCTGTTGACCTTAAATTGACAAAAATGGATAAACATGAGACCCAGTTTTTGAGTTCTTTTCTAGTATAGGTTTGTTCTTACTCGTAACAAACCGCACTACAGTCTGATTGGAATAGGGTCAATATTTAGTTAGTAATGCTTCTTAGTGATAGTTCATTTTGGCAATAAGTTTAATTGAGATAATTATCATCTGAAAAACAACCTAAGTGAAAGTCGCAAACTTCCATACACTGAATAATCTGCTCCGAACACACTGGATGCCAATACCTGACAGACATGACTCCACTAGATGAGCTTTCAGTTGCATCAAGGTTGGGACCCAGTATGTTGTCCAGTGACATCAGAATTCCCTCGTGGCATCCCCACACAGTTATTAATGCTCTCACACAAACACAAGAAGGGGACATCCCAGGATGCTTGGAATGCTTCCAGCTTCCCTCAATCCCAGACGAATTCATCCGTCTTGCCACAGCAGCATGCATTATTCTACCATTACGTGGCGACGGGTGCCTGTCCCAAATAAAAATTGATCTCACTGACGAATAATCATCTTAGGCCCACGGCTTTCTCTTTTTTGGACGCTCAGCCCTTCCCTCGTCTCCAGAAACTGCAGAGAGGTAATAATAGACACCATCTTCCTTTTGTTCTTTCCCAGATTCAGGCCTATAGCTGGGTACACAGAAAGGTGCCGCCCCATCAAGTGGAGTAATATAGGTTCTGTTGCCATTGAAAGCACTTTAACATTAGACTTCCCCTGTAACGGATATTGATTCAAGCCTCTTTTATTATTAAAGCTTTGGAAGTTGCAGAAGTTCCCCTCTTTACTTTGTTTGTTGGATCTTTGCAGCACTAATATGCACTCGGGCTTCAGTTTGTTATGGTAGTGAAGGGGTTAGGAAACATTTTATTTGGTGCAAAACTTCTGTTGGATCTTTGTTCCACAATCACAAGACTTTTTTGTCACTTACTGGCCACCATATCTCTTGTTGTCATCATGTTTTTTCAGTTCTCACTGGTCGCCAACAAAGGTCAGTTACCAAACGCCACTTACATTCTATTGTTTGACCTATAGCAAATCATTGTCCGCAGTCCTAACATAGGCTAAATGCTGCCAATGTGGGATCAAACATTAAACAACCCTGAATTCAATTGAAAGGCCAGAGGCGAGTTTAGAAGCTGCTGACATTTGCTGCCGAAGATTCCAGGAAAGAGCTCAAGGTGAGGACAGAAGTGTTACTGTAGTAGCACTTTGCACTTGGCACAAGAACACAAGTGGCTCAGATGTGGTTCAGATCCGAGCCGCTGTGGCTATCGGTCTCTGTCCCAGTGACAAGAACTCCACGTACCCAATCCCTTCTCATGCTTTAACTCAAAACCTATCCTTTCCACTGTACCCTCCTTTAAATAGAAAATCGAACTGAATTGACCTCTGCTCAGTTATGGCAGAGTTTGGTTTCAAAGTGAACTACTTGAGAAAATGATTATACAGTGGATATTCTTTTACAGAAAGTGAATGATGACTATAAGAAAATGATCATATTTTGCTCCCAACTCCCAAGAGTTGACTTCAAATATCAAGTACGTTCTGGAAATACAAATCGACACAACAAAAACTGGGATTTTGATCCCTCAACATGATATGAGTCCCGATTATTGAAAATCTCCAGCTTTGAGTGCAAATGTCTTCCAGTTACAGATATTAACTCTAAACTTGGGGAAAGGAGAATTTAAACACTGGTTCAAATTTCCTGTCGAGATCTGAAACATAATCTCTGCTTGCCGTCCAACATGCCAGACGGGCTAATTACAATGCGTCTCAAGCACTGACGCACTGATATCAACTCCTGCTTCCAGCCATATCTGATTACAAAACAAAACAAGTTGTCCAGAACAGGTGCGTCACTCATCTTATCGCCAAACGCCGTTTAGACATTTGAAGACTGAGGGCAATGGATGCTGTTATACATCGAGGAGCCATGACTGTCATGACTACAAGGCAGTGTGACTGATATTATAAGAACATCAGATTGAGGGGGAACACAAGCCACTGCTGAAGGACAGTGGGTCTCTGGATTTGCGCCCTCCTTCATAATCACCTCTATTTGGAGGGGTTAAATGAAGGGCCCATAAAACAAGACCTTTTCTAAGGGCTCTAATCACTCTCCTCGTGGGCCAGGCACCTTCCATTCCCAACATGACAGTTTTACAAGTCCCTTCTGACACCATCGGATGTGTTCAGGGACGCCAACACGCATAAGTGCAGACCAGCAAGTCAAGGGAAAGAAAGGAGGGGCAAGGATGAAGGGCGAGAGGAGGATGTCCTGGCACATGCTCAAAGTCAGTATCAGGAAGAAGATCAAGGACGGAGAGAACAAGACGTCGATGATAATCAACTGTGTGCTTTAGTTAGCTTTGATCTCATCTTTAAATAAACCAGTGAGGAGGTAGAGCAGATGTTGAAAGAGACACCTGCACCAACACCAAAAACAGACTTTATATAGTCATTCATGGCTGTTTCTTGCATCCTCATGTAAAACTAAGACCTACAAATTTCCTAAATGTGAGAAACTAACATTGCTTATTAGCTATATTGGACTACCCAATTTTTAGCTATGCATGCAATATTGTTTCAAATTTTCAGTTTAACCTGTAGCATATAGGCATGCCATCACCTTGCATGTCGGTGGTATTGCACATGTTCCAGGACATTTTTGATTTTTATATAATTTTAAATTGTTTTCAACACATGGCTAATATCATATGTCATATGTGAATGGATAAACATGTTCTAACTTCCAACTGGTCAAATATAGCAGCTCGGTCAGTGGCCTTAAGTTTCAAACTATGACACTCTACCTACTCCTAGTGTCAGTTTTGCAGGCGCAAGGCTCTGTGGTCAGGGTCAGAATAATGAATATGCAACATCTGGTCAGATTTTCAAAATAAAGCTTGCTGACAAAAATGGACATATTATGACGTATAATAACTTTTGGACACTAGGATTAACATCAAACACTTGGGGTTTGGTTAGGGTTAGACACAAAAAATCAACGCTGGATAAAGCATCAGAGTGTCGGGTAAATGTTGAGCTTGAAGGTTTTATTCTTGACCTTGACAGTACTGGGATCTTTGGTCATCTGTCTTCCTTATGAGAGGCAGAGACAGATTCAAGAGGTGATTAAAATCCCAATTCAGAGAAAAAATGGGTTAAAGGGCCCCAAAAATTGCACTTGAGAGAAAATGATGAGGTAAATGTCACAGAGTGAGAGAAAGATTGAGGTTGAAAAGGAAAGCGTGTTGCCTTGAGTCCTAGCTCTGCTCAGGCCTAACTGGATCTGTGGGTCCTCTTTTCTTACATAAGAGAGATGTTCCGATTCATCCTCGCCACGTTCTCCCTATCCTCTTGTACTACTTTACCATAACCTTTTAGACCTACTCCCAGAATAGGTTCGCTATAAATAGTTACACACATACACACACCTGTAACCAGACACATATTATATTTATCTATCTATCATACTCTCTGAAGGACATTCTGCCCTGAGGAAGAAAACTTCCACCTCACACTTTACCTGCATATGCAGCTGCTATGACCTGTAATGTTTTGTGTTAAACAAGAAGGCAGCATGAGACGTCTGCAGACATGTCGGTCAAACCGATAGACAGCTTCAACAGCGTCGAAATGGTCAGCGTGACACTGAAGAGCACATTTCCTCTGAGGAAAACCAGTAATATTCATGCAAATGTAGTGGCACATGAATGATCATATTAACACACTTCAGCTCAAAGCAAGAATTGATCCTACATTCAAACGTAAACAAGACGTTTTTAACTGCTTATGAAACAGTCTCAATTTAATACTGATACCTCTATATGGCCTATGGAAGCAAACAAGACCATCAGCGAGAAGACTGACTATTATAGTTACTCTCAATGCCAGTCAGCGGGTCAGATTCCAACTTCTCCAGGTTGGATAGGTCATAAAATAAAAACATTCTTTTAAGTAGGAGTGCTGAGGGTGAATTGAGGAGTATCATGCCATGCACCCTGCAAACTAAAGTGACAATAAGCCTTCTTGTCACCTGCTTCCATGGCAAATGTACAGGCTAGCCAGATCAAAGTCTTTAATGCAGGAGGTGGTGGTGCTCATTACTCCGCTTTTGTACACACTTCCAAGAAAGCAGTTGGCATTGTTTTGCATAAGCAGGATTGGAAATTGGTCAACATCAGTGTGACAAAGACACCATTAGCCATTAGTTTATCAAGAAATATGTGTAAGGTTTCCAGGTTGCAGCGCCAACTGAGCTCTCAGATGGAAACCATATATTTACCTCAGTTTTTCTAAAACTCAACACACGAGATATATTTCTATTAAGTGGTTAATGGTTAATGAAAGAGAGGATCTCAGTGACCAAAGAGTAACATTAACAACAGTTTTTGCAACTTTTTAGCAAGTTCTAAATAACTATAGAGGAGCTACTTTGTTTAGCAGGTTGATTTAGGTTTGTGGCAAAAAAAACAGAGCCATAGACATGTGCAGTGGTTTGGTGAACAGATGGGAACAGTAAATAATAAATGTGGGAGAAAAGCACTGGTATTGGATCAGTACTCTGTGCACACCAACTGATGTGATTGTGCAATAACTGTAGCAAAGGACAATGAGTTTCAACACTGGCCAGACATTGCTGCTTGTCCAACATCTTGTTGGCAGAGCTCAGGGGCTGAACCGTGTCGGAACTGTGGGGTATTAAAACTGTTGCTGGGCGAACGTCCTGCCTTTTTGGCCCTTGGCCTCTGCCATCTGACTGTTTGGTGTTAAGGGTGCTCAGGGCACTTCCCTGTTCCCACTTTTTCCTGAGTAGTTTCACATGTCACAACCCATAAACAAACTCCATAAAGCATAAATGTCAAAAAGCTTTGGGACTTTTGCCCCAAGAAACCTTTGGGGCTGAGTGGCTTACATAAGCAAATGAGCTACAAGGGTTTTTGAACTGATTTCAAAAGGCTCAACTGGGCAACAATGCAGTGACTTGACTTCTGATGTGTCTACTTTCAGTTGATCTCCTCAAATAATGTCTACGAGATGCTTGAAAGTCCAAGTCGCAGTCATTTCCTAGAACTTTGGTCCTCTTTATTAGCAGCACCAACAACCAGAAATAACTACAGAAACGCCTCCAAAATGTCAGGGTTTATGGGTTCAGGGAGACAGATGTTTACATGTGACAGCCTGCAGTTTCTCACAGTTGGAAAGCTGAGCATTACAAAATGGGTCGAGGTCAAATTGCAGATTGGGCTGATACTCATACTCAGAGCAAAACGGTTCCGTGAGTCATAATAGATTGAAAGGTCTCTCTAACTTAACCAAGGTACTTAGAGGTTCATGTAAGAGCTCTTGCTGGGATGTAATTGGAAAGTGTGATAATAAACCAGATACAAAACATTCGACTTATATCCTTGTGATACTTGCCCTCATGTCTTCGCATTTAGTGGAAGAAGGTTTAGTTATTTCTCTTTTTTGTCTTAAAAGAATAATTATGTACGACTTCATTTGAAAGCTAATATTGATATTTGGATATTTAGATTGCTGACAGTCATTCTGAAGCAGTTTGTGTTTCCTGCAGAATTTTATTCCTGTCAAGGTGGAAACACCTCCAAGACAACCTTTTGACTATAATGGGAAACTAAGACTGAGTCATACTTTGAGAGTTGGTAAAGCACAGATGACTCATCCCTCATACTCACTGGCAGGGAAACTCTGGGATGGATTTCACCTTTCAATGAAGAAGTATTGGAGACGCTTGCAGAAAAAAGGAAAGCAAAAACTTTCAGTACATGTTTTGTTCTTGTTTTTGGATCGCTGTCATATCAACAGTGGACAGCAGTGAATGGCCTTAAGCAAGGGGTCATTTACAAAGGGGCATAATTAATGAGATATGGAACAGTAAGTAAAAGCTAAATATCCACTGATCGAAGAAATGTAATCCATTAATGGTTAATGAGTATCATAACTGCATGACTCTGCTAGGATTATCTTATTTAAGGTCTCAGTATATTTCAAGCAAACTATGTCTGTGATGTGTCGTCCGACCACTTCTAAAACCAAAAGTGTTTCAGACAGTCACTCCTTGAAGGCATTCATAGTGTTGCAGTTGGCTGTACACATGAAAAGTGTCAGAGGTAGTTGTGTGAAGAATAAAAAAGAAGAGCCTGAAATGCAGCGTCTTTGTAGCACACTGTCATCAGAAACTGGGTCTCAGATGCAGTTAAACATGTTTAAAGCCTTTGATCAAAATAAGAATCAGTATTATTTTTATGTATTTTGGGGTCATTTCTTTAATTTCTTTAAATAGAACCGTCGGTAAGATACTGAGGACTGAGCTAAGAATTCTGATATGACTTAAATGTCAGAGCCGTGGGGTAGTCTGAGCTAAAGTCACATCTCTTTTCCACAGAGATTTCTCAGCCAGAATTGAGGATTCTCTGTGGCCGTAGTGTGAAATTACAAAAATCCTAATGGTACAGTCTCATTTAGATATCATTTTCATTCCATGAATTTTTCTTCCTTGTCGAAACCTGGCCTTACATCACCCAGAAATTACCCAGAATTTCAACTCCAGCATAGATTGGGCAGAGATATAGGTTTGATATGCTAGGAGTTGCTGATGTAGTCTCAGGCCGAGATGAGACTCGGGCTGCTCAATCATGGCAATTTTCTTGGTCAATATAATCATTAATACGATTGCTCATTGACTTTGGAAACATCATGTAACATCCATGTAAAGGAAAGGGTTGCATGGGATTTATAATGCAAGACGACACAAGAGCATCATTGCAAAAAGAAGATCGCACAATGATCATTTTATCTTGTTTTCACAATAGTTGGAAGCAAAAATCGTAGTTGAAAAGGAAATTTAATTAACCGTGCAGCTTGGTGGGCTATCAAGATCTGGTAAGCTCACTTCTTCTGATGTCCAAATCCACAGATTTTTCACATTTTCTTTAGACCCAGCTGATACTGACTCAAATGACATCACTTGAGGACATTTATCAGACTTTATCCTTTAATACCCACCTCTGCAAAGAGTTTTGACCTGAAACACACGTGAGAAAAACATAAAAGGGACCCAAGGAAAGTCATACCCAATCCAAATAGTATAATTAGGACTGATCCAAAGTGAGACTGACCAACCGCAAAAAAAACACCAACACTGGCAGCAGCACGATGATCCACCAAATACTGAGATGCTGCTGTTGTAAAAAGTAGCACCACATCTAGTGTTTCCTGACATTTCAAGTCCAGGGTCTGTGACTCACATCCAGATACACATTTTTCACCTCTAATGGTTATGACACAACTTGCCATCAGAGCTGATAGCCAGTCTGCTTTAATCCATTTAGGTATACCCACACAAACTGAGTCCTGAGGTAATCCAGTGGTTAAACATCAGCTCAGTACCGGCCTGTATCACATTGTTTTGGGAAAAGTATATTTAATACAACCACCAGCTTCTTGTAGAGAATACCACAACTAGGTGTGATGTAGTTTTAAGTGTAGGGCTGTGTGATATAATCTTATCAGACCTTCTCTGTATTGTGGCACCTTACACCTACAATCCAATGTCTACAGTATCATTTGAATCATTGATGCTAAGTCACTCAGGAAGTTTTTATAAGAGCATCTGCCAAGTGCTTTTAATGTTAATGTAGTTTATATATCCTGTTAACGTGTGTGTGTGTGTAGTGTACATGCATGTCTGCACGCCTGTCTGTTGCTGCGGGCGGTGCACTGACGTTAGTGCCATCATGTGATGGTGAGCGTGGAGAGCCAGAGCTGCACAGATGGTGTCAAGGCAGGGCTCCTCCAGTGTCATGGCCCCCTTACCGTCTGCGCTCACAGACAGGGAGCAAGAGATCAAAAGGGAGAGCAGCGACACTGTGCACGATGGAGACAATGAGCAGACCTACAAACACGTCTTCACAAAACAAGGGCAGTGATGTAGAACCAGACGTAGTAAACATACCATCCTCTGATCTGGAGCTGGTATTTTTGTAGCAAATCCAAATAGCTAATGAAGGCTTGTGCATTTTTCCTGACACAAAGCTGTCGACAGAAGGCGCTTGAAGATGAAAAAGAAATGTAGATGTTGACATAGGAGCTTATTGCAACTGACGTCACTTCTTTCCGGCGATATGGAGAAATCATAGAAAGCTATCAATCACATCCTTTTTAGTTCAGTAAAATACTGGTCCAAGCTTCTTGCAGACATGAAATACCCTTCGTCACTTCCCATGCCACCTGTTTGTGCCAGAGCTTTAGCAGACCTTCTTGACTTAAAAACACCCACTCAGGACGGGCGTCATCAGTTCTGGCTCTCTTCAGTCTATCATAGAAGACATGAGCCATTACCTGGTCATCTGGTCTGTACTTCAAAAACTGCTTATGGAATACTTAATCCATACTGTAGCCTCTTTTATCTTACCTGTTAATGAGATGTCACCAACTTTGATATTTGACAGTAGGGTTGGGCTGATGACTGACAACCATTGACCACAAAGTCCTCTACCGCTGTAGCATTGTGATTTAAAAGGCGTGATGTACTTGTGCCACTTATGTTACATGAGTGACTTGCTGATGTTTCGTGACAATAGTTATTTCAATAACGTAACTTCCATTATAACTTACAAGACTGAACTTAGTGTTTTTGTCCCAAGGTATGATCTTACCTAACAAGTTTGTGGTTTTGTTGCCTAAACCAATCAAGTGGCTTTGGTGCCTTAACCTAACCAAATAGTTTAGCACCAAAACCACTTGGCTAGGTTTAGGCACCAAAACCTAGCCAAGTGGTTTTGGTACCTAAACTTAACAAGTAGTTTTGGTGCTAAACCTAACAAAGTAGTTTAGGTACCTAAACTTAACCAAGTAGTTAGTAGAGGGTCATAGTTTGACAAGTTGAGAGCGAGAACGTGCTGCAGCACCACACAGGGTCTGAAAGAGAAATGAATATCCCCTCAAAACAACATTATAATCGCACATTGTGATGTTTCACCGTGGACATTGTCATATGCCAATTTGCTAGACATTGCCTAACCCTACTTGACATGCTGTCCAATAAAACATAATGTGTTTAAAACATAGTTAGGAGAAAGAAATTAAACTTTATCAAATATTCCTTCTTCCATTACTATACACAAACTCTTACCAGTGAAGAGTATCAGTATCAGTGCAGGCATCTGCAATACACTGTTACTGTATTGGATTAAAACCAAAATGTGTATCGCCCACCACTAACCAGCACAGGTCTGAGTCATCAGAGATGTGTCAATGCTGAGACTGGAGTCTGCAAGACTGTGTCAAAGAGGATGCATTCGCTCATTCAGGGTACAATCATTTTTATTTTTACATTTTTTTCAACTATTTTCATCGACACCTTGTTTTCTTTGTAAAATCTCATTAACTGTCTGTCTCTGTTTTACATTAAATTTAATTTTACCGTCAGAGGAGATTGACAGCAGAAGGAAGCAGACAGGTCTGAAAATATCCTGTGTGCAGTCTAAGCAGGCGATGAAAGCTGGAGAGGGGGATGTAAATGATAGAGGATGAAGATGGAGCTTCTTTTCCTCTTACTCACGTTAAGATTTCGCAGTGTGTGGAAAGCCACTTATACACACTAATTTAAGTGTCTGTGTGTGTTTGTGTGCGTGTCTGTATGAGAGTGTGTGCTTGCTAGTGAAAAAGAGACCCTCTCTACAACTCCACTAGCCTCCTCCAGCACGCTGCTTAAGTGACTTCTAATAGAAAGAGAGTCATGGTTCGAGGCAGAGCTTGGCAGAGAGTGAATAGCATAATTGCCTGTGTCTGAGGAGGGCGGGAATACGAGGGTGCTACAGAGGAGAAGGTTATATTTACATGCTGAGTTGTGAGCGCTTGAGGACACACCATGGCATTTAAATCTGACACTGAAGCCGGCGGTAAACCTGCAGATCTCACGCAGCGCCTGATTGTTTTTACTCTGATACTTGCTTGTTGCATAAATGGTTGATGCCAGCACATTAGAATGAAGCAGAACATGCAGAGTCTCATATCACGTAATGATGGCGTGAGTCAGCAGGTGAAGGTTTGGCCACGCTCTGTGTATTGCTTTTGAGTCACAGAGCCAAGTATCAGATTTTTTTTCAAACTTTGAAAACACAGAAAGCCATTTAACAACACTCACTGCTCTGAAGGTATCCAGAATACTCAAAGAGTCCTTTAATATCTGTTTTTGAAGATATAGAATATTGAATTTGAACATCAAAGTACACCCTGGTTCTTTAGCAGAGGGTTCGTGACCCCTAGGGGTCCTTGAGTTACTGCAGGGGGGCCGGCAAATTATTGTTTATTAATATTCTAAAAGTTTTTCCAAATTTTTAATTGATCTACACATTTAAGGTGCAATATCTGAAAATTCCCCACCTGTCAAATTCATACTCCAAACAAATAGGGCAGCACATCACCAGAGTAACTGCAAACTGCTGCTTACTGTAGTAGCCATTAGCTAGTTAGCTCAGTTAGCTGTGCAGGGCAATCAGGACTTGGAGCTCAGGGATCAAGCAAGTGATTATGTTCATATCCGTAGCGCAGGAGCTTTGAATAGGACAGGGTGAGTTGGTTAGCATGCTAACATCAGTAGATACCTCTGCAGTACAACATAAACATCAAAATGTCAAAACTGTTACTTCTGCAGTCTACCCATGAATTCTCATGCAATCATGCGAGCAAGCTAACTATGAATTATTGAAACATACCCTTCACCTGGGAAACCACCAAAGAAATACATAGGGGTGAAGCTAACCTGCCTAACATTAGCCATGCTACAACAGCTTTGTTCGGGCCGCAGGGGACACTGCAGGTGGCCATCGTGCAAAATTGGAAGCAAAGCTGAGTGGAGCCCTCAAATCTAGGTCTACATGTACAGTGAAGGCAAGGTAGCCTAGCTTGCTTCCTTGTAATGTAAATTTAACAGCACAATGGATCCTTTTAAAAGTTGAATGTTCAAAATGACTATGCGCCTCAATGTCCTACTACTGCATGGACTTGAGAGAGTAAGTTCTTGTTATAACGTTTGTAGGCTACACAGTATGACAATCTCCAGTCAGTAGCTGGCATATCACAGCATTGGACGTGTCTCCAAGCAAAACCAGCTCCCAGATTTTGGCAGTGCCAAAATCACGCAGAAGCTTGTAGCTTAGTTAACACAAATATGTCCCAAATGCTTTATCCTCTGCTGAAAAAAAAGCTAATTTCAGTTTGACTTTGAGGACGTTTAGCAGGGTGTCTCTGATACTTTGAGCCAGATCGTGTCAGTATTCGTCAACATTGAACAGCTATAAGCGTTAGTTCTTAAGAGCTCTGATGCTGTAAACTGTTTGACCCTTAAACTTTGATTTCCGAGCAGTAGCTGTCTAAATATCCCAACGTCCTTGGGCTGTAGTCTCAATGACTGACACTTGAGTATGGTTTAGTCTGGCAAGAGTTCTGTCTTTTTGCTACCGCAAGCTCAAAGTGTAATCCTCCCAAAGTCAAGCTGTTTACCTCAAAATCAGACCCAGTTCAGCATCTGGGAGAACATGATATCTGAGGTCATTGAGATAAAAGTCAAGACACACAGTGACTTTGCTCTTTTTCCTTTTACATCAGCTCCGTGTCCGGCTATCTCTCTTTCATCCTCCCTCCTTCTCCTCCTCTCTTTCATTGCACATAAAATAAGCGAGAGGCTGCAGGTATTTTAGGATGGAGCTTTAGGAAACTAACCCCGCTCTGAGTTGACTTTGTTCATGAAATATGTTCCAAATAAAGGCGGCACCTCTGGCTGATGGATCACCGTGGTAACAAGAGAGGGGATCGTCTGAGAGAACACAGATTTCTACGTCAAAGTGGAAACTTTGCATCCGCCCGTCTCAGACAGACCTCAGCTGTGTCGTTTATCATATTAATCATGTTAATTATGTAAATATTCAAGTTATTGCTGTTAATGCTGCTAGAATTAATATAATCATTTGACTATGATTGAATGATGAATATTTAGTATCTATTTCCTTCAAAGGAGAATATATGCTAAAAGACTTCTAACCGCTAACCAATCTCAGTCTGTCTTCTGAATGGTTCCTGATGGTATTGACATTAGACATTAAGATGTAACTTCACGTAGTCTAACAGATAATAGCGATACGGACAGACACAGATCCTTTACATGAGCTTTAACTCTGTGGCTGCCCACTGATTTAAGTCATCAGATCAGATTAGATAAATAAGACTTTATCAATCCCTCACCAGGGAAATTCACTTGTTTCAGTACCCCTGAATCCTACCTCATCTTGTCGGCCAGTTTCTTTTTGCTGCATCATTGTACACAGAGTAACGCAGGATAACAGCATCATAGGCTTTATATGTTTTCAAAGTCTCGCAGTTACTTACTTCCTGCTTAACTAACTGTGATAGAGGCAGAGAGGAGTGATGGAAACAGCACTTTGCGACACAGAGCAGTGTGACCGACAAATATGGACTATAGCCTACAGGTTGTCGTGCTTTTGTTAGTGGCGTTAGAAGTACATCCTCACATCCATTTTCCTATGAACTATGGGTAATCTTCCTAACAAAGCCTGGTAAGCAAAGTTGACTCTGGAAGTTAATAGAAAGTGCACTCAATGTCCAGACATTTGGATTCAGCTAAAGGCTCATTTATGCGTATATGGACGGAGCACTATGTCCGTACTTTTGTTCATTTTGTCCCTGTTATTGCATGTTTTCTAAGAGGTTATGGAAACAGACTAAATTAAGCAGCACCACCAAAAATTCATGGAGGGCAGGGCATAGCTCAAGCGAGACGACAATGGGTGTCACAGACCACCACCCTCTACAACACTGCCTCTGCTTTTCCCTCTCTCTTAACATGCACATTGCTGAACACCCATGCCAACGTGATGGACGCATGGAAGTATGTGGGTAGTGACGGTTGCATCATTTGAAATGGACGTATCTATTTTCGTATGTAGAGGCAGCTACATGAGCCTTAGGGCTTCTGAGGATGAAAAACATTGAAATGTTGTGATATTCTGATACCTAAATGTTAGAATATCTCAGTCTCTGCTATATATATTTATACATTTGGACCATTTTTATAAATCCTATTTTTTAAAATCCTGCTCTTGCAAGCCCCATAACTCTATACAACTAGCCCTCGCCAAATATACCAGAGTTTTAAAATCAGGAGACTGTGGCGACTTTCCTGCACTGGTACACCAGTAGCAATGGGTTTTACTTTAACCAGCAAAAGATTGGTTTTGCATAGCTTTACGTAGAGTATAGCCATACCTATCGTTATAGGCGCATCGTCAGTTTTGGTGTAATTACTCTCACTGCCAGAGGTGGGAGACAAAAGGTCCGTTCTGCAGGTTTAAGACGTAACAGTACGAGTCATGACACACAATTCAACTGGTTTCCATGGAGTCAGGTACTAGACTTTCTATTCCAACAGTGCAAAATGTTGTTGCAGTGTCATTTTGATTTATCTCCACTTACTCTCATCTGAATTGCGCTTTCACCACCAGAAACCATTCTCCACAGCTGTGCGAGGTGCAACACCAGTCAAGCTGTACTGAGCTGAGCTGTGAATGTTGGTGGCGGATTAAACAACCATTTAGTTAAGACACGTGGTTACTTAAAAACACTCCTCCTCTCTTCTGACAGCAAGCAGCAGTGGTAATTTAAGATATATCACATGCCAAGAGGCATTAGCGGCTGGCACACAGTGGCATGCATCTGCTCAGACTCTCACCCTCGCGGGAGAGTGTCCTCCCTCGGCACGGCAGAGCCTGAGAGAGACACAGTTGTCCTTGGATAGCAGCAGGCGCACTGCTGAGAGGCTGCATTTCTCGCGCTCGATCAGCGCTGAAGTCAAGCTCTTAAAATGGCTCCTCGGCCTGCGGGAGCAGATGCTTGGTTACCCTCTACGCTGCGCTGATCTGATTCCCACAGAATTCAGGTTAACTGTCACAGAGTAGCATTCAAGGAAACAGGTGGGAGAGCTCAGACTGGAAGTCAGCTCCACAGAAGCGATATGTTTGTGTTCATTCAGCTTTTTATGCATTTAGTTAACCTTCTCATGCAGAGTAACTCATAACTGCAGCTTCAAAAAGCTTCAGTGCCTGAATCATTATAATTAACAGTGACCTGCTGTGTGGAGGCTGATGGGTGGGGATGACACTGTCACAGCAATCCTATGCAGGGAGAGCTAAATAAGAAATGTTGCAAAAGTAGTAAAAGAAATATGATATGTTTTAATTTTCATCTTTGGGATTGATGATTGTATCGACCAATGATGATTGAAGAGACAGTCATCGATTATTGATGCCCCTGCTAGTATCAAGATGATTTATTCTGTACCATGTAGGCAGTGGGGCAAAGTGTTTTTTATGATATGTTTAGGTATCTTAATTCTCCAGCCGTACCTTTCTAAATGTATTTTAAATTTAGACTAGAATTAAGGGTGCTTTCATAATTTCAAAAAAAGTGTGGCTGTTCAAAGAAGTAGAGTGTGTGCTTTCTGTATGAATTAGCTAAAGGGTCAACTGTCAAGAAATGGAAGAAAGATTTCCTTTCTATATAATACAAAATGTAGTGCCTCTTGTGTCAGTGCAGAGATAACAATGTGAGAGATGATGAGACACATACTGTAACAATATGCTTAAGAACATACGTTTTAGAAACGCACAAACAAACAGCTCATTCTTCTCGTGTGTGTTGAATTATTCTGGCTAATTCACCCATCGGTCCAGAGTTGCTGCATTTAGTAGGACTGCCATTTTCACTGTTCATAAAACACTGGCTGAGGGCACATAGACAGTGTTTCTTCAATCTGACTGAATGCACAATGGTTAGAGATTTCAACTGAACTGTTTAAACGGATGCTTAATAACCTGCTGTGAAGCACCTGATCTGTTGGAAATATAACAGAAGAAGAAGATTGCTAACTTTAACACTATTTAAGTTTTCTGATTTAGTTTGTTTGTCCGTCTTTTCGAACACTTGTTTGAACAGCTTGTTGTTTTCAAGCATTTTAAACATTTGGGCGACAGTCATTAAATCTCTAGATCTCCACCAAAGGCTGTATCAGCCACAGTTCTGTTTTACTTCTGGAGACAATGTCCCCTAATGTTCCCCCCAGGTGAGCTAAACATGTTTATTCAAAGCAGAGAGAAACAATCAGATTAAGTGCTTACACGGTTATAAGACGCTGATATTTTCCTAGAGAATTGATTTTCACTCAGATTGATCTGATTGAAAATTCATTCAGATGGAGCCGGATGGGATCACTCTCTTCCACTGAGGTGATTATTAGTAGAATACGAGGGTCTATGTACTTCGGCTGCACTGCTACGTCTCCTCAGACAGTGTCCAGATTGCACTCTGTCGTATGAATCGTCCAGTTTGTGCCAGAGCGAACACAACCGTAATGTAATAGCCAATAATGCAATATGAAATTAAACAAACCGAAGCTCTGCCTCCCATAAAAATCATAAATTAGCAAACAAAAACATCTGTCTGTTTTCTGTGTAGGAAGCTGAGTCACTGATTATAAAACCTTCAGCCAGGTGGGACCAATCAGTGAAATGACCTGCAGCAGCTTGGATCTCTCAGTGGCACACAGTTAGACGTCAGCGGGTTTAAATGAAGACATTTGTACCGTAAATGACTTTTAGAGTATTATCAGATTAAATTCATTTTGGAGTCATTTATGGAAAGGGCCTGGGGTAATGTTCTCACCCCAGCTAGATTCCACTGAAGATGTGTGAGTCAATGACAAAATTGCTCATGTGGGAGTGAATCAGCATTGTAGTTTGACACACATACACAAACAACCCCTCTCCTCTACTTCCCATCAATTTGGGTCGAAAAACATTTCCGCTAAGATTAAGGTACATTCAAAAGAGCAGTTTTCATAAACTGAAGTAATTCAGCGTTTCTCCCACTCATGTTTTGAAATGAATGATTGTACTCGACACCCACAGAGGGTTTTCTCCAGCAGAGGCTGATATTAAGGATGATATTCATTTTACGGACTAATATGAATCATATCTGCACATAAACAGGACAGATATGAGAGCTAATAAAGCACAGAATCACTATTTGGACAGTTTAATATTGATACGATATGATTTGTGAGTGGTTCATTTGCCTTCTTGCTGCTTTTCCACGCACTAACCCTGACTCAACAAGATAATAGTGACATTTTTACACACTGCTTTTGTCAATATTGTGAGTAAATGTATATTAGTGCCAATTTCTAATCACTTATATTCAGTGACTTGCTCTAGTAACACTGGTCTTGGAAGAAGCAGGTCACTTTTTATCACATTTAAACTAATAGGCTACTGACCCAGAAATTTAAGCTATTTCAGTCACAGGGTGGTGCAGTCCTGGCTCACAAAATGTGGACATGAACTCACAGATTCATGGACTGTTAACACTTGAGCAAAAGGATCACTTTAATGTATCATAAAATCATCTGTAAATTTGTCACAGGTCAATTGAAAAACGTGTAATATGTAAGAATTGGCCACTTCATTCATACTCCTAATAAATGTGGGGCTGCATATCAGTGTTTTTGTAAGACAAGATATGTCGGAGCTAGCAGGTAAACATGCCTCGTAGGAATTCTAGTCAAGTTAGCAACTGTTCATCTGATCCCCTGACCTTACGCATCATTAGCAGGTCAAAATGATAATTTGTCCAATACTTTGGTTCATGACATAATACCTGTAAAGATGACACCTCGCAACCAGTGATGTACTTCATCTTTAGTGCTGATTAAAATGTTAGCATGCTACCATGCTAAAGTAAGTTGGTGACCACTGAAAATCATTCCTGCTAAACATCAGCTTGTTAGCTTACTGACGTTAGCATTTAGTTCAAATCAACACTGTGCCTCAGTCCAGCCGGACAGAGTTCCTAACGTAAAAGCAGATTCTTAACCTTGTTATTTGTAGCAAAATGCTAATTAGCTATTATTTGCTCTAGCTTTTCAGAACCATTTTGTCATACGTGTTTCCAAAACAACAAGATGAACTTGCATGATCAAAATTACTATTACAGTTTTCTTTCAGACATCTTACCAAAAATGAAAAATAAATTGCATTGGCATAAACTTCCACATAAAAGTTTGATCCTTTCTGTCCCTGTACCATTTCACATGCAGTATGAGTTCAAGTGAAGAAGCACAACATGATTATATAATCAGTACTGCTTTGACTTTAAAATATTACGTCTCTTTATTCATTTACGATAAAACTTTTCAAGTGGCCCTTAATTTCAAGAACATTTTTGAATTACTCATTGATGAAGTCAAGGTTACAAGACCTTACAGAAATGTTCCCAAAAAATTCCCACTTGATTTACTGCTGTTTGCTTACTGTACTTACAAACTAAGATTCAGTATCACTTTTAAATAAGCACACTGCTCAAAAAAACCAAGTCAACAAGTTGTGCTGGTATTCATAAAACTCATGGTTTGACACTGCTGAATAATGGATAACTGAGGAATAAAAGATTTAGAGAGACGCAGAGATACATCCACAGAGTAGTCTGAGAAACATTCAGTTATTTCTCTGGCTATAAAGGTCGGCTGACATCGTACCCTGGATTTACCAGTGTTGGTAAGTATTGGATTTTTGTGTCACTTGTGAGCTGATCTAGCTCTGGGCAAAGTTTCGCTAATGACCGAAGGAGTTAAAATAACTACGTACAAGCTTGCAAATACAAGCATAGTGATGTTTATTTTAACAGGATCTCTTAAGGATAAATTAACTTTAAATAATTAATGAATCTTTTTTCCGATAAGAGTCGGAATGCTTGACTCTTCACCTCACTTCAAAAATCTTTTTCCCCAGTTCATACTAATGCAAATCTGCCCGTCTAAGGCACAACTCAAGTGTTCAATTGTAGCCTGTGGGTATGGAGTCTTAATGGAAGACAAACCACCGTACAGTCATTCTCTCCTGAGGTAGTTCATTAATGCCAAAGCTATAGTGAAGAATTGATCCATTTAAGGTAATGGGGTTTCTTTGAAAAAACAAAAAACTTCCCTGACCTCCTTTCAAGGGCAGTTGAATAATGATATCTTGCCAGCACCGACTCGTCCTGTGGGAACATCAAGGATTTTTCCATCCCAGTTAAAGACACACACGATCCAGGATCATTTACATTATTAGGTACAGACGGTTGCTGGAACAATTCTGAGACTGTTCTTAAGACAAGTGACAGCGTTGTTCATTTGGTCAGAAGTTTAAAACAACATCTTACACTTTCCAAAAAATCGACTTAAACTTGTGGGACGAATCACTGTCCTTTGCCAGTAGAAAAGGCAGAAGGAGGACCATAGAGACCAGAGTTTGCTTCCCATCTCTTACCAAGAGTAAACAATGGTTTCTTTCAACCATGATTAAGATCCTTTAAAAGTCTTAATTCACAGGCAGAGTACGCTTGGAACAAACTTCTTTGTACGAAGTGTGTTTCTTAGCTGTTCAGAGGGGTTACACTTAAATACATGGTTAAAAGTCTGTTGTGAGAGAGGCTGAGATAAATAACCTGACGCACCACATGCTTTGTTACATGGAACCATCTGGAGAGTCGCCCTTAGGAACTGTTTGGGAAAGGGCAGGCCCTTTCAAAAAAACACTTTGCAGGTGACCGGACGAACCATCTGTCTGTCTATTACCGTCTACCATCAGATCAATGAACAATATAACGTAGTAGGAAGGTGCAACCAGCGGTGCCAGTTGGTAAATCAATTTCTTGCCGAGGCCAGTCGAGAGAAGAGCGGAAACATCTTTTCCATTGAGAAAAGTCTTTGATCGGAGTACATTTTTTGCTCTGTTGTTTCCAAACGAACTTTTCTCACCGGTCA